>NC_139451.1:0-425000 GCF_963924565.1 Ascidiella aspersa
CAAACCACAGATTTAAAGCAACAGAAAAAATTGAGTTTTTATCGGTGGATTAAAAGTAACCGGTAGATGGTGCTAGAGAAATCACCTTACTTGATAAATCGCCACATTTAAGCAAATTATTCAAACAACTATGTTTGCAGGCAATTTAAATTGTCAATTTAGAAAGTTTGTGATTCCAATCGAAGCTTAACAACAGTTTTAATTCGTTTGTTTTTTCATTTGACGGGAATCGGTTGCAGTTTAGAGGTCAGTATTGATTTTGACTCGAAGTTACACTGTGTTTAAGTATTCTATGAAAAGGTCGAAGTAAAAATTTTGCAGCAAAATAAAAACATTTGCAAAAGTTTTCGTCAAACTTTTTAATATTGTACAGTTAAAAAACTATTACGAAATGCAGCAATACAAAAGGCGAAAAATTGGGCGCTGGTCTACAATTCTACCACAGCGTTCAAACTGTAAATAAACAAAACCATTATTAAATCAACGCACATTATTTAGGCTCTGGCTAAGTGCGCTGGTCTAGAATCCGGCGCTCTTTCACTTATGTACGTGAAAAGTTATGCAAAAAACAAAACAAAGTAATACCGCATACCACAACGCATATTGTTTGGGTTAGGGTGCGGGTTAGCGTTTGGGTGAGGGTGGGTCAAGTAATATTATGTTTATTATTAATAATAACTTGACCCACCCTCAACCAAACGCTAACCCGCACCCTAACCCAAACAATATGTCTTGTGGTATGCGGCATTTGAAGAAAGTTGTTTTTTTAATTAATTTTTACGTACAATAGTGAAAGAGCGCCGAATTTGGGACACAGGCTAAGAATTCTGCCACCTTTTTGTACAATGATGAAAAACAATTATGAAACCAGTCGTCAAAATTGAAATTGCAAACTGGGAGTTAAATACGGTAACTGAAGCACATTTTTGGCCGGGGGGTTTATATTGCTAACATTATTTGGTTTAGGTTGCGAGTAAGTGTTTGGGTTTGTCGAAGTATTTACCACTTTATTTATTTATTGCAGTTTCAATTTGGACAACTCTTTTGGTTGAAAATTGTAAGATTCTAGACTTATGCCGAATTTTAAAATAAGATTTATGCAAAAATATTTTTTGGTTTGAATTATTTACGGCCACAAATTACAGAATGCAATCTTGGGTTTTACAAGATCATGGGTTGAAAGTTTCAATTCAATAGGCTTTCCAGTTAACATTTAGACCACAGGTTTTTGAATATTTTTCAGAATTTTACGTACAATTAGCAATATTTTTTTATAATTTTTCAGGTCTAACATCAATTTACCATTTCCAAACAGACAGCAAAACTAAAATTCAGTCGAACATATGCTTTGTATTACGACATAGAGTATAAAATCAAAGAATTCAGTTGTGCTTTAAATTTCAATTTGTTCCATAAATTTGCGACAAAATGTCGGACTCTGGAAATAGAAAGGAAAGAAGCGCTCGGTTAAAGCGTAACGTCACGAAAATGGCTTTCAGAGGTCGGGAAAAGGTCAGTATCAAATGTTGGCTGCGTCAATTTACTAACTGTGTGCTAGTCTGCACTTGATTACACTTTTTGAGGACATCAGGTGTGCAGAGCCAAACTTTCAGGTGTGCAATTGTGTAATCATGATTTTATGCACAACGACGTTCCAGATTCAACCACATTTCAACTTTTTTTCAAAATTTATGTGTAAATTTTTTATTTCACAAAATAATCTATTCTCTAGCATCTGTTTTGGTTCATCTTGTGAGTTTCACATTGGAGTCTTCATACTTTGTTTTATCCAAGCATCTGCTGAAAAAACACCTAAAATCACCAAACCTCGCTTGTTTTTCAATAAGATTATAGTGTACACACAAATTGCTTTATAAAAATGTTGGGTGTGCACCTGCCACAGAATGCAGACAGGTTTTATAAAAAGGCTGAGTTGTGTGAAGATTCTGCACCTCCATTGTGCATGAAAAAGTTAACCTGCAAACTTAAGCTCCACACCCAAGATCTTGTCGAAAGGTTAAATCAAATGCAGACTCGGTCATGATTTTTTAAAGCAGGATTCCATTGTGTTTGAGTTATTAACTTTGTGTTGTATTTATTTTTTTACCATTACAGTAAATTGAAAAAAATGACCTTTTTAGGCGGATTTTTTTTTTAACAATAGTCTGAATGTGTCTTATATGGGGAATGTTTAAAGTGGAATCCCATGAGATTCTAGAACTTTGGATTTCGAATTTAGAACAACGAATCCAGAATATTGAATCCTAGTATATTTTTATTGAATTATTTAACCCTGATTTTGTTTGAACAGGGTTGTTCCTAAGAAAAAATTTACACTCGCCAGCAAGGCGAGCAGCTATCCATCAGCACTCGCCCAGACGGAATAACAATAGCCAAATTCGTTGGCACGCCGTTTGCAAATTGCGATTTCTTGGGTTATCGTTAACCTGTCTTGTGGTTTCTATGGGAAACATTTGTTTTTTAAGAGTCTGGTCGTTTATTTCCATGCATGGTTCAACAAATTATTGACCCATTAAGCAGTGAACATTTTTTACAGTCTTCAGTGAAAAAAATAACACTGACAATTTAGTAGCCACGGCCTGTTCGTTTATCATTTTTTTTAAAATGCTTGCACTTTTTTTTTCGTATTCTGGTTTTTCTATGCTTGAAGGACGTTTCACCACTGGTTGCTTCGCGCTAGAAACAAAACGCAAAACTTCGCCTAAAGTATAGTAGCTGGTTAAACAGCAAATAATCACAAAATAATTGTAAATTTACAACTACACCATTCTTTCACATAGTTAACAACTGTATGCACTAGAGTTTCTGTGCGGGGCTATGAACTTAAGAGAGCGCAACGACATACCTACGTAAACTAATTGGTAATTCTCAGCTGTATGGTTTTTAAAATACCAGAGTGTTCAGTTGGCCGTTTCGGTCTCTTAAACGTCTTAAAAAACACTGCCTACATATAATATAAGACATTTACATTCAAACTTATTGTTACCAAAAACTCCAGTAATTGCTTATAATTTTCTTATGCAAACAATTCAATAAATACAGAAAAGTAAAATTCTTATCGCTGGGAACATCGCAAGTCCAATAAACTTTTCCATGAGCATCAACGACTGGGTTAAACTTTTAAAAATTAACCTTTAAGTTAAACAATAAATCTCATAACTATTTACCACTGCAGCAATAGCGTCTTTGATTGTTTGCCGGTAAACGATTTTTTAAAACGGGACAAAGAGTCTTTATGACGATCTTACCACGGACAAAGAATCTTTAATACGAGCTTCGAACGTGACTTCGATTAAACTTATTATTTGTGTAGTGTTGAATGTATTTGCGCCTTGGTGTTTGAGAAAATAACTGGCGCTAAGTAATATTTCACTTAGTAGTGGTGCTTAACACAAGTTGAAATTTCCTGGCAATAGCCACTCGCCAGTCGGGATTTGCACTCGCATTGGCGAGCGGGCGAGTGCTTAGGTCCAACCCTGTTGAAGGAGGGCTCATTGCTCATACAACCCACAAGGCCCACAGTGTTAACCTGTGTATATTGTAATCAAAAATATATTCTAACAAATGTTAACATTCTTAACAACTGCTATTTCAAGCAATTTGGAAACTGTAGTACATGTCCAGCTTGTTAGAATTCAAGGTTCAATATTCTACTTTAAACATCCCTAGTCTTATACTTGAGTTTTTTAATTTTTAGTGGATTTGAATTTTTATAATAGAACATTTGCAATGAACCCAATTGTTTGTTCCGTTTTATAAGTAAGTCATGATTATTTGAAAGCGGAAACTTTGTCAGATTAACTAGGATTTTATAGTTATCTTACCAACTATACTTTACACACTTTACACATTTAAAAAAGAGAAATTTTAATCGGAATAAAACTTTTGACTTAGAGATTCAATCTTGAATATAGTTTCTTTGAATATTTCTTTTGAAATGAAGTCGCTATGGTTACTATAACTTGCAAAAATCTCACCATTCCTTGAGAAAATAATGTTTTTAAGTGTTCCTGTTTGATTTAAATTTTATGCTTTTTTCCTACAGTAGTATTTGTAATGAACCATATGGATTTGTTTTTACTTGTACGAGTCATTCTCTGCGTGTGTCATATGTTATCGTGTTTTGTGTTTTGCAGATGCTGCGTTCGCTCGGGCGCGGCGATGAAACCAAGGATGAAATCATCGACAATTACGTTCACCTTGTTACTAAGCAACAGGTAAATCTTGATTAAATAACAACAACGAGTCACTTCCTGCACTTTTGTCTCCAAAATGTTTAAAACCAGATTTGTAGCGAATTGGTAAATTTATATTTTGAAAAGTTGCACTTCAGCTAAATACATAATTATGTTTTTTCACTAACACTTGAAATATGCCGAAAGGAAGTTCCTATAGGGATTCTGTTGTTTCCATTCAATCAGAAAAAGAAAGCGAATAAATATCTGCAATTATTTTTACATTTGATTCTTTGTAAATATTTGTCTGATTCTATAAAGGATAATCAGGTGTCAATTTAAAACGACAAATTGTATTAAATCCTCGACAAGCTTTTGCACAAGCTGCTTTATCAGGTCAAAGTAGAAACTTTTAGCAAATGAATTTAGACAAATTTAAGCGCACAGCAATAGTATTTTTTTTTTTAGATAGTAATAAATGTATTGTCATTTATCCAGTGTTAATAGCGCTTTCCTTAAAACTATCTTTGGTAAATAATTTACAATTTTATTAAACTGTCATGTAGCATATCATGATAAGTTAAGATTACCAGATTATAAATGATTTGTTAATATTATCGCTAATAAGAGTTGCCACAAGTATTTTGGTTGTCTTTGAATTTTGTCAGTCAGCTTAAATTATCATTTCTTTCCAAATTTTCAACTATATTTTCTGTTGTGGTAAACTCGGCATCTAAGCTCTTTTGTTTTAGAATTATATTCAAAAACTATTGAGCGATCCAATTTAGTTTTTTTAAAAAACTATAATTTTTTCTTTGAAAAGTTTTGAATTTATGTCGCATTTGAAATGTTTGGACCAAGATTGGCAATTTTTAGGCCTAACATTCCAGCTTCATGGCCAAACTCAGAATGCTTTTGGACAATAGACATTTTAGGTGGAAATAAAAACTAGAGTTTCGAAATCACTGTCACAACAGTCATTTCACAAATTAAAATTTAAATAGTGGCAAATGGCCTTAATCGCCAAATTAGCAAACATGAATTGAGTTTCAAGTTACAAGCTTTTGAAAAGTATTTGAATTTTGATTTCTTACTAAGATTGGCACAGCAGCAAATCACTCTTATTCCTCAAAATACTTAATTTGAGTTACTTATGTTGTAAGTTATGAGTAGTGATATTTGGTGGAGATATGTGCTTGCAAATGCTTGCATTTCCCTGCGGTGACCTACTTCCAGCCGCTGCTGCATTTCGATTAATGATTACCTCAAGATATGTCCACTTTACAAACACATTCCAAAGCATTACATCATAGTGTTGTTATTCCATGAAACACGTTTGCTAATAACTAGATAGCTATAGTTTTTATTGCGATCAATTGGATCAGTTTGTAGTTAATTCTAATGTTATTTAGGGATTCCTTGTATGTTTAATTCTAGTTCTAATGTAATTTCCATTTTGACCCAAACTACTTAAAATGTACAATGGCGTTTTTAAGTTTCTCATTTGAAACAAATATCTGAACTGCAATTGAAATTACAGCCTAAAAATTGCCAATCTTGGTTTAAAAATGTTGTCATTCACATTTCTCAGGGAACAAATTGTAATTCCTTATTATTTTAGTTAATTTCTACTTTTGAGAATTCTAATCTAATTTGAAAAAAATTTTAAAGAGTCAAGATTTTAAAAAAACAGTACTTAATCAAGTTACAAGGAAATAAAGTGAAGATAAAACGAATAAAATGTAGTAAAGGAAATTAAAAATAGCGAAACGTATTTGCTACAAAAGCAGTCTATTAAGTCCCTTGCTTTTCACTCTAGCTATTATTGAAGTGTTCTCAAGTGTTACTATTATGATGTCACAGTGGTGTGTATTGTCAGCAGCTCATGTTTCAAACTGTTGTTGTTGTTCGAAAGTGGGATTCGGTTAATTAAGTCATCATCTAAAACCTGTTGCCACTTCAATCTCCATTTCTTGTAGCTTTTCGTGGATAGTTTGAAATCTGTTTTATATAATTTGTTAAAAAACATAAGAATTTAAAATGAGTGTTCTTGCTTTCAAAAATTCAAACTTAATGTAATGCAAAATAAAACTTAACCAATAGGTTAATAAACTCAAATACATATTCAACGAGCTTAATTGAATAAATATTTCAACATATCTGAAGGACACCAAGGCAACATTTATAATTTTAATAAAACACTAAAATATAAAACTAAAAACCAGCAAAGGCATTAATAAATAACCCACACCTTGTTATGACATTATCTTTGCTGAATTATGCTAGTGCTATTACAGTGGCTTCAACAGTTTGATATATATTAGTTAATTGTTGTTATCTTTGTTTTTGTAAATTAAATGCTTCTAGTTGTATTGCATTAATGCTTGTTTATTAATATTAATGCTTTTAGAGTCTAGATTTCAGTGTTTTGATAAAGAATTGATTATGTTTGAAGTGTTTTGGCAACAGTTAAGCTTTCTTTACATAATTAGCCACAAATTCATTTCAATGAAACCTAATGTATTGTATGAAATGTATTGCTCCAAAGACTAGTGTTAACAGTTTGAATTATTTGTTATTTCACCGCCACACAGTAAATATTAACAAAGATTATTGAAAGCATTCATTATAAAACTGTTTCAATCCTGTTGGTTTTTTGAAAATCTTAAGACCTCATCACAGTTAAAACAAGTATATAAAATTTAAAGAATAACTACAGTAATTTCGAATACATAGGTGTTATCTGGCTTATAATTTATTAGTCGGATGATGCATTTAAACAGCACTTCTTCACTGATGCTCCATAGAATGATGCCAGGTCTGCAGTCCAAAACAAAAACAAATCTAATTTATAAAACTTACCGTATATTTTTTATCATGTTTTTATTTTTTATTTTGGCCTCAATTGATCTAACAGTACTCAGATATGTAAAAATGAATCCCTTGTAAAAAAAATGCAAGCAGTTTAAGACTCACTTGAGTAAAAATGTTTCAAAAAATCTTCAATATAAGTTTTAACACTTTAACTGTATTCTTAGAATATTAGTGTTTCTTAACTTTTTTCACAGCGTCCCAAACACTGAGCTATACTAGCAAAGCTTTGCCAACCTAATTCTACCCGCTGAACATTTTTAAGGAAAAAACATAACAAATTAGTATTAACAAGTCAGATGTCTTTGTATTGCTTCCTCAATTCACTCATGATTTCCCCAAATTTTTAAATTTTGTAGAAATCTTGCTTGAACCAACCTCAATAAATCTAAGCATGTGGATTACTTTAGTCTTTATCCGACCAGATCAAATAACGACAAACTTTTAGTTCGCTGCCTATGGTTTGAAAAATCACTTTTTCTAAATATTTACTTGATTTTTCAGGTTCAATTTACAAAGTTCCAGCAAGATATGAAAAGATACCTGCAATCCATAATCGGTAAAGTTCATATTTTTGAAATTTCTACTGATTCATTAGTTTTGATTTTTTTTAACAAGATATTTTGAGAATTATAGTTGTTACATTTTATTTTTTCGCTTTTTAAAGCTAAATATTTAAACTGTTGATTTAAAAAACATATGCAAAGCCTAAATTATTTCTTAAAATTCACAAAAATATATATTCCGTCGCATAACAAGTAACAACAAGCATTCCCAGTTTCTGTAAAAAATATATTTTCTGAAAAAAAAAATTAAATTGTTTGCATGAGATTCTTTAAAACCAAAAGTGTTTTAGCTTTTTCAGGTTGCTTACCTTTTTTTTTAACTTTTAGCAATGCAGTCGGCAGCCAATGATTTCTATGCATCGCTGGGAGAGGTTTACGAAGACGGTTGGATGGGAAAAGATATGGTCGCAATACTCTCAAATGTAAGTGTTAATTGAAATAAAGTTGTGAGTAGAATGAAATACTGATCAGATGCTAGCTTGTGCCACAATCCACTTAACCTGGGTGAACTTTTTTCAAAACATTTCTTGTTTTATGCTTCTACACTTTTGGTGAAGTAATGCAATGAAGTATGTACCTTTGGTTCGTACAGATACCTGTAATGTATTGTGTAAATTTTTTAAATTTCGTATCTGTTTGTGAAATGGCCTGGACTGGCGAAGGGTGCGGCAGAAAAACCTACCGCATTTCAAACTAGGAAAAGATACAAAATTTATAAGCAATCAAACCATTTATTGTCTCATCTCAAAGTCAAAAGGTTACCATTTGATGTATTTATGCTTTAAAGATTACATCCTGTAGATGGCGCCCTCGAGTCACAGATTCCCCATTTTTAACGAAATCTTCCACAATAAATGCACAGTGTTCGCCAGTCCAGGCCATTTTACATACAAATACAAAATTTTTTTAAATTTGCGCAAAAGATCATTTACTTATAAAAACTAACATCTGAAACACAAATGGTAAGTCATTTGCTGCAAAGTTCCAATTCAACCTCCTGTCAGACTGCTACAGCTTTGGTACAGTGACAATTTAAAATGTGGGAGGTTTTTCTGCCGCACCCTGTATCATTGCTGCATTCAATCACAAATGCTGCCTGAAATTTTTAATCAAACTGTTATCGGGATGAGGTATGGACATCATACTTCCAACCCAATTTAATATTTTTATTTTTCAGACGACGAATCTTCTGCACAGTGACCTTCATGCCTGACTGAACACAGAGGTCATATCTGTCCTACAAGATCATGTTACTCAGGTTTGAATAAATTGAGTGTTTTACACATATGATTAGGGCGATTATTTTTTGACCAAAAAAATTAAAATTTTAACCTATTGGAAAAACATTGATTTAAACAACATGAAGTACTGCATTACTAGGGCCTTGGTTGAGTGGACAAAATGTTTTAGATTTTTTACTGACTGCCGTTATTTTTTCGGGTTTGTGCAAAACTCTTGAAAATGCTTCTAGATTTTTGTCATTTCAAAAAGACAAACAACTATAAAAATGCCAAAGAAAAGCAAGACCCTGGTTATTTTAGAAAAATTTAAACAATTAAGTAAAACTGTTGCCCTCACGATGCTTTTATTACAAATGGCCTGAAGAATTGACGATCGCAGTGAGATACAAAATTTTGTGGAACTATAATTCATCAGGAAATAAATTTAGAAAATGTGGAACAAAATATGGCCCCTCTTTTATAGGCTTATATTAAATAAATGCAATCGCAATAACTTGAAATTGATGTCGAAGCTCTTAAAATATATTTATTCTCAGTTGTTTTTAAAAGCGTTTAATCAATGATGTTTTATTTCTATTTACCTTCTAATCTTCATACTAAAATAGAAATCAGTACAAGCCATTCAATGATGTTTTATTTCTATTTACCTTCTAATCTTCATACTAAAATTGAAATCAGTACAAGCCACTTACCTGTCAAAATGGTTTACAAACATCAAAACTAAAGAAAGGATATGCCCAAATGGAAACACACAATAAGACCTAAAATGCAATTAGACTTAAAGCAGAAAAATCTATAAAACCATAGTATTAAGACCAACGACATAATAAAGCCAAACCCAGTATAATGAGCGACAGAATCTAAACTTGTCGGAATACGAAATAAACCTGATCGATAAGTCCTAAATTCATCGAAATAAGGCCTGATGTTGTTCTTATTTCGAGCTTATGGCCGGAGTCCGCCCAGATCATATAAGTTTTGGGAAATTGAATTTAAAAGTGGTCGTGAGGCTTCACCAAGTTTGACAACGTTATTGACCCTTGCAAACTATCATTGTTAATAGTCGCATTTGGATAATTCTAAATCACGTGGCACTGTTTAACGACAAATCGCATTATATCTTGACAAGATTTTACGCAACTGTGATGAACTAAAGCGATTCTGGGATAAAACAAGCCTGAACTTGCTGGCATCAATTTGTTGCAATAAACCAGGGGTTCCTAAACTGGGGTCCATGCGCCCCTTGGGAGTACGGAGCTAGTTTTAGGGGGTCCAAGACCTAATTGGAATGTTAGTTTGCATTACATCAAAATTTTTTAAAGAAAGGATTTCAATTAACAATAAAACATTTTTGCACTGAATCTATTAATACTTTATTTCACTTTCACATTATTTTGTCTGAAAACAGCAGACTTCTAAAGTTTATTTGTGTCGTAAGTTTGTGGCGTCATCTCTAAACATTTCTTTCCTACAGTGATCCACGCAAAGCAAAATATTTTTTGAGAAGTCTGCGGAAAAAAGTTGAAGGCACCTGCAATAAACTGAATAGTTGTTTTCAAAGTTTATTTTTTTAGTGCAATGAGATGAAGGTCAAAGTGAACAAGCGAGGTCGGAAGTTGGTGGATTTTGACGCGGCATGACGAAATCTCGCAAGTTTACAGGGAGCAAAAAAACTCGAGGAATCAAAATTATCTAGGGTGAGATTTCTATGTTACAACGACCACTAGTTGTTAAAATATATGGGCCGACAATTTTTTTGGCATATTTTGTTAATATTTGTGATACAAGAATGAATTTTAACCCATGCATAAATAGGGAGCATTATTTTTGTTACTTTAAAATGCAACCTACTTCTGTTTGGGCTTTGGTATTCTTACTATGTCTGACTACAACCTCCAGCCATTATCTTAAGATATATTCAAATAGTTCACAAAATTCTACCTTCTTCGATATGGACTTTGATATTCATTCTACGTCCAACTAGAACCTCCAACTATTATGTTAAAATTTTGTTCGAAACTTCTGTATGGACTTTGATATCTCTATTAAATCTAACTTCAACTTCAAACCATTACCTTAAAGATTCATTGGAATTTTCAAAATGCAACCTGCTTTTATTTTCCGTCTATCTACAACCTTAAGCCATTATGCACCAAAGATTAAATGTTTGTTTAACAAGTATAACACATAAAGAGCCAGTACACTGAAAGCCATTGCAGACTCTTCACCGAATCTGTCGATCAATGATGCAAGCAGGGCAGACTAGAAAAACAACAGTGAGGTTCGAACTAACAACCTCCGGTCATACCGGGACCGTCGCTCTACCAACTGAGCTATGCAGGCTCAGAGGGGAACGAGTCGAGAAACAACCATAGCACCGTTGCCTGCTGCATCCTGTTCGTAAAACAATTAGCCTGCAGTGAGGTTCGAACTTACAACCTCGGTCAAGCCGGGACCGTCGCTCTACCAACTGAGCTATGCAGGCTCAGAGAAGAGCTAGTCGAAAAACAACCATACGCCAATGCTTGCTCAATCTGTTGGTACAAGCAACTTCAATTGAAGGGGATCCACAGTACCATATCATTTATTCGATGAAACATATGTGTGTACATCTGTTTCATTGAACATATAGAGCCATTTTGACAATATATTTAATTTCACATATATTTACTGTGTACTTAAAAAAAGTTGTTTTTCAAGGCGTTGCATTTAAATATTAGGTTGTACTGAGTTGGTCTTAACTTATGGCCTACTTATGTTATAGGGATGTTCAAAGTAGAATATCGAATCCTTGGATTCGAATCCAGATGAGATTCGAATCCAATTCTGCCATTTATTTCGGGTAATTGGAACCGATATAATTTAATGTTTTACCGCCGACCGTCGCGCCTAATTGTACAAACGCGTGTGGTAATTTGGCCTGTCGCTGCGGCGACCAATGTATAGTGCTTGCTTTAAATGTAACCTCGTAGTGCAGTGTCAGCGTTTTTTCGGGCGACCAATTACCGCGTCTCGCGATAACGTTCGTCTAATAATTAAGTGTCAATCAAGCGTTATTGGGCGAGCGACTAGCGTGTAATGTCTGGTGTGGAGTTCGCAATTTCCCTAAATGCGTTAAGTTGCAAAAGTAACATAGCGTTGCAAAACGTGCTGGCCGTCCACAAAATGCGCTATGGGGTTACTTAAGGTCAACTTTAGGCCAATATTCAGGGAAGTTATGCAGTTATGCACAACGTAATTGTCAAGAATTCGTTATGTCAATAATAACTTTGTATTCTTTGCAGTACATCATTTGACTGCATAACAGATCATGTTAGTCAAAAAAGAAGCAATAAGACTTAACAATGCTTTCAAAAACAGGACCGAATTGCTTAAGACTTCTGTGTGCAGTGTTGCATTTGCTCACTATTGGCAAAAATATAAGTTTTGGACACAACCTGGACAGTTGACATATTCCAGTTTACAGAACGGCTTCAGATGACAGTTGTTAAGAATGTTAAACATATGAGAGAGTTTTTTTATTATAATGTACACATGTTAGAAAATTGTTTGGGCGATTTATTGCTGTGATTGTGGGCCCTGTAGGGTAGATTAAGATTAATCCCTTCCCCAAACAAAATCGAGGTTAAATAATTTAATAAAAATATACTAGGATTCGCTATTCTGGATTCGTTATTCTAGATTCGAAACCTATTATTCTAGAATACCTTGGGATTCTACTTTGAACATCCCTACTTATGTATTTGCAGCACAGAACTAGCAGTTTGCCTTTGTAAGTAGGCCTTTTAAAGTTTATTTCTACATTTGTTTTATAAAATGCCAACAATCAACAAACGTTCAGCAACTATGCGTATTTTTACATATTTGAACAAAATGGAGATCTCAAAACCTTTGAGTGGTAACCAAAATCAAACTATTAAAAAATGGAGTTTGAATAAACTTGCATTCCGCATATACTTTATGTTTTATTGCGGATTATCTTTTGAACACGATATTCACGTGATAGGCCCAGGATCACGTGACAGAGGCCCATGATACTTATGAGACGCTGAACTCATAACTTCATGAAGAACTTCCCGACCTTTTCGACTCGCGGGTCGTCCTGTGCGCCGACATTGTTACGAACATCGCAACTGCTGAGAAAGCTTTCTACAACGAACTTTCCGAGGTGAACTTTAAATTATTTTTCGATTGTCACCTTTCTTGTGTAAATTGTGAAAAGTAACATCACTCACTACATATGTACATTATTTAGCTCCGTATACATTACATTTAATGGATGTTATTATGCAAAGTGCCTCTTCTTACCTATTGTTCAATTTTCGTTCTCTAACCATGCATCAATAGGTTTTGGTTTGCAATATGTTTGCTCTAATATAAGGTCAGTTACAAAACAGTTGTTGTTATTATTATGGAAACTCTTGATAAACTGTGGGGTCAGATGTGACTGGTTGGGTCTCAACTCACCTACGGACCCAGTTTAACAACACTTCTTTAATTACCCCCGATGTAAATAAAACAACATCAGATGGGCTAGATTACAATTGTTGTAAACAGATGTGACGGGTTGGAATTCTTCTTTCAGTTGAAAACACGTTTATTAGCTTTTAAATTTTCATCTTGTGTGTTTGCAGGAGAACAGAGTGGATTTTCGCTTCTGAAGTTCGACTGATCTTGGATTGCTTCGAGCGACCAACAATCGTCCCTCCGTGATGCGAAACATTTATCAGCTTTCCTGTTGATGGAAGTGAACTGAGGGGCAGGGGCGGTTCCAGGGGATGGGGCAACACGCCACGCCTTGTATTATTTACCTATTGTGCGTAATTTTAGTTTTTTTTATTGGGTTTCTAGTATGTTCCATTTTGATAAAATGGTTTTAGTTGAAAGGCATCTTTGTATCTCATCGAAACTTTTGTTCAATCATTTTAATATGAAGTTCAAATGACAATTTATCATCTATGATGAGGCCTATTATTTAGCGGAATTTACCTGTTTACTTTATTATCCCTTATTTTGATACTGAAATGATTTTCTATTTCCAAATTTGAATTGGTTACCAAGTAATGTGTTTTAGAATGGTTAATTGATAGTTTGTCAGCCCGAAACCAGTGCTCAATTTTTCTATAATAATTTGAATTATTTTTTAAGTTGTTTTATGTTATTATGGGAGATATAAATAACAGTATCATCTGCGTATAAACTACAATTTATATTTCAGTTTATTGGTAAGTCATTGATGTAGATTTGAAAGAGGAGAGGTGCTAATATACGACCTTGTGGGACACCGCATACAGGCATCGACGGATTAGAAAGAGTTCTTCCTATTTTTACTATGCTTTCTCTGCCTTAAAAAAGTTTCTATTAGTTTCAAGGGTGGGTCTCTCATACCATAATGATTTGTTTTTTTAAGTAATATTTGGTTGTCTATGGTAGTGTTTCTTAAAGTGGTGAATGGCTCACCCCAGGGTGAATAAAATTTTTGCAGGGGTGAATAAGAGTGAACGAAAGTTCAGGAGCATCCTATAGTCACTAGTAAACAAGTTTCTGAAGTAAATCGACTAAAACCTGTTGTTCTTTGGTGTTTTTTTGCTTATTGTAATAGCTAAGTTGGTTTGCACTGAGTGTATAAGTTAGGCCTACCATATGTTCTCTTAGGAGGATTTGTCCCCCTTTCTTAAGAAAACTGAATGGTCCTCCGAGGACGCTCAAAAATGTCCAAATGTCCCCTTTTTCGCATTTCGAGTTAGTTGCTAATACTTATAGCAAGACTTTCAGGCGAGGCGTTGCATTTATTTCAAAAAAATACTTAGGCCATGAAAGATGCTGAATTGCTGGTTTAACAAAGGTTTCTAGGGGGGCTCCAAGCAATTCGTAGGGGGGAGGCGAACTCTAAGTTAATATTTAATTTTTTTGCTATGATTCTAATGGTATCGTTTAGTTTTGGTTGTACACCACTCCTACAGCGCTGTACAAACTCTGTTTTTGCCAACTTTAACACTAAAGCTGCCAAAAAAAATTTGACAATGTCTTTTTGAGTTCCATTGCATGTTTTCATATCATCGAAGGTAACGGCCCTATTTAATTAGAATTTTTCTAACTTATAGATAAACGATAAAAGTCATCCCCCGTTCAATCTATTTTTAATCCATATTTTATTAAATTGGATAACAGGCTAGCAACAGGGGACGAAATGTTTTGAGAAAAGCCTCCTGATTTTACAGTTTAGTGCCAATTCAACCAATTAAATCCAATTTTTTTCGAGCTCCGCGCGACCAACAACAAACTTTTCTATTTTCAAGTTGTCTCAGTGATATTAATTACAAATTCCGAATTGCTTTTCGTAGGGGTGCAAGTCAGTTTTATCATACCATGAGACAAGGGTGAATGAAATCTGGAGATAGATGCTAGGGGTGAACGAAACTAAAAAAGTTTAACAAGCACTGGGCTATGGCATCAAAGGCCTTGGCTAAATCAAGGAAAACTACACAGCTATATCTGTGGTTTTCTTGGTTAATTGATATGTTTTCATATAATTCTGTTGCGGCAAGTGAGGTTGAGTGATATTTTTTAAATCCTTGTTGATGTTTACTGATAGTTTCATGTTTTGCAAAAAATTAAGAAGTGGTGCATTACTTTTTCAAAAATAGAGGTAACAGGTAGGCTGGCCTGAAGTCATTAGGTGTTACTGGTCTACTTATTTTTGGTATAATCTTTTTTTTCGAAAAAAAATAAGTTATTGTCGGTTCCGACTCCGACTGTTTTCCTCAGGCCATTGTATTTTTAGTAACACTTTTCAAACAAGATAAGTTACGCAAAAAATATGCCCAAGTATTATGTATAAAGGACATTATATCGAGAAATGTGTATTTTTATCCAATGCGTCGCGTCTCCTAAATTAAAATTTTGTCTATTTAACGAAATAAAGGCACTTTTTTCGCGCTTTCTGCGATCACTTTGTGGGAGTGAGTAAGAAATGGAGTGATAGGCAATTTACTTTGTTCCATGTGTGTAAAGCAGGGTTCCTCAACCGGGGTGCATATATATAAACTATTCTTGCAAAAAGCTAGCCAACACACAGGGTCAGCACAAAAATGTAACGGCAAATTAAACATATTTATCTTAAATATTTTAGAAAAAGATTTCACCACATCTATAAGAATGCCCTATATTTTCTAAATTAAAAAAATATCAAAAACTTAAATAATCATGAATTGGCGGTTGAGGAGAGTTTGTCAGTTCAATGTGATAAAACAAGTGGCGCTGTGTTTTGTGCAGACAGTTGCGGTATTAGCATTGCTGCTTTGTTGAATGTTCAGGGTGTGTCTCGTACAGATAATGCAAAAAACATGGTGAAAAGTAAGAGTCGTGACGTACAGGATGATAGAATTAAATTGATAAAGAGTGCGACTGGATCTTTTAATTTTGATCGTTCGTGTGGTGCTGGATCACTTTGTTGGCAAATTGAAAATACGAAAAATGTCAAAGAAAGAGATTAAGTATAAAGTTCGTATTCTTAAGAATTTTGTTGCGCAACATGCTAACGAGTTTAAAATTCGCGGTGAGGAGAGTTTGTCAGATCAATGTGATTTGTAGAAGGGTTTCGATAAAATTTCGCTCGATTGCGAATTAAATTGGGCAAGTGACAGACATTAAATGACCGCGATCGCGATCGCAAAAGTGAGCTTATCGTTTGATGTCGTGCGCAAATTTGCATCTGAGATCTTAATCTAATTGCATCCAAGGAGATTGCGACACGTTTAAAGCGAACTTATATTTTTCCAGTATGTTTTTCAGGCTTACTATCACCACTGGTTGAAGTAGTTTACATAAAATGCGAGAGACGATAACTATTAGAAAGTTGAGTGCAACTATAAATGTTTAAAACCTTTGCACCAACAACATTTAGTGCAAAGTATGACTTAAAATCAGGGCTGTGGAGCCGGATTCGGGACTCGACTTTATTTCATCGGACTCAGGTTGTTTTAAACCGACTCCGCAGCCCTGCTTTAAACTTCGCGGTCTGTTAATAATTTTGAAAGGTAAGAGTGACTTTATCTGTAAATCTTTTGCAACAAAAATTTGACTATTCCAAGTAAGTTGTTTGATAACTTAACGTTTTAAAGCTAAAACGTTTTCAGTTTACAGACAGCGCTAACGTTATGCTAATGAGCTCGCGAAGTTGTCAGCCTCTGTAAAGCAAGCCGCCGTTGTTCGCTAGAGGCGACAGAGAGCCGAATTGGATTCCAAATTCCTGGCAATTGTTGCGCTGTGGCTTTACAGACAGCGCTAACGTTATGCTAATGAGCTCGCGAAGTTGTCAGCCTCTGTAAAGCAAGCCGCCGTTGTTCGCTTTTTTTTTTCCTTTTTGAGGGCTCAGGACCCTCGGGGGTTTTGTGGTGCCAATATGACACCTCCCGGGGTAGGGGAGCATCATTGCCCTTTTATTCTTTTATTGTATTGTATTTTGCGAACGAAACGAAAAATAAACGAACGTTGGCGTACAAAAAACACAGGTGCGTATCGCAGGCGAATACAAATAAAACAATATGACAGAATTTGGGCGCACTTATACAGTCAAACACGTATGGGCAGCAGGGGCACCTAGCTGCGAAATGGGTCCGTAACTACGGCTGGTCTTGGTGGGAGGAAAAGGGGTGGGAAAAGGAATGTGGTAGGTTATATTATATTAGGTTTACTATTTTTTGGTACATTGATATATGTTGTGGGTTTTCCCGTGCGTTTTCAATTTTATAGCGAATTTTTATTGACTTGTTGAAGAAGATGATTAGGGCTCGGGTGGGGAATGGGGCCGGGGTTTGGTCTATTGCTTTTTTGATTCGTATTTTCCAAATTGTGTGGTGTAAAACTGTGTTGAGGATGGTGATTAAGTCGTTGTTGGGTAGTGGGGTTTGGGGTGGGGTGACGAAGGTAATATGAGGGGATTGGTCGAAGAAAGTTGTTGTGTCTCCTGTTATCTGGGTATATAATTGCTTCGCGTGGGTTCTAAGGGGTTGGGTTTGTTGGCAGTTGTGAAATAAATGAATATTGGTCTCGTACCTAGAATGGCAAAGATAACAGTTTGGGTCTAAGGCCGGGTTATTGGGTATGTGTGTGGATTTTACCGGGAGAACGTTGTGGGCTAGTTTGAAGTTAAAGCTGCGCAGGTATGATGGGAGCATTTTGTGATGTACTAAGTTCCAGTTTGGGGGGTTGTCATTAGGGCGTGGGTGACTGTATCGGTGTGGGGTGGTGAGACGTAAGTATAAAGGGCGGATTTTTGGACACGATATTTCTGTTTCTGTTGGGGTGTATTTTCGTAATCTTTCCAGGATTCTTTTATAATGTGGGGATGGGAAGGGTGTGTGAGGTAAGGTGTTCCTAAGTCGCAAATTATACATGTTTGAGAGTTGTATGCCAATGTTGTATTCGATTATTTGAAGTTGTATGTTCGATGGGGTATCTGTCAAGCGGTGTGTGATATACTCTCCTATCTGTCTGGTTGAGTATAGATCTGTGTAGAGGGGAATGTTGGCAACCGCGTAACCTCCATTTAAGCGCGCGGCCGCGAGTGTTTCAATAGGGAGCATGGGTGCACGGGGGCCTGCAATAAAACGTGTTATCTGATTTTTTTTGTCGAAGTGTGTTGGGGATTGGGTAGACGTTGGCCAGGTAAGAAAAGTTTGGGAGGAGGAGAGTTTTGGTTATTACTGCTTTAAAATCAAGGGTCAGAGAGGGGCGGGCGAGTTGGGTTATTTTGTGCTTGAATTTTTCGTATGCTTCTTGCCAAAGGTTTTTAATTTGATTTGGGTTGCCAATAGGAATGTTTAAAGGGGAGATGCCGAGGGGGTTCCAGTTTATCATTGGAAGGGATTCAATGGGTGGTGGGGGATTTTGGGTAAAGGTGGCTTTAGTTTTGTTTGGGTTTAAGGACAGACCAGATATTAGTTCGAAAAGTTTTAACGTGTCAAAAAGTGGTTTGAGAGAGCTTGTCTTTGAAATGGTTAGAGTTATATCGTCAGCGTAAGCAATAAATTTCGGTGAAATTCGGGCGGGGGAAGGGGATGGGGTTATCTGTGGGTTTTCAGAAATGTTTTTTAAAAGAGGGTCCAGGGCGATCAGGAAAAGCGTGAGGCTGAGGGGGTCTCCCTGCCTCACCCCTCTTCCGATTGCGAAGTTTTCCGTGGGGTGACCATTGACTAAAACTTTGGAATTTGCTGAGTCCTGGCATGCATTTATGTAGTTTATAAAGCTGTGGGGAAAATTTCTTTTGTTTAGAGTATGGAGGAATTTAGAAAGTTCCGAATGTTTGCGGGCTAGTTCCTGGTTTTTATTGCAGCTTATGCTCTTATAAATTCTTTTGTGGAGTATGGCAATTTTTTCTTTTACCAAAATCCAGAAATTAAGAGGGTCGTAATCGGGTTTTAATGTTTCCCATTTTTTGTATTTTTGTGCCAGAGTGGATTTAAATTTGGAATTTGTGAGCGTGGTATTGTTGTTCTTCCAGAGGCCATATCCTCTGGGAGGGGAGAGGGGGATATCAAGTAATATGGTGAACATGTCATGGTCGGAAAAGGGTACAGGAGTGAAAATGTGGTTTTGGGGGTTAATTTTTGCGGAGATGTAAAATCTGTCGAGTCGGGATTGTGTATTGTGGGATCTGCGGGTATAGGTTTTGGTGAAAGGGTTGGTTATTCTGTAGCTGTCTTTCAGGTCAAACGTTTGAGTTAGGTTTACAAGGGTGTGATTACGTGTGGAATGTTGTTTGGTGGGGAATTTATTCAAGTCTGGCTGTAGGACGCAGTTAAAGTCGCCACCTAGCATTATGGGGTACGGGGAAGACAGGTATGAGTACAGGTTGTTAAAGAAATTTCTATTTTGTATTACTTTCTGTTTTCCGGACGGGGCGTAGATGTTGACTAAGTGAAGGGTGTGTGTAAGGGTAGGGAGGTCACAAGAAATCGTTTGGCCGGTTAAATCCGAAAATATGTTTTTTGGGGAAGGGTGGTAAAAGTTAAAGAGAATTGCAACGCCTCTGGAGTAGCTTCCTCCATGGGGGGCAGAGTTAAAAATTGCATGGCCGGAGGCCCATTCTTGCGCCCAGACTGACTCAGTCTGGGGGGTAGAGTGGGTCTCCTGTAACATGAAAATATCGAATTTTGTATTTTTTAACAGGTTAAAAACGACTGAACGTTTGTGCCGGTCACGTAGACCGGCGACGTTCAGTGTGACAACACTAAGGTAAGTAGTCATTGACTGGGATTTCCAGAAATAATGTGCAAAGTAACGCTTAAAAAGACCTATTTTTCACGAATTAAAAAGTGTTGTCCAGACGGATGCCAGGGTGTCGCTGCAAAATCTCAAGTAGTGGGATAAGAATTGCTGGCGTGCACTCACAGGCCGCAATTTCTCCGTTTGCTGGAATGTAGCAGGTGCCGCATATTAACATTGGGGCATCTTGCTTAGGGTTTTTCTTTAGTGGGGTTTCTTTGGAAGAACTAGAACGGTGTCTTTTTAGTAATACCTCTAGGTTTTGTTCCGGTGTTAGCGGGGGATCCTTCTTGATGCTTGAGTTTCCTGAATTATTGCTTTTGCTTGGTGGGATGCTGTCACTGTGATCGCTGTTGTCACTGTTGTCTCCATTGTTGGTATTGTCATTGTCACTGTGCATATTGTTTGCACTGTGCTCAATGTTATTCTCATGATCAATATTGTCACTGTGATTGTTGTTTGCACAATTGTCTTCGTTATTGATATTTTCACCTTGTTTTTCTACCTCTTCATGGCTGTGATCGTTATCTTCGCTTTCTATATTATCTTTATGATGCACCCCATGTTTTTCTTCATCCTTTTCCACTTCTACAACCTCTAATTCTTCTGGATCATTCTGCTTTTCTGTATTGTCATTTTTAACTGAGCTCTGATCGTGTTGGGTGGGTTGGTTGTTAGGTGGTTCTATTATGAGGCTGTTCTGATCAATGTTTAGGTCGCCTCGGAGCAAATCATTTTCTTTATCCACTGTAATGATGTTTCGTGACCCAGTTTTAACAATTTTTGGGGTGCTAGAGCTGGATGGCATTTTCCCTGGAAGGAAAACGCTACTGGTTGATGGCATGTTTCCACTTGCTAGTGGAAAATTTCCCAGTGTGAAGGCCGGTGGTCTTGTCCAGGCTGCTGTCGAGGCTCGAGAGTGCTGCATGGCAGGGCGGTTGGCTTGAAAATTGGCTATTTCTTTCTTCTTTAACAGGATTTCACAGTCTTTGATGTTATGTCCAAACGTTTTGCAATAGTTACAAGACTCCGGTTGTCCTTCATAAAACACAGCTATCTTAAATTTCCCTATTTGTATTTCTTTTGGAATTGGATTCTTCAGTAATTCCGATTGTTTTATGGTAAGCTCGCGCTTACCATTTCTAAAGCCAAAACTGTCACGGCATGCATAAACACGGTAGCATGTGGCAAATTTCAAATTAAAAATCCTTTGAATAGTGCTGTCCCGCATACGGGTGGGAGTATATGACAATCTAACCTTTGTTTTGTCTGGATCATACGCTTCAGCGTACTGGCAGACTCCAGCAATTTTGAGACTTTGGGCTAGTTGCAGGGCAGATTCCCTGGTGTCACACGAGAAGGTGACTCTACCATTTGGGTGTTGAATAAGACCTTCCAGTTTTGTTTTAAAGTCGAAATGAATTTGTTGCAAAACAGCATAAAGGGCCGGTCTAGTGCGGGCCGGCGCAAACTGAGTTTTGACATCAGCCATTTCATCAACTTGGACATTAATGTCTTGGTTTTGCTCAATGGTGGCCATGATGGAAGTAAAGTAGCAGTTGTAGCTGGACCTAGGATGGCTGACAAAACGCCAATTATTGTTGAAAAGAAACAAATGCTCAAGTAACAGATTGCAGCGATTCAGTCACGGCGGTTGTTGATTCGGCAGAAAAGCTTCACAACGTCAAATACAGACTTCAGTCTTCGAGTCAATCAACTTGCTGTTGGCAAATACACAAAAAAGGTTCCAGCGGTCCTAATGTTGAAGTGTTGAAAAACAAGTCAGCTTTACAAGCGGTCACTGTAGAGGGCTTGAACAGAAACTTCTTTGCTTGAACACTTGACACAAGAAGACCTAACAGGAAAATCGTTCGGGCGCTATTGGACCGGTGGCAAGCGAAGCAAGCCGCCGTTGTTCGCTAGAGGCGACAGAAAGCCGAATTGGATTCCAAATTCCTGGTAATTGTTGCGCTGTGGTTTTCCAGACAGCGCTAACGTTATGCTAATGAGCTCGCCAATTTGTCAGCCTCTGTAAAGCAAGCCATCGTTGTTCGCTAGAGGCGACAGAGAGCCGAATTGGATTCCAAATTCCTGGTAATTGTTGCACTGTGGCTTTACAGACAGCGCTAACGTTATGCTAATGAGCTCGCCAATTTGTCAGCCTCTCAAGCCGCCGTTGTTCGCTAGAGGCGACAGAGAGCCGAATTGGATTCCAAATTCCTGGTAATTGTTGCACTGTGGCTTTACAGACAGCGCTAACGTTATGCTAATGAGCTCGCCAAGTTGTCAGCCTCTCAAGCCGCCGTTGTTCGCTAGAGGCGACAAAGAGCTAAATTGAATTCTAAATTCCTGGTAATTGTTGCGCTGTGGCTTTTTAGACAGCGCTAACGTTATGCTTATGAACTCGCTAAGTGGTCAGCCTCTCAAGCCGCCGTTGTTCGCTAGAGGCGACAGAGAGCCGAATTGGATTCCAAATTCCTGGTAATTGTTGCACTGTGGCTTTACAGACAGCGCTAACGTTATGCTAATGAGCTCGCCAATTTGTCAGCCTCTGTAAAGCAAGCCGCCGTTGTTCGCTAGAGGCGACAGAAAGCCGAATTGGATTCCAAATTCCTGGTAATTGTTGCGCTGTGGCTTTCCAGTCAGCGCTAACGTTATGCTTATAAACTCGCCAAGTTGTCAGCCTCTCAAGCCGGTGTTGTTCGCTAGAGGCGACAGTGGCAAAGCATGCAAACTGTACATGTTAGCGTGGGTCTTGTCCTACATTTATGTTGTGAAGCAAGTCTATGATTTATCAGTTGGTGAGTGATTTTCATTGCATTATAAACAATTGGTAATTGGTGGTCAAGATGTGCAAGTGGTTTGCAAAAGTAATTTTTTTTTTACTAGACGAAATACCCGGCGTTGCCCAAGTTAAATATAATATTTATCAGTTATTTTAACTCGTTAAAAATGAATTACACCACACAATAATCATCATAATGTACGAAGTCTACCTGAATTTTGTCTGATTAAACAAAATGAAACAATCCACCATACTGTGGCTCTTTATCACTATTGCATATTACGTTGCTACTGCTGGCCTCATGTTATACCCAATGATTATGGAAGATAAACGTGGTAATCTCAATATACCCAAAAAGTAATGTTACGGATAGCGTAAGAACTTTGTAAGAGGCTTAGATAATGCAAACATATTTTTGTAATGTCATAACAAATTCGCTTATGCCGAAACGTTTGCACTACGTGTCACTAAATAAAAATTTCAAATCATGTGATGATTGTGATGTGTTTCAAATCATGTCATATCTTGTGTCTAATAAAAGGTTAACCTAATGCTTCCCCACAATCAGAGTAACACCCCACAGCCTGTGTGAACGCGGCATTAATGCAATGGCGGGTTTAATTGTGTGACTTATCTGCGTGGCTCTAAAGATTTAATTCTTGGTCTCAGTCAACTCCCATTATTTTTGCATTTGGTTAAAACAAAAATTAACGTTTAAAAATCAGTTTTGTGTTTGAAATAGGCAACTAAAGGAAAGGCGCGAACGCGCTCCGACCATTTAATTACTAATCACGTATTACCAGCATTGTATAACCTTTTTCCTGAAGCCGCATGTTATAGCTGATTATTTAAAAAAGTATATTTAACATCAAACAAACTGCAACGTTGTGTGTTTTTCAAATGGAGCTACTAATCAGACAACCTTGGCTAAACACGTCTCGCATATGTTACGTAACGAAAACCCGTGACATATGTCGATCAAAAATTATTAACAAACGTAAGAAAGCCGCAGCACCAATTGTATAAATTGCGCGAAATTTAAGCAAATACGCAATCCTGGTAGGTATCATGCATCCAACAAAAAATAACGTTTGAAAATTAAATTTGCTTAGTGTTCGAACAGCTGAAATAAACGCGATAGTTTGCAAACTTATTCCAAATGTTGCGCAGTTTATACTCGGTTAGGGTTGCTGTAGTACGTTGTCTGTGAAGTGTCCTAATGTCTAATGTTACGGAAAACGCTGCAATAAACGCAATGTTTTGCGAGCTTAAGCTTTATTTACGTGGTTAAACAAACTGCAAAAAGGCAATAAACATAAAGTAGAAATTTTGCCACATGAATTTTTTTACAAGGCAATGTGCTTGACTTGATTTTTACGGTCACGCAGGTTATTTCCCTAAAAATGTTTGGAAACGTTTTACCCTCCTACGTCAAGAGGTTTTGCGTAAAGTCGCACGCACGCCCTTTGTGTATTTAACATGCGAACAAACTACAATGCTGTGTAATGTTTTTGAAATGGTATGACTAAATAATCGACTATATCACACATCACGTGGATAAGCATGTCACACATCTTGATAACAATTTACCATTTAGGTTGTAGCAATGTAGCAGCAATTGTTTAGATCTGCTTAATAGCGTGATATACGTAATCCCGGTGCTAAACTGCGTCAAACGTGGGAAAAATCCTCATTGAAAAAACAAATGCTTACTGTTAAACTGCTGCAATAAACGCAATATTTTGCGAACTCTACCAAGTATTGCGTGGCTAAACACGTTTGTTGTTGGATGTCCGTGTAGGTTTCCTGACGTTTATGCTTTTATTTAAGTATGTTTTAAAAAAATGCAAAAAAATAAAAAAGTAAATAAAACAAATATTTTTTTGCTAAACCTATGCACTAAACGCCAAATTAAGCTGCGTCCAACGCCAGACAAACCCGTAACCCGTTGAAAATATAAATTGCTTACTGTTAAAACTGCGACAACAAACATGATATTCTGCGATCTCTGCCTAAATTTGGCATTGTTAAACTTAAGTCTTTACCTGGAACGTTGCACACGTTTGTTAACATAAATTATAACATGTGATGTGCTTTTTACGTAATCCCGGTACCCATGGGCGCCCGCAGGGGGGGCAAGGGGGGCACTTGCCCCCCCTGGAATTTCAAAATGTGATTATTAGTATTATTTGTAAGTGTAATATGTATTACTTATGAAGGTTAAAAATAATATACACTATCCATTGCCCCCCAGTGGCGTATCTAGTGGGGGCGGGAGTTCTTACCCCCCTTTTTGTAAGTGATATTATCGTTTTTGGTTTGTTTTTGTCAGGGTTTAACAAACTGTTCGAAGCGGCGTGCTTTTTAAGTAATTGGGTCACGCGTCTTAATCTAATTCGAATCCAAAATCAAACGCAAAACGCCGTTTTTCGTCTTTAGTTTGGTCGACCGTAAACGCTGGATAGTTTTTCTCTATCGTTATTTGTTTAGGTCAGTGGTTCTCAACCTTTTTTCTTTCGTGGCCCATTTACCTTGCAAAAAAATTCTGCGGCCCAATAGAATTTTTATGAAAGAAAAAACTTTAAAATAGGTTTAGAACAAAACACAGCAGAACATATTTCAAAACAGATTGTTTAATCAACCGTGCATTAGTGAGATACTTGCGGCTGAACAATAAATTTACATTCCTTTTTAATTCCTCCCAAACGATTATTCCTTTAAAATGAAATATAATGACACAAATGAAACTAAATCTAGCTTTTTAAATTGGTTTGTGGCCCACCTTAAATGTTCTTATGCCCCCCTCTGGTTGAGAAGCGCTGGTTTAGGTTGACTGATTAGCAAGTGTGTATTCGATAATTGACAAAGCTAAGTCAAACCTTATTTCTTTTTTTGTCGCTAAAAAACGTCAAGTTATACGCAGTATGTTTCTCGCTGTTCGGTCTCTGCGCTAATATCCGATGTTGGTGTAACATCGACATTTGTTTAAATGAAGCAGATTCTTAAAAGGAGGTATAATGTCGTGCGCGTTTTAAAGTATAAATTTTTAAGTAATGATAGTTAACGCAAAATTATGCTCTTTAAGCATACTCTAAGACCACGTTCTAAGTGTGCAATGGACACGACTTATTTCCCCTCAACCTCAGCTTGTAATTTAGCTGACTTGGCACACAGCTGTTGCGCCAATCGTGGCATAATAACACCAGGAAAAAACGATCTTCGTTTAGTATTGCAGGTGGTGAAAGGCTTGCTTGTAATTTAGCGCTAGTTCCGTTCATGGAACTTAAAACTGCGCTGCTGATAACTGCGCTGCTACCACAATTAAACACACATTTTTCCTCGTTTGGATTCTGAGCCTAGGTTTGACTTTCGCAACAAACTCCAATCTTTCGTGGTTTGTTCTGGTGAGAAAAATTTTAAAAGTTAGATATTGATTGAATTAAAAGTAATCATACTTTACAATTAGGTTAATATTTTTCTTAAAAAACATAATTCAATAACTTAAGTTAGGTGATTGTGAGTGTTTGCCCAGACTTTAAGTATTTCAAATTTAATGTGAATCAACTTATTAACGTTTAAGTTAGAAATTAACTGCATCTCACGCAACACCTATGTCATTACTAGTGTCAAGTTTAGCGCGAACTTTAGGGAAATAATTCGTCATGCTGCAAGCATAGGGATGTCCGATAATATCGGATCAAAGTCGATACCCGATACCAAATGGTGGTATCGTTGATACTCGTCCGATACTAGGGTTGTATCGGCGCCAATCCTAAACCAAATTACGGACATTCCTAAATTCAAGTAAAAAAGTCTAATGGAGTTATTATCATTGCGCCAGTCAAGCAACTAAACTAACTATAGAACAATGAGAATACGCATTTCTATGCAAACGAAATTCAAGCTGAGGATTTTTTTACCTTTACAATAGCTCGCGTGATTTCCAGACAGGAAATGAGTGAAGGCGTTGGAGGCCAAACTAAATGGATGGAGCCTTAACGTAATTTCCTTTAGAACAAGGAAATACCAGTTCGCCTTCAACAACGAGCTAGCGTTTGGTTATTGCCTGCAGCTTGGTGCTAGCGCCTTACTGCTGTGCTGAGGTAAATGTGTAATGTTGTGTAGGTATATGAACAGTAATGTCAGGTTAGTTTATAACATCAAAACCTTAAATCAGTGGATCTCAACCTTTTCCTGCCGCACTCCAATCTGTGGTGTTTTTAATGTCACTTCGAGCTACCTGGTTTCAAAAGAAACCATTTTTACTCAAGTTTACTTAGATTGAATAAGCCAAATAAAGATTTTTTCAGCGCTAGCCGTACATTTAAGATTATAGGTCGTCTTGCCGCAATGCCGCAATGCACTTGCGTTCATTTCTATAAAACTTCGATTGCAGCCAGAAAGCTGTTCGCGTAACATTGGTCCGTGTGCTAAAGGTTGACAATCACTATTTGTATGTACGAACAAGATCCAGCAGGCAACGCTGCTATAATTATCGTCTCACGACTTGCTCCCACTGAGCCTGCCTACCTCTGTACCTGGTATAATATTATGTGTATGTCAATCGTTGGGCAGTGCTAGTTCAACAGGGCTAGATCACAGATATCACAGTAGGCTATATACCCATGCTGTCATTAACTTTGTATCTTGTTTCATTTTACAGACTGTATTTGGTAAAAGAAACTGTATCAACCAATCAAGCACAAGGAATAACATGGCCGATACTCCAAACCAAAACCAAGTAAGTTTTTGTCGTATAAAATAATAAAAATCTTTGCTGCTTTGGATTTTTAATTCCATGTCACCCTCCTCATAAATCTGTCTAGCACTGGTATTTGACAAAGTGAACTTATCTTATTAACTTATCACAATACGCGCATTGTATATTTTCCCGAAAAATGGCAAAATTGTTTTTAAACATGCCTGTATAACATACGACCTTGTAATGCGTCTGTACTAACTCTTTCGGTTTATTAGTTCGATTTTAAATAGCTTTAATGAATATAATAAACTAATGTTAAACCATTTAGCTTCAAAAAAAGGTCTCGCGTGACCCACGGTAGGCAAAATGACGTTATAAAATTACGTCACAATAAAAATAGACTTCTTAAACCTGCTGATTTTGGTCCAAAAATTTGAAAATGAAATGAGTCTTAATACATTCAGTGCAAAACCATTTTATTTTTAAATAAACTGTTTTGTTTGATAAAAAAAAAACAATTTTATATGTTTCCACAAGCCTTTAGATTTCTCGCAGTATAAACAGTTCATCGGAATGTATAACGTCAACTTGAATTTATGAGCAATCTAAATTTTTATCTGAATAAACAAATGCGTACGGCAATACGGTAAGAAAAAGTCTTAATGAATTCTAGACTAAAATCTCACAGTTTTAAGAAGGAAATATAATTATTGAAACTACGCAAAATATTTTGACTGTAATGGTAAAAGCAATCATTTAAATCAGTGGTTCTCAACCTTTTTTCTTTCGTGGCCCATTTACGTTGCAAAATATTCTGTGGTCCAATAGTTTTTTAAAAGAAAAAACTGTAAAATAGGTTTACAACAAAACACAGCAGAACATAATTAAAAACAGATTATTTATTGAACCGTGCATTAGTGAGATACTTGCGACTGAACAATAAATTTACATTCCTTTTTAATTCCTCCCCAAGCCATTATTCCTGTAAAATTAAATATAGTGACACAAATGAAACTAAATCTAGCTTTTTAAATTGGTCTGTGGCCAACCTCAAATGTTGTTAAGGCCCACCAGTGAGCCATGGCCAACTGGTTGAGAACCGCTGATCTAAATTGTACAATAAAGACGATAAAATGATAACAGAGCGAAATCTGTCGTGCAATGCTATTTACTAGGGTTGCCATGTTTTTTACATCATCTCTAATAAACAATATACTGATTTAAGGGGCATAAAAAGGCCGGAAACGTCAAAACAACAGTGCGCAGACAAGCAGCTTAAGTTAAGTGTTTTTGCGCAAAGCGCGAAAAAGTTTTTTTAATTGTTTATACCAGGGGTGTGCAACCTTTTATACTGCCGGGCCAGATATGTGTATTCCGGTTAAACCACGGACCACTTGTATATATATCGTCGACTATAAGTTTTAGTGACTACCACGAAAAGAAAACCGTTTCGTTTTTAGTTCATTGAGAATCAACGGAAAGGTTGCTGGCAACCCGTTTATTCACTAGGTGTACATTAGTCAGTTCTGAGCGATGAGGGGATTTTATGAACACCCCAAAAAAATTGTTCACACACGTACGTTTAACCGAACAATGCATTTTTTGAAGTAACAAATTTTCTCAGCTATGAAAAATTATTTAGATCGAGATGTTTGCGGTATAAAAACTCATTTTTAGCTGCGCAGAGAGAAATTTGTTTATTTTTTACAACTCACATGAACATTAAAATTGATTGTAAAAAAATTACATTTCAAATGAGGTAAAACGACCTAACCCCATTCTTTATTACACTTTTGCTATATGGACCGCAAGTAGCTATTCAAATCCATTTCAAAAATAAAAAAACTGCAGCGCTTAAGGCAATCCGCACATTCAACTTTCACACAGCTTGTACACTTTCACACAACTTGTACACTTCCCGCAACAGCATCCAAATCAAATTTTTGTAGTTTTATTTTGTGAACAGGCCACATTACTTTGGAATTACTTTCGCTTTCTGCTTCCGTCAACCAAGGAATTTTGCTATAAAGTTTGACTCAAAATTATGAACAAACTATTAATTAACTGAAACAGCTACTGCCGCGATAACTCCATTGTTGTTTTAAAACAATAGCTCAACAAAGGGATATCGTTTAAGGCAGT
Source organism: Ascidiella aspersa (assembly GCF_963924565.1). Taxonomy (NCBI): domain Eukaryota; kingdom Metazoa; phylum Chordata; class Ascidiacea; order Phlebobranchia; family Ascidiidae; genus Ascidiella; species Ascidiella aspersa. Next base: position 29,772 of record NC_139451.1, read on the forward strand.
GGTCGGCAAATTGTTATGAATGCATCAAAACAGTGGTCGGCAAAATTTTTTTGTCGCGGCCCAAAGTAATTTTTTCAGAGCTATTGTAGGCCAACTAAAACCACTAGGAAGCAGTGTCGGATTGAGAATATTTGATTTTTAGGTGAAATATTACACGGCGCCTTTATTCCCCAAACTCTGCCATACCATATTATTAAACATACTATACAACGAAGAATATAAAAAATTTCAGTTAGGTCAATTAAAAAAATATTGAAACATAACGAATAAAAAAAAAAAAAAATTAAAAATTAAAAAAAATAACAATAAACCTTGAAAATACACCCCCTGACAAAATATACAGCAACCGCACCCCCGTCTAATTTATCTTAATTTTGAAAGATAAAACAATTCAATTGCTGTGTGTTGCGTTTATGTTATTTTTTACTTGAGATTTTTCTCATATTCGCACGAGTTCACCAGTTTTAATGTTTAACGTTTACTTTATAGACAAGGTTTTGACTTCAATTTGACATGCTCTAATCATTACTTGACACCGGGTATTTATTCTAAAATAAAAACGTAAAGGTGTAACGGCAAGAAACAAAATAGGACAAAAGTAAAGTGCAGCAAAGCAAATTAAACAAAATGAAACCAAAAAACAAATTCAACTGCATTGTGACGTAATACGAAGTCAGAAATGATCGCCATCTAGTTAAAAGCAACAACATCCTAAAAATAGAAAGGGCAAGCGGGGCATAGGCGTAGCCAGGGTTGAGCCTCAGGGAGCATGGCCCCACAAAAATTTATAAATATTTTACTCTTAATAATTTGTTATTTTAGCATTTATGAGCAGTACAACAGTCGATCACAGGCATGTCACACCTTCAATTGTCATGCACTGTTACGTCACAAACGATGTAGTTATTATTACGTTTGGTACACAATAATGTAGTTTTACTGCTTTTAGACAGTTTTTGCTCTTTGAATGTTTTTTGAGTATTGCGTTAACACTCAGTCAGTTGCTGCTCGAAACGGTTTGCCAGCATTGTTATTTGTGTTCGTTACGGCAGTTAATACAAAGACAAAAGCTAAACAAAAAAATTCATACTTTTTGCCCCCACCCACCCTAATTTTCGGCTGGCTGCGCCACTGAAACGGGCAACTTGACCAAGTCGAAAGATTTACATAAAAATACCGCGGGTGTGTAGCCGCCCCTGGTTTAAACGGCCCGTATTTACTTCGTTTTGTTGCGGTTAACAGGTGCAAGTACATGTTTGGGGAGCATAATCTCATTCTCTCCCCCTGAATCTTCCACTGGTCACATCCTTCAGTTTAATCGGATCAAAGCCGATACCCGATACCAAATGGTGGTATCGTTGATACTCGTCCGATACTAGGGTTGTATCGGCGCCGATCCTAAACCAAATTACGGACATTCCTAAATTCAAGTAAAAAAGTCTAATGGAGTTATTATCATTGCGCCAGTGAAGCAACTAAACTAACTATAGAACGATGAAAATACGCATTTCTATGCAAACGAAATTGAAGCTTGGGATTTTTTTACCTTTACAATAGCTCGCGTGATTTCCAGACAGGAAATGAGTAAAGGGGTTGGAGGCCAAACTAGATGGATGGAGCCTTAACGTAATTTCCTTTAGAACAAGGAAATACCAGTCCGCCTTCAACAAAGAGCTAGCGTTTGGTTGTTGCCTGCAACTTGGTGCAAGCGCCTTACTGCTGTACTGAGGTAAATGTGTAATGTTGTGTAGGTATATGAACAGGAATGTCAGGTTAGTTTATAACATCAAAACCTTAAATCAGTGGATCTCAACCTTTTCCTGCCACACTCCAATCTGTGGTGTTTTTAATGTCACTTCGAGCTACCTGGTTTCAAAAGAAACCATTTTTACTCAAGTTTACTTAGATTTAATAAGCCAAATAAAGATTTTTTCAGCGCTAGCCGTACATTTAAGATTATAGGTCGTCTTGTCGCAATACCGCAATGCACTTGCGTTCATTTCTATAAAACTTCGATTGCAGCCAGAAAGCTGTTCGCGTAACATTGGTCAGTGTTCTAAAGGTTGACAATCACTATTTGTATGTACGAACAAGATCCAGCAGGCAACGCTGCTATAATTATCGTCTCACGACTTGCTCCCACTGAGCCTGCGTACCTCTGTACCTGGTATAATATTATGTGTATGTCAATCGTTGGGCAGTGCTAGTTCAACAGGGCTAGATCACAGATATCACAGTAGGCTATATACCCATGCTGTCATTAACTTGGTATCTTGTTTCATTTTACAGACTGTATTTGGTAAAAGAAACTGTATCAACCAATCAAGCACAGGGAATAACATGGCCGATACTCCAAACCAAAACCAAGTAAGTTTTTGTCGTATAAAATAATAAAAATCTTTGCTGCTTTGGATTTTTAATTCCATGTCACCCTCATCATAAATCTGTCTAGCACTGGTATTTGACAAAGTGAACTTATCTTATTAACTTATCACAATACGCGCATTGTATATTTTCTGAGAAATGGCAAAATTGTTTTTAATCATGCCTGTATAACATACGACCTTGTAATGCGTCTATACTAACTCTTTCGGTTTATTAGTTCGATTTTAAATAGAGTAAATACTTTTTCACAATTAAAGTAGGATGCCGCCCTTGTGAGAGCAGCAACAGTATTAGGTCTCACTAATCTCGCAACTTTAGCAAACAGCAGCAATTACCAAACAAAACGGTATTTAGTTTAAAAGTACCTGTTTAAACAGAGATTCTGTCGCAGTGTTTAAACCAGGGGTTCTTAAACTTTTTTTACCGCCGACCCTAAAAGTTTTTGGGGACTCGCGTGGACCACGGTAGGCAAAATGACGTTATAAAATTACGTCACAATACAAATAGACTTCTTAAATCTGCTGATTTTGGTCCAAAAATGTGAAAATGAAATGAGTCTTAATACATTCAGTGCAAAACCATTTTATTTTTAATTAAACTGTTTTGTTTGATAAATTGATTTATTCTTAAATATACACTAATATTTCAATTAGACCTTCATGGACCCCATAAAACTAGTTCACGGACCCCTAAGGGGTCCATGGACCCCAGTTTGAGAACCCCTGGTTTAAACTGTACGGCAATATAAAGCCCGTAGTTCAGCTGCGCTTCTATACAAACTGATAAGCATTTAACAAACATAACTATCTTTAGTTTTACGGTTGCTACCGGTTGCTACCGAACAGCGATCTACCTTACTTTGGAATTTAGTATAATCCGACAAAATATATTTTACAAAAATCAAGTATAATTAACAAACTTTGGAGCATAATGGTTGGAGGTTGTAGTAAGACGTAATAAGAATATCAAAGCCCATACAGAAGTAGGTAGCATTTTGAACGTTTCGAATAACTCTTTATTCATTTTCAACATAGAGAGAAGTCACTGATGGTAAGTGTATATATAGTGCTAAGACAGACATCAGAAAGAAGGAAACGTGGATAGATACATAATCTAAACCGGGTGTGCGGCGATTAGAAGGTAGGTCGCCGATAGCAGATAAGGCCATCCACGTGATCAGATGTTGAAAAGATAGAGGGGTATAGAAGCTTGGTCTGCGTTAATTTCCGGGTTGTGCCGTGTTATTTCTGATGTCTGTCTTAGCACTATATATACACTTACCATCTGTGACTTCTCTCTATGTTGAAAATGAATAAAGAGTTATTCGAAACGTTCAAAATGATACCTGCTTCTGTATGGGCTTTGATATTCTTATTACGAAAATAAAATTTACAAATAATTGCACAGCGGGGTTAATATTTGTAATCTTGCAACTTTAGCAAAACTGCCGGCGCCACATCATTCTCGGGATGCTTTAGTAAATAAGCGCTAACCTAATCGGCTTCAATGTGACGACATTTCGTGATGTGTATATCGATCGGGAATTACTAACAAACCTAAACCTTATTTTTTACTTGGAACGACTAAGTACCCAACGGCTAAGCACGTCAAACATCTTTTACGTAAAAAACCACTGACATATATCAATAGGGAACCACAAACGTAAAACCTTAAGTTGTAGCAGCCAATGTTCGCATTGCTTGATATTCAGCAAATACATAATCCTGGTGTCATACTGCCTCCAACGTAAGTAAAATCTCGTCTAAAACTGAAAATTGGTTACTATTAAAACCGCCGCTTTAAATGCGATATTTTGCGAACTCTATAAACCTAGTTTTGCGCGGTAACATAGTTCAAGGAGTTCTTAATTACAAAAGTCGCAAGTTGGAAACATAAAAATTTATTTTTATTAAGGCAATATACTTCATTTGATTTTTATTTCCACGCAGGTAATTGCGCTTGAAAAAAGGTTTTGCACGGTTACGTTAAGACAGGGTTTCTCAACCGTGGTCCTCGGCCCCCCTGGGGGGCCACGGAGCGGTAATTGGGGGGCCACGGTCATAGGCGTAGTCAGGGGGGACACAGGGGCTATTTCTCTGCAAGAAATTGTTAATATTTTACTCTTAATTATTTGTTTTGTAGCATTTATGAGCAGTACACGACTGTCGATTACTAGCATGTCACACCTCCATTTGTCAAGCACTGTTACATCGCAAACGATTTAGTTATTATGTTTGTTGTATACATTAATGTAGTTTTACTACTTTTAGTCATTTTGTTTTTTTCCTTTCAATGGCTTTTGAGTATTTCGTTAAAACTCAGTCAGTTGCTGCGCGAAACGGTTTGCTAGCATTTTTGTTTGTCTTCGATACGGCAGTTAATACCATGGCCAAAGCAATCAAGTTGTAACGAGCCTCGCTGGCGGGAAGCGAATAATGGACTTTTAATCGTAGTGTCATTACGGATTTGTAGTAAATAGTTATTTGTTTATGTTTTATATACAGTCGATTTATCGCTGTGAGGTATCAGCTTCAGCCTCAACTTTTACCTACTCAGCGTGTCTTGTTTTTTTCTGCATCGATAGGCGGTGCACCAAACCAAATACTCTCACTAGTTCAAGTTCAAAAACAGTTTGAGTGTCAAGTTATTTAAGTTGATAGTTTGCCTACTCAGGGTGTCTAGTTATATGGGCCGAAAATTTATTTTTCGGGACATATCTTGTTTTTGCTCGAATTCTTTTATGTTTTTTTTGGTTTGTTTCAGACCGTTTTTTGTCCAATTTACCTAGGGGCCTTCAGCTGGGGGTAGAAATTGGAAACAAAATATTACGTCATCGTAAAATTGGTTTTAGCTCTGTACTCCTACCTAGCGGTGGCAATATTTCCTAAAAAATGATCTGGTTAAAACGACACCGGTTATACAGACTGTCTCGCGTTAATACGCGACAAAGGGGCACTGTTAAAGCAGCGAAACAGATTCCGCCAAGGGAGTACATTCTGTTTTGAAACGCCAGACACAAGTATGTCAATACTTACAGCCGACACCTAAACATCTTCCCTGCCATCGGCTGTTATCTGCAATTACGAAAACTGTCCATTATGTTTTGATAAGCCTTTAGATTTGTGTATTTTTATTTTTATCATTAATGCATTAGGCAAACCATAATATAATCAATTCTTTGAAACGTATAACGTCACTCTAAAAAACACGTACTACGGTATGTTATGGATTCTACACTAAAAGCTAACATTCTATAACGTTGTGGCCATAGTATGATTTAGCTCGTTTTAATGGAATCCTTGCGCAATTCTATAAGATTTGCAAAAGTCAACTTTGTATCTCATGCGGCCGTTTGTAACAAACTTGCCCATTTTGGTTTAAATGTTTAAAAAACAAATTTCAATGAATTCTTCTCTAGTACCAGGATTATTATAACGTAAAAGCTTAGCAAAATTTACGTTTAAAGTCCAAAATTGGACAAGATCAATTGTAAGTGTCTATTTTGGTTTAAATGTTTAAAAAACGATTTTCAATTGAAAAATTATTTTTTCAAATTTAATGTCACAATAATATGTCAATTGCAGTCTTAGGATTTTAGGAAAATCATTTTTAAAACAAAAATACAATTTCTCAGGTCTTTCATCCATTATGTCACAGTTGGGCGCACAAACGTTTGACGTCTTTTTCGCAGCTGCAGTCTGGGGGAGTTTCTACTGCTCTGTAGTGAAATGATCTTTGGTAGGCTGCATTATCTTGAAACTGATGCGTGGCCGCCCTAAACAGACACCGCGTAACGCAATCTGATTTATGTTTATTGTCGCGTACACGCTTAATCAGAACCGGAACCTTTTACGCGATTGCGATTACTCAACAACGTTTATTTATTGCTTCACTACCATAAGAATATAATTATTCGCAAGGATTGGGAAGAATTACAATTTTGAATTTTAACTGGAAAAAATTAATTACACAGAAACTGCAAAATTTTTCGCTTGCAATGGTAGAATATAATGGGCAATTGTAAAACGAAATCAGTCTTTGAATATAACGCCACAAATGTTTCGTGGTTTTTGGAAATTTCGTTTTCTGTTTTAAAAGAACTAAACGAGTTTGCCGCAATCTATTAAGTGGAACATGCACTAAATGTTTTATTAATGCACAGAGCAAAATATTTTCACTTTTAGCCAAAACACACTTCAAAGAACCCTAACCCTAACATTACAATCTCCATTACCAGGATTATCATTTAAAACGCAAAGGCTGGCATGAGTTATGTTAAAAGTCGAATATTGGGCAAGATCCATTATAAGTTTGGTACAACTTTAATATTTGGTACAGCTGTTTGGACAATAATTTCGATAGCCATAATAGGTTGAAAGGAAAATGTTGTGGAGGCTGTTTCGCGCTAATAAGTGACAAAGGGGCACCTTGATTGCAGCGAAACAGATTACGTCAAAGCGTTGTATTTTGCTTTAAAACGCCAGAAGCCAGTATGCCAAACAAATACAGAAAAAACCTAAAAGTCTCCCTGGCCATCGGATGTCATATGCATTTATGGAAACTGTTTAGTATGTTACCATAAGCATTTATATTTCGCAGTATAACCAGTTCATCGAAATGTATAACGTCATCTTGAAATTGTGCGCGCATTCTAAATTTTAACTTAATAAACAAATACGGAATACGGTAAGAAACAGTCTAATGAATTCTAGACAAAAATCTCGCAGTTTTAAGAATGAAATGTAATTTTTTTTGTCTATATTGGTAAAAGCAGTCATCTATTTATACAACGAAGATGATATAATGATTTTATATTCACAAGTAAATAAAAAACAAAATCTGTCGTGGAATACTATTTACTAGGGTTGCCATATTTTTTACATAACCTCTGATAAACAACATGATGGTTTTAGGGGCATAAAAAGGCCGGAAACGTCACAACGTTTTAAATTTTTAAGCTGCTGTCACGCATATCAGTGCGCAAAAAAGCAGCTTAAGTTAAGTGAAGTGCGACAATGTTTTTTGTTTATATCCTGTTCATTCTTCGTATTTGAAAAACGGATTTTCTTAATTGCGCCTCAAATAGGTTTGAGGGTCTATAATCTGGTACTCATAAAGTTAACCTTTAAAACTTAACATATTCGGCTTTCATCTTTAAAATTTATGTTTATTATGTTAATTGGGTTTTTACGTTCAAAATTATGAGCGGGTTTTATTTTTCGCTATAAAAAAGTGTGACTTAAAGTTATTTCAAGCTCTCTAGGCCTACCTAGCGACAGTAATATCTAGCAATATACCACCTCCCTTTTGTAGTGTTCGCCAATAAGCTATTTATGTAATTAAACCGCTAGTAAACCATACAAATGATACTACGAACACCTTGTCATTTGTTAACAACCCAACAATCGGGTGGTTTTATGGCAAATTAATACAAAATGTTGATTGATAAGAAAAATTGTTGGTTGTTCTTAATTCGAATTTAGATATTTACTCCCGGATGGAGACTGTTTATTGTTACAGGGGCATCAAACATATAGTTTTTTAATTGATTGTAGGTTTTTATTAAGGGAAAATAAATTGTTTTTTTTGATTTGGTTTGAGGACAAGGAGGAGAGAGGGTTAAAACAAAAAGCGTTTTTTTGTGAAAAAATATTTGCATTTACGTCGTAAGGGATGGCAGAGAGAACTTGTTTTCAAACCGATTTTTGTCCGAAGCTTTATAGAAAAAGTAGACATGGTAGAACTTTCAAATTCTCAGACATGACGTAGAGTGGTATGTTGGTGCTATGTAGAGGTTTCTGAGGCTGCACCCCTAGGTGCCTTTGACTGGGGGGACAAAAAACAATAATGTGACGTCATATCTTAAATTCGCTGTAGCTATCGATTCCCATCTAACGGTTGAAAAGATTCAATACAGAACTAGACGGGGGTGTGGTTGTTGTATATTTTGTCAAGGGGTATATTTTCAGGGCTTGGTGTTTTTTTTAATTTCAAATTTTTACTTTTTTTTTACTTTTTTTTTTTTTTTTTGATATTTTGTATTTTGTATTGTATATTTTATATTATATATTTTATATTTTTTTTCCTTTACTTGTTTCTGCAAGCAAAAACAGATATGGGCCGAAAACTTCCTACTTAATTTCTGGCGTTGATGCGAAAGGGGTTCAAATATGGCGTCATAGTATTTGGGAAATGATCGAAACATATATTTGATAAATAAATTTACGTAGATAATGCGTACAAGCATGTTATTACACTTTGGCCAACTAACATGTTTAAAAAGCCAATTTTATCATTCTCTTAAAATGGTTTGACGTCCATGGTTTGCTTTTGCCAACTTTTACTCGGTCATTTTTTACCATGGCGTGGTCCGAGCAATCAAAGTTATAACAGACTTTAAATCTGTAGTTTCGATCAATATATAAAACAAGTTTATGTGCCTAATACAGGGGTCCGCAAATACTTTTTGGTGCGACCCAAAATTGCTAGTACCGAGGTCTCGCGACCCAAATACTTCGAATTTTTTTAATAAAATAGCTTTGCTAAAAAAAAACAGTAATTTATTGTGTTTCCATTCATTAAGACAGATCTACATATTATGCGTTATTAAAGAGAAAGGGTTCTGTAACACAACTGAAAAGAAGCCTTGAGTTTTACTACTTTTGATGTCTCATTCGGATGACAAATATGATTTAGCAACCAAAATGGGGCTTGCAGCCCCCACCAATTCCCCGCCATAACCCCTTCAAGCGCTTTCTTAGTGCAATAATTACTGGCAAGGTGTGTAATGTTTTTTTGGCGCGAATCACTAAAAAATGTCCGACGTCTCATCGCAGTCGTTTGAGGAAACTCAATATTATAAGGCTCACATCTAAGGATTTTTCAGAGGGCAATATTAATTTTAAGACAGAGGTCGACAACCTTTACCAAGGCGCGAACCAGACCAAACTCAGCAAGTTCTCGGCGGGCCGTATTAAATTTCCGCTAACAATTTTTTTATAAAAACGTGTGGTCTCTAAGCACTTCAATATAATAACTCTTAATCAGGGACAAACCCAAATGTTTGACGCAGTGAAAATGATTCTAGTTACACTACAACAAGGAAGCAACGGGCGTAGCGCGAAAAAAATGTTTAACTTGGCAAACCATTAAATTTACAAGGAGACGTGACGCATTTTCCACACACGACATAAAATACGAACATATTTCTTATGCTCTTTTTGTTAATGTTTATCATTAAATAATACATCAGCAAATTAATTTGGAAAAAAATTGATTTTAGAGAGTTTCATGCTACGAAAATTTTCCTATGCTTATGGTTGTCATCCGCACGTCACCTTTGGTGTGAGAAGACTACATCAAAACGCCAACGTAATTAAAAGTCAAATTTGATACACGCGGGGAAAAGTTTGTACAATTTCGTATAGTTAAAACAGTTAAAAATATTGTGCATATGCTGGCCTTGTGTACAGTTTGTGAAAGAGTTTGCGTGCAGGATGATTTTCATTGGAGGGCCAGATCCGGCCTGCGGGCCGAAGGTTGCCGACCCCTACTGAGACATAATTAAGGCTGGAAACTTTCGGCCCATATCTGTTTTTGCTTGCAGAAGCAAATAAACGTTTATACTTAACCACAAACCAAATTTAAATTAATAGTATTTGAAAGCAACCCTGATGAGTAACGCTATTTATAACTGTTCACTACTTTTTTTTCTTTTATCATGTTTTAATGCCGCTGTTTGGACACCAAACTGTTTGTCCTTGTTCGGTATTAGGGCTGTGCAATAGTTGCGGTTATAATTTGGGTTAGGGGTGAAATTATTAGTGGGTTTGGGGTTAGGGGTGGGCTTTGGGTGAAGGTTAGATCTTACTCTAGTCAGTGGTCGTATTCCGATGTAGGCCTTGTTCCACGTTATAGTTGTTGGTTTAAGTTTGGTTTTGTGATTTATTTCGACTTTGATGTTGTTTCAATTTCGATCTGTTACTGGAGTCCTGTCGTGAATGTTAATATTTCATTAAAAGTTTGTGATGCACCCTTGTATACCTTTTCGTTCTGCTGCAACCCATGTATATTTTGATGCACCCTACAGTGCACCGTACACACCGGTTCAAAAGCACGGGCGCCATTTTGTGTCCGCTGCATAGTCACGTGATGTGCGAATAAACGTCGGTTGCTCGAATGTTTGGGCGTAAATGCAATAATGCGTCGCGTTCAACTTTCCATCGTTGTGGAATCCGTGCCATACCGCCTTGATGTCACTTTACATCCAAACACCAGCTGCTCATTATGACGTCACTTTGCATCCAAACAACAGCTGCTCATTATGACGTCACTTTGCATCCAAACACCAGCTGCTCATTATGACGTCAATTCAATTATTGCGGGAAAGGTAAGTGGCTAAATTCACCTCATGGTTGCCAGTTAGGATTTTTTAAAGTCAAATTTGAAAATTTAGGTTTTTTTTGAACCTCTTTGGATTTTATTTTCTCAAAAAAAAATCCAAATCAAATTTGGCTTTTTTAGGCGTTTTTTCGTTTTATTCCAAAATGTCATGAGTGTTATGTTGAAAAGAGATCAAACTAACACAAAAAGGGAAAAAAATTCCAAAAAATATCACAAAAAGAGAAAAATTTGCGAAAACAAAAAAAATTGCCAAGAAAAAATTCCAAAAAGAGAAAAAAATTAAGAAAATTTGCCACAAAAACAGAAGTTCAATGTACCAGCATGACCATTTATTGCATTTTTTATTTATTTAAGGAAAAACATAGGCTTGTTAGAGTTTGTAGTAGATTTGGCTTTTTTTAAAGTAAGTTTGGCTTTTTTTATTTTTTTCATCTAGCAACCCTGATTCACCTCAAAATCACAAACAGAAATGAACTAAAAGTAAAACAAAACTATTTACTTATTTGGTGAATTTATAATGTTATTGTTTCGCTTGCCACAAAAGTAGGCATTCAAAATTGTAACAAGCTTATTTAATTTAATAGCTAATTTGCATTTGAAATATTATGGCAACTGGGCATAATGTGGATTTAGCTCAAGTTTGAATATTTATTCTCTATAAATTCGGGCGATTCTTTAAATAAAACCTTTAGGGAAACCAGGGCTGCGGAGTCGGTTAAAAATAACCCGAGTCCGACTCCGGTCAAAAAAATAAACGAGAGTCCGACTCCGGTCAAATGTGCGATTTCGTCGAGTCCCGAGTCCGGCCTGGACTCTACAGCCTGTATTTCACCAGTTTACATAACTAAAATAACGTGGATATTCAGCAATTCACTTACAGGGCCAGGGATGTTCTATAATTCATTCACTCACAATACATGTTCGGAAAATATTCCGCCATATAATATTCCGCCTTTACAATTTCCATTTGGCGGCCATATCAGTTTTAAAATTCGGTACTGCACATGCGCATGTCTGACTCTGGACTTGGGTAGTTTTACAAGGTCTTATCCGAGTCCTGAGTCCGACTTCAGCAAAAACAAACTGAGTCCCGAGTCCGACTCCGCAGCCCTGGTGGTAACACTATTGCTTAAACTTTGGGACGCACCCTCCTTGACACAATTTGTCCAAACTCACGTAACTATCACCTAATCTGTATAGCCTTTGTATACCTTTTGTCAGCTGTGCACCCTAGTTCTGCTATACACTTGGGTATGCAATATACTTGTTGAAGCTCATTGGATTAATGTACAGTTATTGCTGCAAGAGTTTCCTTAGTGGGGTCATTATATAACCAAAAAATGGCTTTACCTGTGATTTTTGTTCAGTAAACTAGTTTTTTACTGTGCCACAAGCTAAAAATGTTTGAGAACCAAGGTTTCTGTTGTTATTCCAATAAATTAAATCAGCAGGTGTATATAGGTCAAGACGTGCTCACTTCCTTAAGAATTCTTGAATAAAAAATACATATTTTGTCATACTGGTGAACTCCACCAGCACTGGCCAAGCTGTATACCATCCACCCTTGCAAACCATTCTTGGTTGTATACCTCAGTTTTATTTCGCTATGCAACAAGTTGTAGTAGCTGGTTCAATAGCAGCCCATTTAAGCAGTAAATCTGTAAATACCATATTTAACAAGGCAATGCTGGGTTTTAATTGCAGTACATTGTTTGGTAACCTGTAGGTCAGATCTAGCTCACCAAGCAGATTTATCCGGTCATCAGCCCCTTTTTTATTAATAAGATGACCTACTGTGCTATTCTATTTTGCAATCTGTCTTTTTTGAATAGCATATATAACGTTTTCAGTTTGTTTTTATATCTTTTCAGTCTGTTTTACCAAAGTTCCTGTAGATGAATGTTTGCCAAAAATCCGCCAGTTATGGTGCAACAATTGTAGAATGCAGTCGAGAAGTATAGCTTGCTGTCAGATACTGGAGGCCTAGGTCTACTAAAATTTTGCAATTAATTAACAGCGATGGAAGTGATTCATGACTGACCTACTGTTGGCGGCTAACTTAATCCAATCATTATGTTCTTTATAAGAAAGTAAATATTCAAAATGGGTGATATATTTATTTCTATGGCATGTAATAATGTTTATAACAAACTGTGTAACTGTCAGGTCATTTAACAATTGTGTTTTGACGTAAATTGCGAAAGATTAATAGTCTGATAATTATCGATTTTTCAGGTTAAAGCAGTGCTTCTTAAACTTTTTTAGTTTTGTTCACTCGTAGCATTTTTCTCCATATTTATTCACCCTTGTCCAATGATATGATAAAACTATCTCGTATATATGTAACAGCACATCCGGAATATCCGCCCTACTCGCAAGCTATCGTCCATTTTGGCCGGTTCACTCTTATTCACCCCTTTTGGTTGGTTCACCCCTGCAAAAATATTATTCACCCTGGGTGACCCATTCACCTGATTAAGAAACACTGGGTTAAAGTACAAATATCCGGATATATCCATTATCCAGATACTAGAAATATTAATATCCGAACCAACCTTAGTTGAACAAAGCGAAGTTGAGTAATAATTCAGTAAACTATTAAAATATAAACGAAACAGAATTGTAGGTTGTAAAGGAAAGTTACTAACTCCCAATCTAGTAGATTCACATACATTTTATCTGTATGAGCATCTTAATTTAACCATGAAACTGTAACATATCACAAAACATGCTAATAATTAGAATTTTCTTTCGAATAACAGAATCTGCCTGAATCCGAATGATGAAAACAAACTACTGGTTGCACATCAATGATAAGATAAAACTTAATACAGGACTTTAAAATCAGTTTGTTTATATGTTATAATATGATAAATATATTTCGCTACTAAAAGCATTATCAGTATCTAACACACAATATAAGTCAAGAAGTACGCTAATAAAAAATAATAAAAAACAACTGTTCTAGGCAAGTGGTGCACTGTACAATCCGCAACCTGGATCAACGATGCTTATATTGTGTTATGTTTTAAAATATATATATATATATTTTTACTTAACATTTTATAACATCTAAACAAATGATTTTCGGTTCATTAAGTTCTGCAAATAACATGCTTGTTTTTTTTCAATAATGATTAGGTTTCTCTCATGTTTGCAAGCTAATATCATTTAAAAGCATTGCTTATAATTATTTTCTTTTGTTCAGACATGACCTAATTCTGCATCTAAATTTGTCTTTGTACATCTAAATATGGGACAGTTTTTTAATGTATTTACCCAGTTTATCATTGTTTTATTTGTTGACAAAAATATTGTGTGTTAGATTTAATACTTATACACTTTTTGACTTAATTCAAGGAATTGTTGAACATTAATCTCCAAATAAAGAAAGTTGAACTAATATATAAATATTCCTTGCTCTAAAAATCCTCAACGGTTAAAAACAGTCAATTGAACACCTACTGACCCCTAGACGTTGCAAACCTGGCCTTAATTTAACCCCATAATATCCCCCCAAACCAATTTACCCTATTATTTAAACTTTTTGTCGAGCAGACTTTTTTTCTTTTTTTTTTGTCGAGCAGACATTTTAGTGACAATATGCAGAACAGCAGAAGCACATATCGTTAGGCCTATACAGAATTTAACTTTAGTAAGAACTAAGAACACCCAAAAAACAAAGAATTTGGGCCACAAATGCTTGTCACCAGAAGGCGGCAATGCTACCAGCCTGCATTCGACATAATTTATTTGTTTTTTTTTGTGGTGGTGATTTGCAATTACCCATTCCCTTACACTTGGTATTTGGGTCGCCAAGAAAAAGGTTGACAACACTGAAAATAATATGTCAATGCTTCTATGGGTCGCGACCTGAATGTGTGTCGACGTTTAATTCGGTTTGGTCGCCCACTGCAGTAGTTACACTTCTACAACAGTCAAAATAATCATGGTGTAAATACCGATTTTCAGATGCTATAATAAATTTCTCCTTTTTATGTTTCTAAATGTGTTTAAAATGTTGTTAACAGTCTAGACATGCCAAGCCGTGTTGTCGTATCAATATGTGCTTATACCAAGTTATAATGGATGTCTAGAACAGACCTGGGCAACTGCAGCCCGGCTTATTTTGTTTAAAACACTTATTTTGGAATCTGCAATTCAAACCTCAGGAAACAAACATGACTTTCTATATGTTTAAACATTTATATACACACCACTCTTTCCAGGGACGGATCAAGTTATGTAATTGCCTAACCCTTGTTAAAAAAGGCGCCATTCAATCTAAGGCGCACAAATGTCGACTTCAAAACGGCCGGTGCCAGACCCATGGCCCCTGTCCCCTACCCTCTTCCTACAGTTTTAAACTTTATTTGGGCCATTTAGGCCTCATTCCGATGAATTTAATACTTATTCCGACGATTTAGATATTACTCTGTCGTGGATATTACTTCGTATTTGGCTTTATCATGTCATTGGCACTATGCTTTTACAGATTTTTCTGCTTTAGGTACTGTTGTGAGTTTCCCATTTTACAAGTTGTTTGTAATTGCCTAACCCTTGGCCTTGAACATTATCAACCATGTTGTTAAACTGTTGGTGCTTAAAGATCTCACAAGCTTGTTTGTAATTTTACAAATACTAAGTATATGTTATAACAGGTACTACCTTTACTAAGCCCAACTATAGAAATGAAACATGCACTGTGCTCTTTCAAGTTTGTTCGTTTGGTTGAGTTGCGTTTAATATTAACCTACAGGCATTAGTTTGCTACTCAAGAACCAGTTTTATTTTTAGATTTTCAAGAGTGAAGCGAAAAACAATTCATTCATTATTTTCCTGGATACAGGAATCTACACAAAACAATGTTGTCATTTCACTCTTTAAACTTATTCATCAGTCTTTACTGAAATAAAATCTGTTTGAGTAAATATAACCCTCTATACCTGGTGCCACCATACTTTTTAACAAAGAACGGGATAACTGTAATACCTGACGCTTGGGGCCAGTAACAGCTGTCAAACTTATTAACTTACTATATGTTACCTTCGTTGAGTATATATGTTGCCGCTGGTCGATAAAATCAACTGGACAGGCTTCATCTGGTCGTACTTGGTTGACCTTTACTGTAAACTAACAACTTTGCGCACCAAGGCATCCAGGCTTACCTAAGTGTGACTGTGAAAACACTAAAGTATAATGCTGAAACAATCAGATTTATGAAGCTCATATTGCATGAAGATTTAAATGTGTTTTATTGCAGGTTTTTCTTATTGTTAGTAGTAAGTAAACTGTTTTAAACTTGTGATTTGTGAGATTTCCTGAAGAAGAAGCGAATAACGTATTTAGTGAGGTGAGTGGCTGTGTGCAATAACTAAGTTTTGTGTGTTCGTTTACCACTTAAAGTAGCTTATACTTTTAACTCTCACTACTGTACACCAGGGGTTGTAAAGTGGGCGATGTGCCCCCCCTACGGGCACATGAAGGTTTTGCAAGGGGGCACAAAGGACTTTTCAAGAAAAACGTTTGCTAACAGAATATCTCCGAAACATACTTCTCAGTTGTGTCTAACACACTTTATTTTATTCCAAAAAGCACATTATTTTATTCCTGTTTTATTTCGTGCACTATTTTATTGTTTAAATACTTTTTTGCCGTTAAAAGAAAATGTGCCATGCAGACTGTCGCACAAGCTGTGCTGCACAAAATCTTATTGGCAATTAATGTGCACCTAGCAATCTACAACTCACCTTCTAAACAACTAGAATGTGCTTTAGATGCCAACATAATTACACTTCAAGCTAACTTTACTGAAGAAAAACATGGGGGTTAAAATATTTCAACCTAACTTTTACCTAAAGATAAACATAGGTATTAAAATAATTTCACATAATTTGCCGGATTTTCATTTAAGCCCCTCATTGTTGGTAGCTATGTTTTTATTTATATGAAAGAAAACTGCCTGTTTATGCTGATCAGTGTGGCTATTAAAGAGGCAAGAGTTTCGATAAATTGTGTTGAGGGGTCGCAGCCCCAAAATGTCCCCTGCTGTACATGAATAGTATATTTATGGTTATGTCCAACCTTTGTGAAGTTAGACTGAACAATGGTACATATATCAATAAGATTAACTCGTATTTCCAAGTATTTTGGCTTGTATAAGCACTGCCTTGCAAAGCATTAAAACTTCAATAGAATCCTGTATAATTTTGTATGCATTTGCTTTGTTGCTTGGCTTTAAGTGCTGAACTAATACCCAACATTCATCATAGCACCAACTTATGTTAGAAAGCTGTTTTAACAACTTATAGCTGGTCGTTTGTACAACTGAAAAGGCGTGTAACTTTAAATTTACACATAAATAGATGTTTGATACAAGGTCTGTACCAAAAAATCTACTTCTATATGATTTTGTGTATTTAAAACCTGTTAACTTCACTACATTTTACACCAAATGTAGTATTCTACGGTTTTGCTGGTTGGCCTTTTATTCAATGAAGATGACTTGTG
The DNA here is from genome assembly GCF_963924565.1 of Ascidiella aspersa. Lineage (NCBI taxonomy): Eukaryota > Metazoa > Chordata > Ascidiacea > Phlebobranchia > Ascidiidae > Ascidiella > Ascidiella aspersa. The sequence continues at coordinate 47,070 of NC_139451.1, forward strand.
TAGACTTTTTTTGGTTTATTTAGGGTTGTGAGTAGTAATTTATTTGCTGTAGGTTGTTTCATTAAGTTGCTTTTGCTTAGGGTTTGCATGAAAGAAAGAGAATGGCCGATAATCAAGAAGAAGGCAACGGAGCTCCAGATGATCAGATCATTGACTTGGTGAGTTTCACAATTGCATAATTTGTGAACACACATTCATCTATAAAGTAACAATATCTAAAGTACAATAACGCGATCTTGTATGGCTTATAAAATGTGAGAAATTACTTGGGTCGCGAGATTTTACCGAACTGATTTTTTTTTCAAAAATGGGTCGCCTTTAAAAGGTGTTGGGAACCCCTGATCTATATCATAGAAGCATTTTGTTCATATTAATATCAACATGCTCAGTGAAAGAGAATGGTTAGTTGTAAAACTGTAATATTGTGCAAAATATATTTGATATCTGTGACTTTCGTTTAGCCAAACAAAATGTGTGCACTGTGCAACCGTTTAGTTAACGCTAGTGTTAGTGATATAATAATAATCTTAATGATGTGGTAGTGATTTAACGGTTGTCCTTTCTTAAGGTGATATAAGATGCGCGTTGAATCATTTGACGTGCGCTGAAAATTGTGGTGGCATAGGTTGCTGACCCCTGTAACAGAGTGTGTTGAGATATTTGTCATGTTTGTTCAACTAATGTGTAAGTAATTTGGAAGCACCCAGGTTGTATTGTTCAACTAAAACCTAGCTACTGGTCTCAGATGTTGCATTATCTTTATTGCGGTTTTATCAGTTGATTTTGTACAATTATTGCAAATTAACTTTGTCGAATTTCTGGGTAGTTTGAGCCCTATTATAAACCTACACACCTACATTTGGCATCTCTCGGTTCATGCAATCACTTGTAACTAAAAAAGTAATAAGACAAAATGCAAAACAAAAGTTGATTTTTCACAGCTGCAAAAGACACTTTTATTGCGTCAAGTGCAACAGATGTTTAACACCAATTTGTTGCAATGATTGATGTTCAGCTCAATAGTAATATAATTTGTTTGTGTCATTAACAGAACCAACTTCAAGTGCAAAACCTTTTCCTTGGTGCTAAAGTTCAACAACAAATCACTCATGAGACGAAAGAGTTTCACACTCATGAGACGAAAGAGTTTCACACTCATACGACCAAAGAGCATCATGTGCATAACGTACAAGCTGAAAACTTACTTCTCACCAGCGGTGATGTTCACATTCATCTTCCACAAGCAAACGTCCAAGCAGATGACAACATCACTGAAGCAGGTTGGTGGATAAAACTTGAATATTTTACTTGATTTAAACTTTCATAATTCATTTTCGTTTCCTGAAATATGTCTGTTACGTGTTTATCAACACGTTAAACAATGTCTAACTAGTGACTTATTTGTGATATCTTCTATTTGTGTGATTACAAGCAATGTGCGCAATTTTCCCTACAACATTTTGGTTCTATCTGCGTTTTGGGAAATGCCCCTTTATCGTCAAATTTGTTTCTTTTAACGAAACAACTGTTTTTCTGATATCAATGTAAATTTTTGCTATAATTAACCCAAACTACAGAATTATTTTATTTGCTGGGTCATTTACTGAATTACCAAGTAAAACTAGGCGGGGTTACGATTGTTGAATGTTTTTAGGTGTTAGTTTTGCACAGTTGCGTATCCAGGGGTGGAGGTTCGGACCCCCCTTTTCATAAGTCATTATCGTTTTTTGTTCGTTTTGTCAGGGTTTAACTCACCAGTCGAAGCTGCGTGTTTTTTTCGATGTAATTGGGTCACGTGTCTTAATAGCAATAAACCCAAGTAGTCTTTGTAATTCATCGGGCCTGCTGCCTCTTCGACAAACTATACACGAGTTCGTTTCAAATACTTTTTGACTATTTTAACTACGTAAGTGCGAGAATAGTATAACAGCATTTGGTTTGTTTACGTTTTGCAGCGCTAAGATTAAGTTCAATTTGTAGACAAATTAGTGCATTGTCTAATTTTTTCCACAAGTCTAATTTTCCATTTTAAGCTTTTTTTGGAAGTTCTTGGTATATAAAAAAAAATGGGTTCCTAAATATTTGCAGACTTTAGCAATTTAGCTTGATACGTGGAGAATTGTTTCTCTTTAAGTGCCCCTAAAGGCCTCTAACACTCATCCAAATGCAATTTTGACCCAACAAATGGTAGAAAACAAACTTTTGCTTCCATTTTTACTTAATTTATTGCATTTAAATGTACAGTTGCGTTTTTTGGGTGTCCGAAAACCCCCTCTAGTGGTTAATTTCAAAATCTTGTAACTTCCTAATGGATTGGAATTTTTGCAGTTTTTTTTTTGTCAACATATTTTTTTGATCCATATTTTGCACAACGTAAATATTATAAAAATCTGGGACGGGTGGTTACAAAATTTCAATTTTTGTGATGATTTGATATGAAAATGCTGCCAAATCAAAGATGATTTGATATGAAAGGCTGCCAAGTGCTTCGCGGAAAAACAGAAAACCTATTCAAAAGTATTAGCCATATATTTTTTAACATTTTTTTTTTTTTGTTATGTGTGTAAATCTAGGTGTTAATTTAAACTTCTCATCTTACTACACATGTGTAGCCACAGTTCTCTGGAATTTGTGTATAACTTAGGCATAATCAATCTCTTGTGATATTTAATTCAGGCATTATATACTTATTAGAAAACAAACTGGGGTGGCATGCTAATGCTGTTTTCATTTCATGTAAATTGACGTTGGTGAATAAAAGTTTGGAGACCACAGGGCTATAGGAATGTTTTGAGCAGCATGGCTAGGGTTGCCAGAAAGTCTTTCAATATTTAAATGTTTTTAATTGTTGCATACTCTTTAAATGAAAGGATGTTTTTCCAAAAGCATTAGAATGATCTTTGAATTTATTTGCTCATTAAAGAATCTTTGAACACTATTTTTACTTGAATGTCTACGTAGCCCAGGGGCGGGTAACTTCTCCAGTCGGCGGGACGATGTGGGAAAATGATCCACCTTTTGTAAGACCGGAAACTGTCTGCGGGCCGCTCAAAATCGCGGGTCAGGTCCGGCAACAGGCCGTATGTTGCCCGCCCCTGATGTACAACAATAAATTGATAATATACTTCTGGGAGCGTGATTTCCTTCAATAGCGCGACAAAAAGTTTGCCGATCACTGATGTAGAAATTAAATCCAGTGAATTACTTTTGTGTTTAACTACGGGAAGGGAAAGGGGTGATAAAATATACTTTATGTAAGATAAAATTGATTCAAAATCAATAAAGGTTATTTGGTAATGTGCAAGAAATCAGTACACTTGGCAGTTTACGTTAGTCGCTCGTCCTATAATGACCGTACTACACCCGGTTTTAAGTTAAGGTTGTTGCGTTATACAGAGTTGATCGCTCAAAAAGAAAATAAGTGCTAAAGCATCTGCTCAGTACCTAAGAATCAACCTTAACCCAGTGAAGTAATATATAGAGTCATTCACAAAAGGCCATTCCATGCTTAATTCAAAGGGGCGGAACCCAGGTTTCTGGAGTTTCTTTATATTTTAAACAGTTAAAGATCTCAAAGAAAAAAAGATTGCAACAATTGTGAGCGTTCTGTGATGAGCGGTTCCGAAGATATGACGCTTTAAAATATTTGACCACTAGGTGGAAATAGGTCGTTTTTTGGTTCTGCTTCAGTGCTTTCAGCTCTCTGGAGGCTTTATTTTGCAGCAGAAGCCTGTAGTAAAATGCTATTTCCACATTTATTGGGGTGCTGGTTAGGGATGTTCAAAGTAGAATATCGAATCCAATTCTGCCGTTTATTTCGGGTAATTGGAACCGATATAATTTAATGTTTTACCGCGGATTGTTGCGCCTAATTGCACAAACGCGTGTGGTAAGTTGGCCTGTCACTGCGGCGACCAATTAGTGCAGTGTCAGCGTTTTTTCGGGCGACCAATTACCGCGTCTCGCGATAACGTTCGTCTAATAATTAAGTGTCAATCAAGCGTTATTGGGCGAGCGACTAACGTGTAATGTCTGGTGTGGAGTTCGCAATTGCCCTAAATGCGTTAAGTTGCAAAAGTAACATAGCGTTGCAAAACGTGCTGGCCGTCTACAAAATGCGCTATAGGGTTACTTAAGGTCAACTTTAGGCCAACATCCAGCGAGGTTATGCAGTTATGCACAACGTAATTGTCAAGAATTCGTTATGTCAATAATAACTTTGTATTCTTTGCAGTACATTATTTGACTGCATAACAGATCATGTTAGTCAAAAAAGAAGCACTAAAACCCGACAATGCTTTAAAAACAGGACCGAATTGCTTAAGACTTCTGTGTGCAGTGTTTCATTGTACTCACTATTGGCAAAAATCTAAGTTTTGGCAACAACCTGGACAGTTGACATAATACAGTTTACTGAACTGCTTCAAAACATATGGGAGAATTTTTTATTATAATGTACACATGTTAGCAAATTGTTTGGGCGATTTATTGCTGTGATTGTGGGCCCTATAGGGTAGATGAAGATTAATCCCTTCCCCAAACAAAACCTAGGTTAGATAATTTAATAAAAATATACTAGGATTCGCTATTCTGGATTCGTTATTCTAGATTCGAAACCTATTATTCTAGAATACCTTGGGATTCTACTTTGAACATCCCTAGTGCTGGTTTTCAAAATGATGCTTAAACCACTATGTGGTTATTTTTTTTATATGAAAATCGCATTTGAAGTTTTATGACTTCCAAAGAGTTTTCCGAAGCTCTCTGCATTTTTTTTCAATTTTTTTGTTGGCAAAATAGTCTTTAGACAACATAGTATTTGGACAACCTATACAAGCCGAAACGTTGGTTAACAATTGCAATTACCAGAGGAGCTGTTTTTGATTTATATTACCATGCCTGGTAGCAACAGTTTTTATGGTATTTGGACTTTCTAAAGTGGTTCTTGGTATTTTACAATTAGTAATTGGTTATGAAGTTTCAAACTTGAGCCTCTTGTAATAAAATAAAAAGTGACCAAACTTTCAAATGTGTTCAACTTTACATACAACTATAGTACAGACATACAATAACACATTAGCTGAAATATTTCTATTCAACAGATTGTATAAAGTTCTAGAAAAACAAATACATACAAGTAATAAGACAAAGTATTTGTTAACTATGTTTGATAATAGTGTGTGGTCATACCACTGCCTGTTACTTGTGAGGTTTCAATTTACACAGTACGTCATAAAATTGATTATAGCAAATACCATTGTATCGAAGCTAATAAAACCAGGAATGGCCGCATATATTTGACCAGAGCACATAGTTGCTATTTTAGATTATTTTCATCTAGATTTAAATGTTGTGGTATAATTCTAGATGTAATATTCTACAATTTACAAGATAAATATCTGTTTTAGATTACTATTATTTTAGTTTTCGATTATAAGAATTGCCTTATTTTTACAAAAATATGACAACTGGATATATTTTTTTATTAATTTTATAAATTTCAAATTTTCACCAATTGAAAATTTATTAACTAGGTATAAACAAATTTCGAATAAATGGTTTTGTTTCATGAAATAAAAAGAAGAATATAAAAGGCAAAATTTTTCAACGGTGTCCTTTGGACCCCAGGGGGGCAACAGGCATGTTGTATTTTAATTTTTAGCCAGTTAACCATTTTGTTTTGGTTTACGTTTTGTCCAGAGATGTTTTTAGAATTCGTGGGCAAAGGGATCACAAAGTGTTTAGCGCTAATGGAAGGTAGCCACGACACTTATAAGGTTAAGAACCACTGGTCTAAGGCATCAAGCAAGACCCTTTAAGCAACTTTATCTTGCAATATGCCAAATGATATTTTTATTTTGTACAAATATATTCATTAATTACTTTCTAGAATTCCTGAAAACTATCCAGCTATTTCTAAATATAATTTCTTTAAATTCAAGAAAATTTCTTTAAATTCAAGATATTAACTGTTAAAAAATTATTACTATGCAAGCACCTATTTCGTTCTCATCCACTTGAAATCATACCTATCCAACATAGAGAGTCATATTGACATTGTCTTGGAACCCATTAATTTACTTTGTCAAAGTTGGACAAGCCATAAAAACTAACCACTTTGGTGCTACTATAGCTGGAGTCCAAAATTATGTATTGTCATCTGGTTTGTCTGGGGCCGAAGCGATATACTAATAATAGGATCTTGTTTCAAAAAAAGTATCTCCATGGTTAAACCATATTGCTAACTCCTTTCATGTTGCTTTAAGTATTTTGCTGGAGTCTTGGCTAATTCCACCAATGCTAATTTTACAGTAATAAAAAACATTGTACAATACAGTATTTGATTGAAATGTGAGCATTTTTTTAATAAGCCTTTAACAGGGTAACCTACTCCATCACTAGGAGATATTTGTAGCTAAGAAGATATAATCTGCTTTGATGTCAAACAGCTCTACACATAGTTGCATTTCTGCTTTTAAATTTACACAGTATGTCATGGAATACAGATCTACACATAACAAAATATCTGCAAAGTTTTGTACATTGTCTCATTGTTTGCACTTCTTTATCTGAAATCTTATACAATATGTTGAATAGAAATATTTAAGCCAATGTGTTATTGTATGTCTGCACAATAGTTGTATGAGAGGCTGCAAAAGTCCGCGTATTAACGCATTTTAAAGTTTGGTCACTTTTTATTTTATTACAAGAGGCTTAAATTTGAAACTTAACCAATTACTAATTGTAAAATACCAAGAACCACTTTAGAAAGTCCAAATACTATGTTGTCTAAAGATTATTTTGCCAACATAAAAATTGAAAAAAAATGCTGAGAGCTTCGGAAAACTCTTTGGAAGTCATAAAACTTCAAATGCGATTTTCATATAGAAGAAATAACCACATATAAACATCATTTTTTGTTTAAGCATTATTTTTGAAACCACCACCCCAATAAATGGGGGAACAGCATTTTACTACAGGCTTCTGCTGCAAAATAAAACCTCCAGTTAGATAAAAGCACTCAAGCGGAACCAAAAAATGACCTATTTCCACCTAGTGGTCAAACATTTCAAAACGTCATGTCTTTGTAACCACTCATCACAAAACGCTCAAAATTGTTGCAATCTTATATTTTCTTTGAGGTTTTTAATTGTTTAAAATATAAAAAAAATCTGGGAACATGGGTGGACAAATTTTGAAAAACTTTAAATTAAAGATGGAATGACCCAAAATAATTTAAGGCCTTGCATACATGCACCTCTCCTTGGGTTATAAAAGCCTAATTAAAGCATTGCAAATAAAAAAATTACTGGCTAGATTATAGTTATTGTGTTTTACCTCCCACACTTAACTTAACTAATATTTTTGCAGCTATAAAATGCCTTTCTTTGAGGGTTGCACTTTACCAAAAGCTAATGCTAATACTTTGTTCATATTACATCCAATAAGATAAGTTTATGTTTAGGACATCTAAAGCTAGTAGCATTAATTTGTTCAACTGATGAAGCAGATGTCTGCTAAGGGCTGAAACTCAAACAGCAACTCAAATTAACAGGTTTAATTTGTCCCAAAGGCAAACAGAATTTATTGAATCTATTGTTTTACTATGTTTTAGATTCAACCTCTGTTGAAGTTTTACTGGAAACTATAAAGGAAGATCTCAAGAGACCACAACAAGAAGTTGTTTCACTCGGGCTAAACTACGAGCAGGAAAACTTTCCCTGTGTTCATCCAGTTCTAAGGACAGAGGAAAACTTTTATCGAGGTGGAGCCGGTAAAACTGAAGACTATAAGCCTTTCACACAACAAAGGTATGTCGATTCTGGCTCAAAGGAGATCAGTTTTGAGCGATTGCATGATTATGTAGTACCTCATCGCTACACAGCTTTAGTTGGGGCTCCTGGTTCTGGGAAATCAACCATTGCCAGACGACTGTCAAACACCTCTTGCATAACGTGGATTCTCCTGTTGTGCATGGACATGCTCTATGGGTCAGAAAGAGTCACTCTAAGGCAGGTTGTGGTTGATTATGCGTACCCATGGTTAAGCGAAAGAAAACGAAACGCCATATTTGCAGCAATAATGAAGTTCCCAGGGAAATTTGGGATCATACTTGATGGTTACGATCAAGCAACTTGGTCACTTGATAATGTAATGCCTAGATATGCATCGTATGATACTCCAATGTTAGTTGAAGAGGTAATCGCAAATTTATGCACCGGAAAATTCTTTCCAGGCATTTCTATAGTTTTGACTTCCAGGCCACATTCTATAGTAACCCTTAAAAAATTACTTCGACCAAAGGAAATTGTTTTAGTACATGAGTTTACACCAGCCGACATGAAAAAACTATTTTTTGCTTTTGCTAAAAATGAAGCCCAGAATATATGGGATAGCTTTACCAAACTCGCACCTGTGTTACTTGAGCTTTGTCTTACCCCGATCATGCTTCAATTGATCCTTTTGGCTGCTTTGGGTACAGATAATCTCACCGAACTTTTTAACATCACTCAGATTTTCATAGTTTTACTTGAAAACCTGAGACGCTCAGAATTTGCCAAGGGTCATGACATCGAAAATATCAAAGTTAAAGTCGCAAAAATCGCTTACAACGCCACAAAGAATTCAACTGTCATTATGACCTATCCACAAATGGCTGAGCAAGGTTTAAGTGATGTCATAGTCCAGGATATTATAATCGCAGTACCTGGGTATTCTCACTTTAACCAGAAACTTTTCGACGGGGACAAAAAGTTTTATTTTTCACATCAGTTACTTCAAGAATTCTATACCTCTGTCCATATTAGCCAGAACATGAGTTTAGATGAGTTTAGTCAGATTGTCGATGGTTTGGTCGCTAGTCCTCACTGGGCGATGGTGAGAAGATTCGAATGTGGTCTTCTACTCGGAGAAAACTTCACAGTTCCAGAATCCGATGAATCCTCCAGTGATGCAGAATCCGATGAATCCTCCAGTGATGCAGAATCCGATGAATCCTCCAGTGATGCAGAATCCGATGAATCCTCCAGTGATGCAGAATCCGACAAAAGAAAAGGTATGTACACCATTTCTAACCGTGATTTCTTAGATTATATTTTGGTTTGGTGACATAAGCAAAGTACACCGTGTAGTACAAACTACGCTAGTATGAAATGTATTGTATCAATATGTAAGGCGCTTTTTTACCTAAAATCGTTAAAAACGCCGTTTTTCGTAATAATTAATTTTGACAAAACTTTAACCTAGTAGCGTATCCAGGGGGGAGGAGGTTGAAAACGCCGTTTTTGGTCTCCTGTTTGGTGGACTGTAAACGCAGGATGTTTTTCTCTTTCGCCTTTTGTTATTTGTTCAGGTTTAGTATTCGACAATTGACAACGCAAAGTCAAGCCGTCTTACTTATCGTCAAAAACGTCGAGTTAGGCGCAGCTAATGTTCCTCACTGTTCGCGCTAATATCTGATGTTGGTGTAACATTGGCATTTAATGATTGTTACCGCAAAATTATTCTCTATAACCATATCCTAAAACCACGTGTTTAGTGTATAATTGACACAACTTATTTTTTCTATCACTTTGCTGACTTTGGCAAACAGCTCGGCGCAGATATTGCGCTAATCGTGGCATAATAATACCCGGAAAAAACGAGACAATTTTATCTCTTTGTTTGTTTCGGTTCGTTTGGTTGGAAATGTAAATTAAATTTGTTTCATCACTTTCCTGAAATTACTTTGTGCTCATGAATCTCTTTAAAAAAAAAACTATTACACTACACAATCTTGTTAGACTATAGCTTGTACAAATAGATATCATAAACATATTTCTTGCTCAACTCTGTAAAAAGTCAGCAGTGGACTGGAACAAACAATATTTCACTCTGAAAAGCTTAAACGTGAAAAAATTAATATTACATCCCGAGTTTATTGGCGAACTGAACTAGTCACTCAATTAGGTATTTTAGAAAACTGTATGTGGTGAGATTCGAACTCACGACCTCGGCCTAACGGGTCCGCCACTCTACCAACCAAGCTAAGTTTCCCTTTTTATCAATAATGCCTTAGTTACGTCCATATTACAAAGTATGCAAAAGTTTAGGTTAAATTTGAAAATCAACTTTTGGTACATAAAGCTTTTTTTTGGTGCAAGTTTGTCATGCACCCTTTGGTAGTGGTGTTGCACCCCAAGCATAATTTGATACATACTGGAAAGCTGTTGGAAAAATATGGATGTAAGGTGGTCATATGTGAAAAGTTTAATATTTTTATATTCACAAAGTGCTATGTTTCACCCAGGAACGTCAGAACCATCAACTAGTTCATCGACGCACTTGGCAACTCCGCAACCACTTGACGGCGCACCATCCACACTACAAGTAATGCAGTTGATGTTTACAGACAAAAATATATTATAACAAATAAATTTCAGTAGCATTTTGTGCTGTTTTGCATAAGTAGTGCAATTTTTGGTTTAAAAGTTTTATATAAATTAGTTTAGCTAACTAATTAGTGAAAAAGCATTCCATTAAGAAATTGCTTTGGATGTTTGGAATAGTTTTAATATTTTTGTGATTTATTGAAATGCAATTCTTTCAGGCATCTGTGTGTGAGGAGAAGATACAGGGAAGCTCCTTGCTGCTCGATCAACATCCAAGCGTTGCCCCAAGAGAAGCGCAATCAACTTCAAGCTACGGGTTTGCTATCACCACCAACCTGTTTATTGTCACAAGTTTTGTGTAATGCTAAACATATTTAGGATTTGGTCGTGCCAGAATGTTTCACCTCGACTAAGACATGGCCCATTTATCCATAGAAATCATAGTTGTTCAGTTCATATTTAAGTGGATTAATCGCTTACATCAAGAGTCGGTAACCTAAGCCCAATGGAAACAACGTTGCAACAAATGTATTGATTGCGGCCAGTAAGTCCTTATGTGGATTTGTAGCAACACTTTATTACGGTTCTTTGTTAAAACTAGGGTTGGGCATTTGACCGGTCAAATTCTCGTCAAATAGGTCAAATATTGGTCAAATACTATTCACACTATCAAAATACAATTGAAGGTAAAAATAAGCCTTGATTTTAAATTTAAATACATATGCGAACGTTTTGGCTCAAGTGCAATGGTTTGTAAAACAAAAACAATTATTTTTTGACTATCAATAAGAATTTTTGCAAAACCATGCCCATCTTGCAAGCAATACTATATCAGTATTGTAGTGATTTTTACCTCTACTACAACCACCAAGTTAAGCCACCAAGTTTATTAATGAAATTTAACAAACTGTGAATGTATCAAGAAAAAATATTTTTACGCACAACTTTTGTCACTATATCTGAGTTTTCTAAATCATCACCAGGGTCCACTAGAGATAAAGCATTTGGTTCTTCTAAATTTCTAAGTAGCCTCAGATTGTGGTATACCCTAACTAGTGTTTCCTTTTATGACAAATGTGAATTATCATTTATTCTAAACAAAATAAATCTACTTTGCTATTACAAACACTTTGTTATTAGCACAGAACATGTGTCCGACTGCTGTACAACCGACCAACCGACTGCTGTACAACCGACCGCTGTACAACCGACCGCTGTACAACCGACCGCTGTACAACCGACCGCTGTACAACCGACTGTTGTACAACCGACACATCAACAAACTGACCAACAGGTTGCTATTTCTTTCTATAATTTGGTGTGATTGATATTAGTAGCAGTTTAGTTTGATCGCATGTGAATACAATGGGATAAATATAGCCTACTGGTTGGCATCTGGGAACTTCAACGTTTTGTAGCTGGACGCCATCGTGGTCGCATCACACCCAGTGTTCTAAACAAGCCAATTTAAAATGACTAAATCCCAGTCAAATCACTAGCAAGCAACTTAAGTCCAAGTCAAGTCTTTCTCAACAAATAACAAGTATAAGTCGTTAGTTACCCAACCCCAAGTCAAACCCCAGTCACAACATTGTCATTTTAGAACAAATGTTAAACTTGAGTTCTGAGCAATATTTCGCATAACAAATATCGAAAACCAAACTCATCGTAAGTTAAGATTTCTACAATGGACGAAAATAAACCAGTATTCAAATTAAAGCACTAAATATCAGTTGTGTGAGACAACATTATTCAACCTCCAGCGCTGTCATCGTCACTGTGACTATGACGTCACCAGTAACACCCCTTCCAACCCCAGGTAACCTCACACTTTGCGCCCATGCTTCTGCTTGATACGCATTTATAATTATAAGAGTTGTTCTGTTTGTTCACCAGCTATGTTTGTATGCAGGTTGCCAAGCAACAAGCAGCTGAACCACCTGTCAATCAACCAAACCAACTCTATGTCGACCAAAGCAGAACGGACAATCCGCAGAAACCAACAAATGAAGGTAAGCGACCATTTGATGAACTTACACCTGGCAATGATTCAGATTATCCTTCATTTGGAAATCATTAAATGCTCAGCATCAGGGGCGGATGTAGGGGGGGTGAGTGGAATATTTTTTTCGCCTATTGTTTTTTTTCGCGGTTCCCTAGGTAGTATGGCTTATTTTCGCCAAAATAAGACATATTTTTAAGCTTTGTAGTGGTGTTCGAGCTTATGGCGCCATATAATGAATATTTCAAAAAAATGGTAAAATTCGTTTCGCGCACTCGCGCAAAGCGGCGTTTTTCAGATTTGCAGAGACGGCTTAAGTGACCGTACGCCAGTATAGCAGAATGCTGGCGACTTGGCGACTATGTCGGCCAAAGAATCAGCCAGAAAACCGAAGAAATGGGTGCAAAAAAATTAAGCAAAAAAAAAATTGAAAAAAAAAATTTATTTATTTTTCAAAAAAATTTTAAGTTTTTTTCCAACATCCAATTTACAAAATACCTTGTGGTTGTTTCCACACATATATTTTTGAACAGCGGAAATATGTAATAACATTACATATTACAATTGGCAGAAATTAATTTTGTTTGTGTCATTTTAAAAATAGTTATGGTAGTGTAAGGCCTATAGACTGTTTATTATTTTAAAATGTACACACTTTTGATCATAGGCTACAATTGTTACGTGTTGGCAGTTTTACTTTGAATTGGCAAGTACTTCTACATTGAGTTGATTTCCTGTATATTGAGTTGAATTCCCCATTCCTGTTAAATGTACTGGTATAACATTCGCATCGGCATATAAAGGATGTACTAGGCTATGCTTTCCACCTAAGGCCTAAAGTATATTTTTGGTTGTTTAATTACGCAAATGCTAAAAATTTTCTTTAGCCTGGTTTTGCTACGTTTCTGTGTCTTTTTTTTTTCAGCAAATCTACCCCAAAGGTAATATGGCAATGTGACTGTGACCATTTCTATTAAATTTTATTATAAATATCATTATTTCGAGCAATATAAATTGAAAATTTATCCAAAGAATATTTTTTCGTTTTGAGCAGCACGTTTTCACACAGGTTTGCCTGAAAACAGCTATCTATGTAACACTTTTAAAGCAAGAAAAACAGACATATACGTCCACCCCCAGGCCCCAGGTTGTACCTTCACATGTCCCTTGTGTACTTGTTAATAATGTCACAAAATTATTTGCGCCTTCGGTGCTACGTTTATTAATAGCCTTGTTTATCGCCAAAACATGGCAAGGTTCATACATTCCTTTGGCGAACACATCATTTAAGGGGCGCGACCAAAAACCGAAGAATTTTCGCCAAAAATGCTTGTCACCAGAAGGCTGGCAAGATTCTGCCAGCCTGCCGTACGCTGACCTCGATTATATAATAACTAACTTATATCCAAGTACAATTAAAAGCTTTTTTGTTGTTAATGCAAATCTGTATCAGAACCAGCCTGCCAATATACTTCATCCGGCCCGCCGCCTCTTTGACAAATTAGACACGAGTCCATTTTAAATACTTTTTGACTATTTTAAGTGTGTAAATGCAAAAAATTTTCGCGCTTCGCGCTAATGATCTTCCTACATCCAGTGTGTTTACGTTTTAATGCTCTTTTTGAACTAGATCAGCGCTTTTTTTACTGTTGCGCCGTGGAAAGCTGCCAAGTGCGTCGCGGACAAACGGAAAACGTATTCAAACATAATCGACAAATATTTTTTAACCATTTTTTTAAATGTAACAAAAACAAGAAATTTAAAATAAATACCGGTGTACCAAAAAAATCGCGCTCGCTAGCTTCGCTCGCCAGGTCTGCCCCCAAATGGTTAACAAACACTAAAATAGATTAACTATAAAATTTATCGCGATTTCTCAAAGTAGTTTTATTACACTTTTTTAATAGTAGTAGGGGGATGGCGACGTGTGGACTCGAGTTTTAAACCAAGTATACGCTTTTTTAGCGAATTTGCGCCAAGACTTTACTGCCTCTTTAAAAGTAATTATAAACACGTTTTCAAAGTGCAAAAAATCCGAGGCCCACCTGATTCACAATTGTTATAAAGTTGTAATAACACCAAATCTTATTTAACATGAATTATGACGTCACGCAATGGCATACTTTTGTGACGTCATATCTGAAAAAAATTCATGGCCCTCCCAAAACTGAAATCCTAGATCCGCGCCTGCTCAGCATCTAATTAAGCTTGATGGGCGACTTAAAAGTGCGAAAAGTGAAAGTTTGTCAACAAAAAAACTTACATGTTTGTAAAATATGTTTTCCTGATATATTTCCAGGCAAGGCTGAGAAATTGTACAAACGCCTTTTAAAGCAATTCAAACGAGAGCCCAATGGTAAGTTTACAACATTTATTTTACTTTGTGCTATATTTTCACTGGACATATGTATTCAAACAAGTAAAACACACGTGAGCATATTGGGCTGCTACAAGCTTTAGCCGTGAACGCGATTAAAGAAACTCATTAAGTAGATGGCGGTAAAAATATAAAATTATCAATCTATGGATAACCTAGCATTAAATAAATATCTTCGTGTAAAAATGACTTCGTTAGAAACAAGTTCTTCTCCGGGTTGATCTACTCACGTAAACTTTTTACTATTAGTTACGATTTTGAAAGTTAGTTGTCCAACAACATAAAATAAGCCGCCTACATGGCAGAAATATTACAATATCTTACACAAGTACTATCTCTTTTATTTATTGTGATTTTTTGCCGGTCCGTGGACATATTTTTATTTAATCAGTTCGTTTAAAAAATTTGCAACTTCTGCTTTAAACAACCATTGTTAGAACAATTCACACTTGTGACGTCACAGTGCCAATTGCTGGTTCAACCTACAATGTTATTTTTGTTGCTTTTTTAATATTTGTTGAAAACTGTGTTTAGATATTGGAATGATTGTTGATTTGCAAGAATGCAATGAAGCAGTGCTCCAGTCTTTCGCAAAGCACTTCCCTGTGAAGGCTGATTTTAGCAACGAACCCATCGGTACAAGTTCATGCCACGCTTTGGGGCGGATGCTCCAGCATGTCGACAAAACAATCGAGTTGTTGGATCTGTCCAACTGCGACCTGACAAGTCAAGGTTGCGAACACATTTGCGAAGCAATCGGGAAAATGACTCACAAGGTAAAGTGCTTTCATGTAATTATCAGCATGTTGTCTCATTTAATTTATTTATAGAATAATTTGTATTTGTTACATTATTGATATAAAGATTTCAATGCCATACCCTGGCTAACAGTTACTTGTAGCGTGGTTTCCCATATAAGGAAGCATGTTAAAACAGAATCGCGCCCCCCCCCCCCTGTTTTTAAAGGTACAGAATAAATATGAAATTAATTACCGGGACAACTTATTAGTTTACTTCAGGGGCCACAAACATGTTAAACGATTGGTTTACGAATGTTAGTTTGCAGCGTTTTTTCGAAAGCATTAAAACTGTATTGCAAAGACTAAACAGGGATTGCGCTTTAAGCAAAAACGCATTGATCTATTAAATTATATTTTTATGGAGTTCAAAATCCTTATGACGCTTTGGCCTAAGACAGTGTTTCTCAAACTGGGGTCCGCGGTCCTTTTGGGGGCCGCAAGACAATTTCCTGGGACCGCGAAGCACCTAACAAAAAATCAACACGACGCTCCCGAAGAAGAATTATTTTGTTTAATAAACTTTTCAGGCAGCTTACTTTTCCAAACCAAGTTGATTATTAGTTGTCCATTGACGTCATTGCACGCTTCAAGTTAAATTGTCCATTGTGACGTCATAGTGTTGCCTTGTGCTAATAAGAGTTACGTTTTTACAGCTTGCTGCGCTGACACTGTGGGCTATATACGGTCACGGTTTTAAGACTGTTCGTGATTGCTTCACTCAAATAAAGTGATTCGTTAGAGGTTAACATAGCCGAGCTGATAGCAAAGAAGCAAGTGCACCCATCCCATTGTTACCATTAAAAACAACCTGTTATTTTGTGTACATTTTTTAAATTTTTAATTTTATTTTTATGGCGAATATTAATATTCAATATTAATATATTTTTTTAAATTAATTTTTTTTTTTCAAAATTTAAAAAATACAAGCCAGTCTTAAGACGGTGGTAACTTTTTAAAGACGGTGGTTTGTAAGAGGTTAGTCGCTTAATAAGTGTGTTAAGCAAATTTCTATCTCTTGGGTTGGCGTTTACTTCGCGATTTGTTGTTAAAATTATAACATTTCATCTACTTGCATACAGTTATCTATTAAATATATTTTCACCTATATTTTAATATATATATATAACATATTAGGCTAGAATAGGTATATGGACATTGGACACATTAGGTAATGGGTGTTTTTAATAATATTTGCACAAAATAATTGTCGTTATATTTAGACAGTTATCGTTTCCACACAACTTAAGCATTTGAATTAGGTTTATTAAAAATAGTACTGCATATTATAGAGCAGGGGTCGGCAACCTTTTTCTAGTCGCGGGCCAAAACCAAACTCAGAAAGTTCTTTGCGGGCCGCACAAAATGTTAACTGAGACTTGTGTGATTGAAATGTTAGAACAACTGTGAATCAGGCGGGCCTCGGATATTTTTTTTTGGTAAACCGACATTTCTTTTAAATTTGTTGCAAGTTTTTGTTACATTGCCGAAAATAAAAAAAATGATAAAAAATATATGTCCATTATTATAAATACGTTTGCCGTTTGTCCGCGACGCACTTGGCAGCCTTCCACGGCGCAACGGCAAAGAAGCGCTGATCTAGTTTAAAAGACAGCATCAAAACATAAACAAACCGGGCGTAGAAAATAAAGCACATTGAAATTTTTCGCACTTGCATAGTTAAAATGGTCAAAAAGTATGTGAAATGGACTGGTGTCTAGTTTGTCAAAGAGGCGGCGGGCCGGATGAATTACATCGGCGGGCCGTAGGTTGCCGACCCCTGTTATAGAGTATCCTTAGAGATGTGGTCACAACATATCGCCACAAATTTATGATGACAATCAACAAAATCCGATAATTGGTGCCTGGGAGTTCACGGTTAACATGGATTAAACTTCACTGGGTTTCCGCCATTTTGTACTTGACGCGCATCATGTGCTTCATGTAGATCAGATGTTCCCAACGTGGGCGGTACCGACCCTTTGTGGGCATTCGACCCACCGCCTCTTTGACAAACTAGACACAGTCCATTTTAAATACTTTTTGACTATTTTAAATATGCAAGTGCGAAAAATTTCAATGTGCTTTATTTTCTACCTCCGGTTTGTTTACGTTTTGATGCTGTCATATATCAGCGCTTCTTTACCGTTGCGCCGTGGAAGGCTGTCAAGTGCGTCGCGGACAAACGGAAAACGTATTCAAAAATGGTATGCATATATTTTTTAACATTTTTTTATTTTTTATTTTCGGGAATGTAGCAAAAACTTAAAACAAATTTAAAAGAAATTCCGGTACCAAAAAAAATCGCGCACACTTCGCTCGCCAGGTGCGCCCGGACTTAAAAAGGTTAACAAACACTCAACTATGTAAACTATAAAGGTTGTCGCGTTTCCTCAAAGTAGTTTTATTACACTAATATTAGTAGTATGGATGATGTGGACTCGAATTTTAAACCAAACAAACGCTTTTTTCTCGCTTTGCGCCAACACTTTACTGCCACTTAAATGTAATTAAACACGTTTTAAGTGCAAAAAATATCCGAGGCCCGCCTGATTCACAGTTGTTCTAACATTTCAATCACACAATTCTTAGTTAACATTTTGTGCGGCCCGCCCTTTCTGAGTTTGGTTTTGGCCCGCGACTAGAAAAAGGTTGCCGACCCCTGCTCTATAATATGCAGTACTATTTTCAATAAACCTAATTCAAATGCTTAAGTTGTGTGGAAACGATAACTGTCTAAATATAACGATAATTATTTTGTGCAAATATTATTAAAAACACCCATTACCTAATGTGTCCAATGTCCATATACCTATTCTAGCCTAATATGTTATATATATATTAAAATATAGGTGAAAATATATTTAATAGATAACTGTATGCAAGTAGATGAAATGTTATAATTTTAACAACAAATCGCGAAGTAGACGCCAAACCAAGAGATAGAAATTTGCTTAACACACTTATTAAGCGACTAACCTACCTCTTACAAACCACCGTCTTTAAAAAGTTACCACCGTCTTAAGACTGGCTTGTATTTTTTAAATTTTGAAAAAAAAAATTAATTTAAAAAAATATATTAATATTGAATATTAATATTCGCCATAAAAATAAAATTAAAAATTTAAAAAATGTACACAAAATAACACGTTTTTTTAATGGTAACAATGGGATGGGTGCACTTGCTTCTTTGCTATCAGCTCGACCATGTTAACCTCTAACGAATCACTTTATTTGAGTGAAGCAATCACGAACAGTCTTAAAACCGTGACCGTATATAGCCCACAGTGTCAGCGCAGCAAGCTGTAAAAACGTCACTCTTATTAGCACAACGCAACACTATGACGTCACAATGGACAATTTAACTTGAAGCGTGCAATGACGTCAATGGACAACTAATAATCAACTTGGTTTGGAAAAGTAAGCTGCCTGAAAAGTTTATTAAACAAAAAAAATTCTTCTTCAGGAGCGTCGTGTTGATTTTTTGTTGCTTCGCGGTCCCAGAAAATTGTCTTGCGGCCCCCAAAAGGACCGCGGACCCCAGTTTGAGAACCACTGTCTTAGGCCAAAGCGTCATAATGGTTACGAAAAAAACGCTACAAACTAACATTCATAAACCAATCGTTTAACATGTTTGTGGCCCCTGAAGTAAACTAATAAGTTGAACACGTTTTTAAGTGCAAAAATATCCGAGGCCCGCCTGATTCACAGTTGTTCTAACATTTCAATCACACAATTCTCAGTTAACATTTTGTGCGGCCCGCAAAGATCTTTCTGAGTTTGGTTTTGCCCGCGACTATGAAAGGTTGCCGACCCCTGATTTAAGTCTTGGTGCAGAAAGTTGAATTTTTCGTGATAATAACATAACCTTGTGAAATAATGTATGTCTAGTAGGAATTAATCTTTTATGTTCAGCTAGCGCCAAGCTGGATTGCATTATGAAACTATATGTTGAATTGTCAGCCATTTTTATTGCAATAGCGCAAAGAAGTATTCACCAGTGTGTTTAAAGCTTAACGCAATTATTGCAGGGAGTCGAACCGTTTGACTTTTCCGGTTCAGGTTCGGTTCGGGTTTAAGGATTTTTTCGGAATCCGGTTCAGTTCCGGATTCGGTTTCGAGCAATTTAAAAGTTCCGGTTCAGCTCCGGTTCGACCATCGTTATTTCAAAACCGGTTCATAAATTTCCGGTTCAGATATAATTTGCGTTAAATCTAAAAATGTGGGTCAATAAATGTAGAGAATAATCTTTGAATTGTAAGTCATTTTATCTAAGTTACGTGACTAATTAAAAACAGCAACTCAATATTGAAATATCTAAAAAATAAAAAATCAACCTTTTATTTAATCAATATTTATATTTTTTTCATAAAATTTCGAACATGGCGTAACTTGACTCTGTAAAATACAAGTTGTTACGTCATGCTGGAGTGCTTACAGGTCCGGGTTCGGCTAAGGTTTATGTTCTTTTAAATTATTTGGTTCAGTTCCCGTTCAGCTCCTTAAAATCTTATAAAAACCGGTTACGGTTCGGAAAAAATCGATCCAAACCCGGTTCATAAAGTTCCGGTTCGGTACCGGTTCGACTCCCTGAAATATTGTTGTATGTAAATTTTATGTCCTCTTGTCCTGTTACCTACATGCCTTATTTTTTAAGTTATGCCATTAATTTAGTTCAATTTATACACATGCTCACGTAAATTCCTATAGTGAATGCATGTTAGTCAACCTAAAACATGACTGACAGCTGATCGAAACAAAAGTACAGACAGTATAATGTCAGAAAACGATTAAAATAATACTTTACTGTAAAGCAAGATGAGGGGGGTGGTGCGATATGAAACAATATGGAGCGCAAGGGGCACTAGTGTAAAAAGGTTGGGAAACACTGATGTAGATCAATCCGTTTCCCCGCTCTTTTGTACGATTCAGCTAACACGCGAAAGCGCTAAATCGCTTTCCCAAGTTACGTTTTGTTTTGTAAGAATTTCGCACTGATTTAAAAAAACGTCCTGGAATTTTAAAAGTTCGGCGCCTATGTACGTGACGTAAGCGATTCGAATTTTGCTTGCAATAACGCCATTAATAGTGTAATTTAACTGAAATTGCAATTGTAGCATTCTTGAATCACCGCGGCGCAACATGCGAAAGTATGCATAGCGCTTTAGTGCTCAACTGCTCATTGAACTTAATTAAAACGGATAAAAGTTCGCTCGTGACGCGAAAAAAGTATAGTTCTTTAGGGTTGTTCATGAGCAAAAATTTACACTCGCCAGTCTGGGTAGCGGCTATCAATCAGCACTCGCCCGCCTGCCGAAATACCACTCGCCAAATTTGTTGGCAAGCCGTCTGCAAACTTCCGTCCTAGCGCGGTCATTTCTTGGGTTATCGTTAACCTGTCTTGTGGTTTCTATACGTAAACATTAGTTTTCATAAAAGTCTGTTCGTTTATTTCCAAGCATGCATAAACAAATTAATGACCCATAAAGCAGTTTACGCTTAAAACAATGTAAACATTTGGAATACAATACACGTTTTTTTTAGTAATTTTAATAAAAATGTCAAAGCCCTAATATTCGATAAAATCAACATTTCGTAATTTACAGACGTTTCAGCAATAACTCATGCCATCATCAGTGTAAATAAAAGTTCTGTTTCTTTATTGCAAAGAATGTTAAAATTGGGCAACAAAGTATTCATGAACAGAGTGGCTTTTAATCCTTTAAATAAATCAGTTTTTTGGCCTATGTTTTAGTTTTAATCTAATTCTTTTAAAATAAATCACATTTTTTCAATTTTTTTTTTTCTAACCCAAAAAGAAATAACAATTAATTTAAGCGACTCCCGAAATGTGTTAGAGACACAACTTCTCGAGAAATTGGGTAAAGTAGGGTCAAATACGAAGATAAATCTAAAATTTGATAATTTCTTGAGGAACCAAAATTCCTTCGTGTCTGAGAGTAAAGTTTGCTATTTAGCTAATTTCTTAACTTACCTTATGCTTGTGTGCTTTAAAATTTTAAAACATGTATTTTTGCTTTTCTATTAAGCTTAGCTCATTAATTCCGCAGTACTTTCAAGTATACTTTCAAGTGAGAAAACAGGTTTTCGTCAATTTCATGTTGCTAACACTATATATTCCAGCGCTTACGAGCAATGTGGAAAAGTGTGTACAGATCATTTGCACTTCTTTATCTCCAAATACTGCAAAATATGAGAAATAATAACTTAACAACGATTTTTTCTGACTTGTTCAGGTATATGACTGAACCGCAAATAATGACAAAATAATTGTAAATTTACAACTAAACCATTTATTTGCAAAGTTACATGCACCAGAGTTCTGTGCTGCGTGACGCCCATAGTGGGTCGTTTCTATTTTCCAAGGGCGTCCGCAATGGTTTCGTTTTGTATCTAAACTTCATTGGACCGTTGCGCCCCCTCAAAACATCTTAAAAAACACTGCTTAAAAATATTATTATAATACATTTGCAATTGAACTTGTTGTTACCAAAAACTGCAGTAATTGCTTGTAATTTTCGAATACAAACAATTAAATAAATACTAAAAAGTTGATTTTTTTATCGCTGGGTACATCACAAGTCCAATAAACTTTTCCAAATTGCGTCAACGACTGGGTTAAGCATTTTTTTTTAATTAACAACTGTTAAGTTAAAAAATAAACCTCAACTATTTACCACTGCAGCAATGGCGATGTTTTTAAAACGGGACAAAGAGTCATTACTACGAGTTCGAACGTGATTTCGATTAACCTTATTATTTGTGTAGTGTTGAACGTATTTGCGTCTTAGTGTTTAAGAAAATAACTGGCGTTAAGTAATATTTCGCTTAGTAGTGGTGCTTAACACAAGTTGTCCTACACCAACTAATTACATTTCTCGCCGAAGCCACAGTCGGGCGAGTTGGTGTCAATCAGCACGGGTGGGGGATGGCCTGGTTGCCCTGTGATACAACAATAAGCCAAAATAAAAACTCTTAACCACCCATAATAAAATACAGTGCAATGAATGTTCGGTTATTACGCGGCCCAACAACTACATGATATGACCGAAATATTAAAAAATAACTCGTGGCCACTAAAAATTGCAAAAATCTCCACATCGGGCCACAGTTTGCCGACCACTCTCTTAAAGGTACAAGGCTAATCCTGGACCTGTGTGACGTTATAATAAACATTGACAAAAATATTGTGTGACAATACTAGCGCTGAAATAAAAACCAGAGGCAGCGATGTCACATTCCCTTTGTGTGCTTATGCAAACCATAAATCGTAACAAAAACACGCCCCTATACATAAATTTAAGGTTGTCGCGACCAAAGTGAACGCCTTTGCATTTGCAACTGATTAACGTCAATCGCGCGAAGCTAAAAAAGGGTTTCAAAATGGCAAGAGGTTTCCTAGAGACTTGACGCATTAGGACTATGTTTAAAAACGTGTGTACTGTTAGGTCAGTTTCACAAACCAACTTTTATTGAGTTGACAAAATTTGTATCAACGTACGGCCGCCCACACTTGTGTTTTCTTTAACATGCACACCTCTGCAGTAAATCAAACATTGCTATGTTTTGCTACTTCACCTTAAATTTTCGGCCAAACTTACTTGAAATTTGTTTCGGTATAAACTTAAGAGAATGTTTTTTGGAATAAAAGTAAAAAGTTTTTTTGGTTTGCTTGCGAACATATACACCCTCACCCATTAGTGATTAAACATTACACCCTCACCCATTAGTGATTAAACATTACTTTAAACTACTTTTTAGCCGGGGAAATAGCTTAAGTTTATAACTAACTGCATTATTAAAAATATTTGGTAATTGATTCAAATATCTAATACATATGCGGGTAATAATTTAAACTGTACCTTGCCTGACGTCACCTTAAAACAAACAATAAAACTTTTTGCGGTGTTTTTAGTACTTGTATATTTTCGTCCAAAATTACTTGAGATTTTGTTTCGCTTTTTGTTCAAAATAATTTATTTCAACGAATCATTGAATGGAAATATTTATACTCACGATGTTATGTTTCTATGAATTAGTTGAAGCTGCTTGGCCTCAGCTACAACCAAATCCAAAACGCCGGAGTGAAAAGTTTGTCGGAGATTGTTCACAAGTTGCAGGTGTTGTGGTTGGAGAATTGTGGCATCACAGACATCAGTCCACTCACCGACGCCATCAAGAACAAAGATTGCCAAGTAGGTTGTTTTTAAAGTTGGATTCTCGATAAGCAGTCAGAGGTACAGTAGCCAATTTAGCAAAAAGTCGGCTAGCTCAAGTACACATACACTCATTAGTTATTAAACATTATTTTAAACAACTTTATTAGCCGAGTGAATAGCTCATTTAATAAAAATATTTGGTAATTCATTCAAAGATTAAATCCATTTTTGCTACAGTTGCCAAACAAGCAAATTCGTGAAATTTAACAAAAATAATAAATTTATAATTTGGAATGATTATATTGTTAATTTTTATCAAAGATAATAAATATTTGTGTTTTGCTGCTGCACCTTTGATACGTGGGTAATGATTTTAAACTGTACCTACACCTTTGTCACATTAAATCAAACATTGAAACGTTTTGCAACTTTACCTCTCCAATGAAATTTCTTAATTTTTTTTTTAATGTCACAATTTTGATTTTAGCTACTGCACCTTCAGCATGCAGATAATAATTTAAACTGTACCTTAGCCAAACCAACGTGACGAAAAATGTGTGGCATGTTGTTATGTTGGCTACTTTACCTCCACCGCTTTAGTGCCCTTAATTGCAAATGTGTTTTGTGTCGACCGATTCACCCACAAAGTGTCAGCTGTGGTAAACCATCGCACCAGTAAATAGACTGTCCTAAGTAAATAATGTTAATTAACCAATGGGTCAAATTCACCAATAATATGTATCCACTGCCGTGTAGCCCAAGGGTAACAACTTTAATATCTTAATGCTGTGAAGTTTATAACTACTGAATTAAATAATTAAAATATTTTTGTAACTAACCCAGGGTTTTCGGCCACGGAGCGGTAATTGAGGGGCACGGGCATAGGCGTAGCCAGGGGGTGACAGGGGCCAAGAAAAAAGACCTAAAACCCTCCCCCCGAAAAAGATAAGTATTTGTTGGTAGCATTTATTAACAGTTCCACAACAATCACAGGCACGCCACACCTTTAATTGTCATGCACTGTTACGTCACAGACAACATAGTTATTATGTTTGCTGTACTTTTAGTAATGTAGCTTTAATATTTTTAGTCATTTTGTTTCTGCTATCTGAATGGTTTTGAGTATTGCGCTAAAACTCAGTCAGTTGCTGCTCGAAACGGTTTGAGCTTTCATATTTGTTTGTCTTCGATACGGCAGTTGATGCACTGCACTGGAAAAAGCGAAGTTGTAACGAGCCTCGCTGGCGGGAAGCGAATAATGGAATTTTAATCGTAGTGTCATTACGGATTTGTAGTAAATAGTTATTTGTTTATGTTTTATAAGCAGTCGATTTATCGCAGTGAGGTAACAGCATCAGCCTCAACTTTTACCTACTCAGCGTGTCTTGTTTTTTTCTGCATCGATAGGCGGTGCAACAAACCAAATACTCTCACTAGTTCAAAATGTTTGACCACACAAAACATTTTAGGCTGGCTACGGGCACAACTCTCTAGCTAGGTATTGCAAAACCAAAATGTCACCACTTTTATCAATTGCCAGTTATTATGACTGTAAAACTTTCTTGTAACGTTTTGTAACTCATTTTTCAGACACGTTTTTTGAACCGGCAGTATAGGGATGTTTAAAGTAGAATATCGTTTAATTTTTATTTGTTTATCGCAGAAAGTTACGCCTTATCTTACGAACGTGGGTGGCAAGTTTAGATAAAGGCTTGTCGTTGTGGCGAAACATTAAATGTGCTGCTTTATATGTAGCCATGTAGTGCGGCGTCAGCGTTTTTTCGGGCGGCCAATTACTTGCCGCTAATATTAATTGTCGGTCAAATGCCGTTGTCGAGACCTAACATTCAGCTAGGTTATGCATGTAAAAAAAGTAAAAAAATCCATAAATCATTCGCTTGGCTGAGTACAAAATAGAGCCAAATATAAAAAAATACCTTGGCAAGATCCAGCTTTGTAATGACTAATTAGTTAACTAAAATTAAAATAACTGATTTATTACATTTTTGAGCAACTAAGTGCCTTTATTTGTTGGTTAATGGCTGTATTTGTTATTAACCTGGAGAAGTGAAAACCAGTAAATACAATGCTAGTTATTTTTAAGCAGGGGGCACGAGGGTTGAGAGCCTTTCAAAGGGGGCCACGAAGCATAAAAGGTTGAGAACCACTGAACTGACCTATCAAAGTTATTTCGTTCCTATTAGTACAAGTTTGATTTGTTAATTCATATGGGAAATTGGAATAAAAAATGTGTTCAATCACAGAAAATTCTTGAAGAGAAATAAAGTTATTTACTATACCCAAACTTGCTACTTCACCCACCATCGCACCAGTAAAATAACATGTAAGCACTGCCCAGTGAAGTAACAGTGGAAACACACAATAAGACTTATAAAGTAACAATATTTAAAGCCGGATGCTCTATAATACTATAGTATTAAGACTAACAACAATAAAACAACACTTTGTGCTCCCTATTCACGTTTAAGAAATATAAATATTAAATATGTTCCCTAACGTCACAAGAGAGGTCTATGATGTCATAATGAAAACCACCAGTTAAAGTTTAACTGCTAAATAACGGCAATATTAAATATTTGTGGCCCTACGACAGCAAGTATACCTTTGTTAGGATCAGAATAGATCGCCACAATATGTTTCCTTTCATCGTTTTACAGCATTCTAATTTTGCTTGCAATAACGCCATTAATAGGGTGATTTAACTGAAATTGCTATTATAGAGTTCATGAATCACCGCGGCGCAACATGCGAAAGTATGCATAGCGCTTTGGTGCTCATTAAATTTAAGGGCGAGCGGCTAACAATCAGACTCGCCCGCCTGGCCAAATACCACTCGCCAAATTTGTTGGCAAGCCGTCTGCAAATTTCCGTCCTAGCGCGGTCATTTCTTGGGTTATCGTTAACCTGTTTGTGGTTTCTATGCGTAAACATTAGTTTTCATAAAAGCCTGTTCGTTTATTTCTTATTAAAAAACAGCAACTCAATATTGAAATATCTAAAAAAATAAAAAATCAACCTTTTATTTAATCAATATTTATATTTTTTTCATAAAATTTCGAACATGGCGTAACTTGACTCTGTAAAATACAAGTTGTTACGTCATGCTGGAGTGCTTACAGGTCCGGGTTCGGCTAAGGTTTATGTTATTTTAAACTATTTGGTTCAGTTCCCGTTCAGCTCCTTAAAATCTTATAAAAACCGGTTACGGTTCGGAAAAAATCGATCCAAACCCGGTTCATAAAGTTCCGGTTCGGTACCGGTTCGACTCCCTGAAATATTGTTGTATGTAAATTTTATGTCCTCTTGTCCTGTTACCTACATGCCTTATTTTTGAAGTTACGCCATTAATTAAGTTCAATTTATACACATGCTCACGTAAATTCCTATAGTGAATGCATGTTAGTCAACCTAAAACATGACTGACAGCTGATCGAAACAAAAGTACAGACAGTATAATGTCAGAAAACGATTAAAATAATACTTTACTGTAAAGCAAGATGAGGGGGGTGGTGCGATATGAAACAATATGGAGCGCAAGGGGCACTAGTGTAAAAAAGGTTGGGAAACACTGATGTAGATCAATCCGTTTCCCCGCTCTTTTGTACGATTCAGCTAACACGCGAAAGCGCTAAATCGCTTTCCCAAGTTACGTTTTGTTTTGTAAGAATTTCGCACTGATTTAAAAAAACGTCCTGGAATTTTAAAAGTTCGGCGCCTATGTACGTGACGTATAAGAAGAATTTTGCTTGAAATAACGCCATTAATAGTGTAATTTAACTGAAATTGCAATTGTAGCATTCTTGAATCACCGCGGCGCAACATGCGAAAGTATGCATAGCGCTTTAGTGCTCAACTGCTCATTGAACTTAATTAAAACGGATAAAAGTTCGCTCGTGACGCGAAAAAAGTATAGTTCTTTAGGGTTGTTCATGAGCAAAAATTTACACTCGCCAGTCTGGGTAGCGGCCATCAATCAGCACTCGCCCGCCTGGCCAAATACCACTTGCCAAATTTGTTGGCAAGCCGTCTGCAAACTTCCGTCCTAGCGCGGTCATTTCTTGGGTTATCGTTAACCTGTCTTGTGGTTTCTATACGTAAACATTAGTTTTCATAAAAGTCTGTTCGTTTATTTCCAAGCATGCATAAACAAATTAATGACCCATAAAGCAGTTTACGCTTAAAACAATGTAAACATTTGGAATACAATACACGTTTTTTTTAGTAATTTTAATAAAAATGTCAAAGCCCTAATATTCGATAAAATCAACATTTCGTAATTTACAGACGTTTCAGCAATAACTCATGCCATCATCAGTGTAAATAAAAAATCTGTTTCTTTATTGCAAAGAATGTTAAAATTGGGCAACAAAGTATTCATGAACAGAGTGGCTTTTAATCCTTTAAATAAATCAGTTTTTTGGCCTATGTTTTAGTTTTAATCCAATTCTTTTAAAATAAATCACATTTTTTCAATTTTTTTTTTCTAACCCAAAAAGAAATAACAATTAATTTAAGCGACTCCCGAAATGTGTTAGAGACACAACTTCTCGAGAAATTGGGTAAAGTAGGGTCAAATACGAAGATAAATCTAAAATTTGATAATTTCTTGAGGAACCAAAATTCCTTCGTGTCTGAGAGTAAAGTTTGCTATTTAGCTAATTTCTTAACTTACCTTATGCTTGTGTGCTTTAAAATTTTAAAACATGTATTTTTGCTTTTCTATTAAGCTTAGCTCATTAATTCCGCAGTACTTTCAAGTATACTTTCAAGTGAGAAAACACGTTTTCGTCAATTTCATGTTGCTAACACTATATATTCCAGCGCTTACGAGCAATGTGGAAAAGTGTGTACAGATCATTTGCACTTCTTTATCTCCAAATACTGCAAAATATGAGAAATAATAACTTAACAACGATTTTTTCTGACTTGTTCAGGTATATGACTGAACCGCAAATAATGACAAAATAATTGTAAATTTACAACTAAACCATTTATTTGCAAAGTTACATGCACCAGAGTTCTGTGCTGCGTGACGCCCATAGTGGGTCGTTTCTATTTTCCAAGGGCGTCCGCAATGGTTTCGTTTTGTATCTAAACTTCATTGGACCGTTGCGCCCCCTCAAAACATCTTAAAAAACACTGCTTAAAAATATTATTATAATACATTTGCAATTGAACTTGTTGTTACCAAAAACTGCAGTAATTGCTTGTAATTTTCGAATACAAACAATTAAATAAATACTAAAAAGTTGATTTTTTTATCGCTGGGTACATCACAAGTCCAATAAACTTTTCCAAATTGCGTCAACGACTGGGTTAAGCATTTTTTTTTAATTAACAACTGTTAAGTTAAAAAATAAACCTCAACTATTTACCACTGCAGCAATGGCGATGTTTTTAAAACGGGACAAAGAGTCATTACTACGAGTTCGAACGTGATTTCGATTAACCTTATTATTTGTGTAGTGTTGAACGTATTTGCGTCTTAGTGTTTAAGAAAATAACTGGCGTTAAGTAATATTTCGCTTAGTAGTGGTGCTTAACACAAGTTGTCCTACACCAACTAATTACATTTCTCGCCGAAGCCACAGTCGGGCGAGTTGGTGTCAATCAGCACGGGTGGGGGGTGGCCTGGCTGCCCTGTGATGCAACAATAAGCCAAAATAAAAACTCTTAACCACCCGTAATAAAATACAGTACAATGAATGTTCGGTTATTAAGCGGCCCAACAACTACATGATATGACCGAAATATTAAAAAATAACTCGTGGCCACTAAAAATTGCAAAAAGTTCCACATCGGGCCACAGTTTGCCGACCACTGTCTTAAAGGTACAAGCCCAATCCTGGACCTCTGTGACGTTATAATAAACATTGACAAAAAATATTGTGTGACAATACTAGCGCTGAAATAAAAACCAGAGGCAGCGATGTCACATTTCTTTTGTGTGCTTATGCAAACCATAAATCGTAACAAAAATACGCCCCTATACATAAATTTAAGATTGTCGCGACCCAAAGTGAACGCCTTTGCATTTGCAACTGATTAACGTCAATCGCGCGAAGCGGAAAAAGGTTTTCAAGATGGCAAGAGGTTTACTAGAAGGAGACTTGACGCATTAAGACTATATTTAAAAACATGTGTACTGTTAGGTCAGTTTCACAAACCAACTTTTATTGAGTTGACAAAATTTGTATCAACGTACGGCCGCCCACACTTGTGTTTTCTTTAACATGCACACCTCTGCAGTAAATCAAACATTGCTATGTTTTGCTACCTTACCTTAAATTTTCGGCCAAAATTACTTGAAATTTGTTTCGGTATAAACTTAAGAGAATTTTTTTTGGAATAAAAAGTAAAAATATTTTTTTGGCTTGCTTGCGAACATATACACCCTCACCCATTAGTGATTAAACATTAATTTAAACTACTTTTTGGTCGGGCAAATAGCTTAAGTTTATAACTACTCCATTATTAAAAATATTTGGTAATTGATTGAAATATCTAATACATATGCGGGTATTAATTTAGACTGTACCTTCCCTGACGTCACCTTAAAACAAACAATAAAACTTTTTGCGGTATTTTGCTACTTGTATATTTTCGTCCAAAATTACTTGAGATTTTGTTTCGCTTTTTGTTCAAAATAATTTATTTCGACGAAACATTGAATGGAAATATTTAAACTCATGACGTTATGTTTCTATGAATTAGTTGAAGGTGCTTTCCCTCAGCGGCAACCAAATCGAAAACGCCGGAGTGAAAAGTTTGTCGGAGATTGTTCACAAGTTGGAGGTGTTGTGGTTGGTCGATTGTGACATCACAGACATCAGTCCACTCACCGACGCCATCAAGAACAAAGATTGCAAAGTAGGTGGTTTTTAATGTATCCATAAGCAGTCAGAGGTACAGTAGCCAAACAAACAAGTTCGGAAAGTTGAAAAATGTTGCATTTAAAATTTAGCAAAAAGTAAAAATAAAATGTGTTTCTTTTTAATTCATTCAAAGATTAAATCCATTTTTTGATACAGTTGCCAAACAAGCAAATTCGTGAAATTTAACAAAAATGTTACATTTATAATTTGGCATGATTATATTGTTAATTTTTATCAAAGATTGTTCATAGTCGTGTTTTGCTACTGCACCTTTGATACGTAGGTAGTGATTCTAAACTGTACCTACACCTATGTCACATTAAATCAAACATTGAAACGTTTTGCTACTTTACCTTTCCAACGAAATTTCTTAAAATTTTTTTTTGTTTTATTTTTTTAATGTCACATTTTTTATTTTAGCTACTGCACCTTTAGCATGCAGGTAACAATTTAAACTGTACCTTAGCCGAAGAAATCTGACCAAAAATGTGTGGCATGTTATTATGTTTGCTACTTTACCTCCACCGCTTTAGTGCCCTTAATTGCAAATGTGTTTTGTGTCGACCGATTCACCCACAAAGTGTCAGCTGTGGTAAACCATCTCACTAAATAAATAGACCGTCCTAAATAAATAATAATAATTAATTAATTAATGAGGCAAATTGACCAATAATATGTATCCACTGCCGTGCAAGCTAGGGTAACAACTTTAATATCTTAAATGCTGTTAAGTTTATAACTACTGCATTAACTAATTAAAATATTTTTGCAACTAACCCAGGGTTTTCGGCCACGGAGCGGTAATTGAGGGGCCACGGGCATAGGCGTAGCCAGGGGGTGACAGGGGCCAAGAAAAAAGACCTAAAACCCTCCCCCCGAAAAAGATAAATATTGTACTTCTAATAATTAATTTGTTGGTAGCGTTTATGAACAGTTCCACAACAATCACAGGCACGCCACACCTTTAATTGTCATACACTGTTACGTCACAGAAGATATAGTTATTATGTTTGCTGTACTTTTAGTAATGTAGCTTTAATATTTTTAGTCATTTTGTTTCTGCTACCTGAATGGTTTTGAGTATTTCGCTAAAACTCAGTCAGTTGCTGCTCGAAACGGTTTGAGCTTTCATATTTATTTGTCTTCGATACGGCAGTTGATACACTGGACTGGAAAAAGCGATCAAGTTGTAACGAGCCTCGCTGGCGGGAAGCGAATAATGGAATTTTAATCGTAGTGTCATTACGGATTTGTAGTAAATAGTTATTTCGTTATGTTTTATATACAGTCGACTTATCGCTGTGAGGTATCAGCTTCAGCCTCAACTTATTACCTACTCAGCGTGTCTTGTTTTTTTTCTGCATCGATAGGCGGTGCACTAAACCAAATACTCTCACTAGTTTAAAATATTTGACCACACTGAAGCGGTTGATGCTTTATTGCGAGATGCGTAGATCGAATAAGGGGGTCAGCGCAACACAACACTCGATTATAAAGCACAACACAAAAAAGGCAAATTGCACGCTTCGCTAAGCGCGCGCCGACGCGGAACCATGTACGCCACAACACAAAACCATGTACGCCACAACACATTTTAGGCTGGCTACGGGCACAACTCTCTAGCTAGGTATTGCAAAACCAAAATGTTACCACTTTTATCACTTGCCAGTTATTATGACTGTAAAACTTTCTTGTAACGTTTTGTAACTCATTTTTCAGACACGTTTTTTGACCCGTCCGCATAGGGATGTTTAAAGTAGAATATCGGTTAATTTTTATTTGTTTATCGCAGAAAGTTACGCCTTATCCTACGAACGTGGGTGGCAAGTTTAGATAAAGGCCTGTCGTTGTGGCGAAACATTAACTGTGCTGCTTTATATGTAGCCATGTTGTGCGGCGTCAGCGTTTTTTCGGGCGGCCAATTACTTGATGAGTTCATAAATCAAAGTGGAATTAAACCTGCTGTTTTCAGTTCAACAAATGTCAAACTGAAATGAATTATAAATGCATTTAACAAAAAAGTATTTTTCTTTAATTTAAGTTTGTTCTTTTGAAAAATTTGTTTCTTTTTTTTTATAAATTACACACTAAGATTTCAATTAGGCCTTCGTTGACCTCAAGAAAAATAGGAACTACGCAGTTGCTGAAGTTTTATGTCTCAATATAAAAAGTATTTGCTTAAATGCTTAGGTGGGAACACAATAAGAAAATGTTGCTGTTGTCAAATTGTGATCTTTCGAGGCCATTTAAGTTTGCAACAAACACAAAAATTTAAATTTGCCAAAGCCACCAAACTGATAAAACAAATATCATACAACAGTGGTTATTTTTACGTGGCCACACAAAACCTATTTTTGTCGGTAACATATTATAACCACTCGGTATGTCACTTCACATTCATGATATTTAAACTATCTACTTGGTTGTTTGAATATTTATTTTGTTTTGAATCATATTCCACTTCTCTTTCCCCGATGTATTAACATTCACTGCCATATTTAAAAAAACTCTAATTATCCGTTCGTTGTCCTTTATTTTCTGTGAGTGATGAAATCCGACATTAAGGTGCTGAACATTATCACCTGGAGCTATTTGGTGCCATGACGCCATTTGTGGCTCACTTTCAAAATCTAACCACGCTCGTCAATTTGTTGTTTCAGATCAAGTGGCTGAATCTGAGTGGGAACCGCATCGACGACGAAGGAGCTCTTGAGCTTTCTCGCGTCCTCCCAAACATCGAGAAGTTGGAGGTCACTCGTTGTGGCATCACTGAGGAAGGCAAGGAGGTGATCAGATCGAAACTGAGAGAACTTGGACTTAAAGTGAGTAACAACAATAAATAAAGCACAAGAACATATAAGTGTTTTAACAGAAGTCAAGGTCACCTTTATCATGAAGGTCAAACAGTTTTAAACACTTTTATCCAACTCCAATGCAGCAAAACAAATAATATATAAAATGTAAATAAGGGGCTGGAAGTTGTAGAAAGATTAGCTGCATGAGAGATTTCATGTTATAATGTGCTTTTCTTGAACTTTAAAAAACAAAAGAAATGTAAAAACTTTACAAGGGGAGTATAACAATGTTTTACGAAACTTTAGATAAAAAAAAAATCTTTTGCGAAACTTTAGATAAAAAAAAAAAAAAAAAAAAATCTTTTGCGAAACTTTAGATAAAAAACAAATCTTTTGCGAAAACTTTAGATGAAAAAAAAAAAAAAAAAATCTTTTGCGAAACTTTAGATAAAAAACACTAAACACTTGAAATAAACTTCTTTGTTTTCGGCGTTTATAAAAGAAATCTTTCTATGAAGTAAAGCTTATTATTTCGTCACAGCGCCGCACTTTATTGACGTTTTTTTACCAAATTCGCCCAGAATATCAGGATTAACACAAAAATATGCGCAACTAAATAAAAACACGGCTTCGGCTCAATTCGCGTCATTTATGACGTTTGTTTACCTCGGACAAAATGTGCATTGTGTGATTATGACGTAACAGTAGGTCCATTGATGAGACGAAACAACTTGAACAAAATATTGCGAGCTCATGTTAATAACATCCGGGATATTATTTGCGTTGATATTAGAAACAAATTTAAAAAAAAAACTTTAGTTTTTGACAAGTTATTGAATATCCGAACTAGTAATAATGCAAATAAACTATTACAATGGTGATTAGGAGGTTACAGCAAATACGCTAAAATATATATTTGGAAGTTAAGCAACGAAATATAGAAATATAATGCGAAAACAATGTGTTTGTTTAATCATGTACTTTTAATAACAACGGTTTATGTTAATTCCCATCATAACTTTTCACGACTAACCTACACACGAACTTCAAAGGTGAAACTTTGTTGAGTTGGTGTTCCCACAAACATTCAAATATTTATTGGCCTAATAAATCTTGACACACAATTGGTCTAGTGGGGCAATTTATAAAGTCACCCAATGTATAGTTGCAGCGAAAAAACATAGAAAAGCCTAAATTACAATAAAATAGATTTTGCGGAATAAACTTAGAATACATATTTATTATCAGGCTGGCGGAATCTTGCCAGCCTTCTGGTGACAAGCATTTTTGGCCTAAAGTCTTCGGTCCCTTAAACTTAAATGATGTGTTCGTCAAAGAAATCTATCAACCTTGCCATGTTTAGGCGATGAACAAGATTATTAAGAACTAAATGAATTAGGAAAAATTTGCGCCGCAGGCGTAAAATGTTTTTTGACACAAAGAAATACATATTGGGTATGCTGAAGTACAGCCCGGGGGACTGGGGGTGCACAAGGCTGCTTTTCTTACTCTAACACTGTTACATAGATACGATGTTTTGGGGCGAACTTATGTGCACACATGCAGCAAGTCAGATTGAAAAGCGAGAAAATAAATCTTAAAATTGGGATAATTTTTTTCTTTTAAACTGGGAGAAATTTTTAATAAAATAACAGTGTGTCATAATCCAAATTAGTAGAAATTGTTTGCCGAAATTAGAGTCACATAGTGAAGTGCAACATGCCATAGTATGCATAATATAGCTTTTGGCTGAACAGATACAGTTGAGAGAGTCGCGCGAATCGCGATAATTTTTTGCGTTCACGTTATTAAAACAGCCCAAAATATAGTTTAAGCCTTAGATGAAACAACATGGCATATAGTACATTCTCGTTTTGCCCATGCGATATCATACCTATCTATTTAACAGTAATCGCGACTTTCATGATTACTGTTTAACTCAATAAAGAAGTATTTTCCAAATACTTTTTTTCAGAATGCCACAAAAAATTATTTCCTGCCAATTTTAGTGCATAATGTTCCTACATATTCAACATTTATAAAAAAAATTAATTGGAAAGTCGATCATTCAAAAAAAAAAAATTATTAAATTTAAATTTTTTTTTTAATTTTTTTTTTGGACAATTCCTTCGGTTTTCTGTCTGATTCTTCGGCCGACATAGTCGCCAAGTCGCCAGCATTCTGCCATATGTTTATTATATTATCTTCAAATTCTCGCTTGTCACCTTTCTAATGTAAATTATGACTAATTACGTCACTCACTACATATATACATTACTGGACGAAATACCTGGCGCAGGTTAAATACAATATTTACCGGTTATTCGTAAGATCTTCGTAAAAGACATAAATAATGCAAACATATTTTTTTAAATGTCATAACAAATTTGCTTATGCCTAAACGTTTGAGTGTCACTACATAGAAATTTCAAATCATGTGATGTGAAGTCGGTTAACTAAAGCGCACAACACTTGGCTAAGCATGCAATATCTTATAAGTAACGAAAACCCGTGACGTTTGTCAATTGAGAATAACTCCCAAACGTAAAACTTTAGGTCGCAGCAGCAATTGCTTAGACTTGCTTGATAGCGTCATGTTCAAGCAAATACGTAATCCCGGTGCTAAACTGCGTCAAACATGAGAAAAATCCTCATTGAAAAAACAAATGCTTACTGTTAACTGCTGCAATACACGCAATATTTCGCGAACTCTGCTGAGTATTGCGTGGGTAAACACATTGTAAGAAGTCATTAGGCTTTGGCCTCAATTACTATCGCTAACAAACGGTTTAAAAATAAAAATTCAATTCTTCGTAAATTTGCGAACTCTACCTAAATTTTACGCGTAAACAGGCATCAATAAGTTCCTAAACATAATAGTCTTAGTTGGAAACATTAAAATTTTACTTTATGAAGGAAATGTACTTAGTTTTATTTATTTTTTTATTTACTTACTGCTACAACAAACGCGATATTTTGCAATCTCTGCCTAAATTTGGCATTGTTAAACTTAAGTCTTTACTTGGAACGTTGCACACGTTTGTTGGTATAGTTTATAAAAGTGGTTCTCAACCGGGGGTCCACAAAAACTTCTAAATATACCTATATTAAATTAACTAACGCTGGGGCTTGGGATACATGCTTAAACACAATCTTGGTAACATTGTACCATGTTGTAAATCGCATTTAGTGTGACGTAACATTTCCATTGTGATGTAACACAAATATATTGTAAAACTGTAGTGTACTTAGCTACATTGATGTTTAGTACAAGTTTCTAGGACTGTGAAATATAATTTTAACTTAAAAAATGTTTAAAATGTTGTCACTTTTTTACATGTCCTTCAATATTGTAATTATTTTAGATACAAAGCTATATTTGTCAATAAAAAGTTTTCTTTATTTTGAAGGAAGACCCTAGAAATCTTAGATGAACTATAAAAAACTAGATCTAATTGTAAAACCTGACGCTTGCATCCCTGAGCAAATGTATGGCACTAAATTAAGCATGTTAGTGGCGATTGTCAATATTGTGTGCAACTTGGCGCTGTGATGTAAATAGATTGTTTTGTGCATTTTGCATTTGTAACGTTGAAATTATACATATAAGCTCTAGTATACTTAATTGATATCGCTCGCAAGGTGCGCCACCACGTGTTTAGAGGTCTTCAGGTGCACCATAACGTAAAAACTTAAGAAACACTGATCGGTGGTCTCTTCTAAGGGTACTTTGGAAATATGGTTATTATGCAAATCAGCATAAAACCACAAATACGAACAGTGTGGCATAAGAGCCTTAATGTATGAGAAGTAACATTCTCAGCAAGGAAAATAAGTTAAGTATACCCAAAACTGACAACGCCAACAATCTAAACAACTACCGCCCCATATCATTGTTAAACACCGACCTAAAAATACTGGATAAAATTCTCAATTCCCGCATAAAACCCCACCTACATCATTTTATCTCCCCCAACCAACACGCTCAACCAGGAAAAACAACCGCATCGGCGGCAATTCTCCTGCGCGACCTGCACCAACACGCCACCCAACAACCTCCCCCGTCATACTTCATAGCATTAGACTTCAAGAAAGCATTCGACTCGATCAGCTACCCCTGGATCCTCCATACTCTAAACAAAAGAAATTTTCCCCACAGCTTTATAAACTACATAAATGCATGCCAGGACTCAGCAAATTCCAAAGTTTTAGTCAATGGTCACCCCACAGAAAACTTCGCAATCGGAAGAGGGGTGAGGCAGGGAGACCCCCTCAGCGTCACGCTTTTCCTGATCGCCCTGGACCCTCTTTTAAAAAACATTTCTGAAAACCCACAGATAACCCCATCCCCTTCCCCCGCCCGAATTTCACCGAAATTTATTGCTTACGCTGACGATATAACTCTAACCATTTCAAAGACAAGCTCTCTCAAACCACTTTTTGACACGTTAAAACTTTTCGAACTAATATCTGGTCTGTCCTTAAACCCAAACAAAACTAAAGCCACCTTTACCCAAAATCCCCCACCACCCATTGAATCCCTTCCAATGATAAACTGGAACCCCCTCGGCATCTCCCCTTTAAACATTCCTATTGGCAACCCAAATCAAATTAAAAACCTTTGGCAAGAAGCAAACGAAAAATTCAAGCACAAAATAACCCAACTCGCCCGCCCCTCTCTGACCCTTGATTTTAAAGCAGTAATAACCAAAACTCTCCTCCTCCCAAACTTTTCTTACCTGGCCAACGTCTACCCAATCCCCAACACACTTCGACAAAAAAAATCAGATAACACCTTTTATTGCAGGCCCCCGTGCACCCATGCTCCCTATTGAAACACTCGCGGCCGCGCGCTTAAATGGAGGTTACGCGGTTGCCAACATTCCCCTCTACACAGATCTATACTCAACCAGACAGATAGGAGAGTACATCACACACCGCTTGACAGATACCCCATCGAACATACAACTTCAAATAATCGAATACAACATTGGCATACAACTCTCAAACATGTATAATTTGCGACTTAGGAACACCTTACCTCGCACACCCTTCCCATCCCCACATTATAAAAGAATCCTGGAAAGATTACGAAAATACACCCCAACAGAAACAGAAATATCGTGTCCCAAAATCCGCCCTTTATACTTACGTCTCACCACCCCACACCGATACAGTCACCCACGCCCTAATGACAACCCCCCAAACTGGAACTTAGTACATCACAAAATGCTCCCATCATACCTGCGCAGCTTTAACTTCAAACTAGCCCACAACGTTCTCCCGGTAAAATCCACACACATACCCAATAACCCAGCCTTAGACCCAAACTGTTATCTTTGCCATTCTAGGTACGAGACCAATATTCATTTATTTCACGACTGCCAGCAAATCGAACCCCTTAAAACCCACGTGAAGCAATTATATACCCAGATAACAGGAGACACAACAACTTTCTTCGACCAATCCCCTCATATTATCTTCGTCACCCCACCCCAAACCCTACTACCCAACAACGACTTAATCACCATCCTCAACACAGTTTTACACCACACAATTTGGAAAATACGAATCAAAAAAGCAATAGATCAAACCCCGGCCCCATTCCCCACCCGAGCCCTAATCACCTTCTTCAACAAGTCAATAAAAATTCGCCATAAAATTGAAAACGCACGGGAAAACCCACAACATATATCAATGTACCAAAAAATAGTAAACCTAATATAATATAACCTACCACATTCCTTTTCCCACCCCTTTTCCTCCCACCAAGACCAACCGTGGTTTCGGACCCATTTCGCAGCTAGGTGCCCCTGCTGCCCATACGTGTTTGACTGTATAAGTGCGCCCAAATTCTGTCATATTGTTTTATTTGTATTCGCCTGCGATACGCACCTGTGTTTTTTGTACGCCAACGTTCGTTTATTTTTTTCGTTTCGTCCGCAAAATACAATACAATAAAAGAATAAAAGGGCAATGATGCTCCCCTACCCCGGGAGGTGTCATATTGGCACCACAAAACCCCCGAGGGTCCTGAGCCCAAGAAAAAAAGTAACATGAGAAGTAACATTCTCAGCAAGGAAAATTAGTTAAGTAATATGTTTGCTCTAATTTAAAGTCATTTACAAAACAGTTGTTGTTAATATGGAAACTCTTGATAAACTGTGGGGGACAGATGTGACTGGTTGGGTCTCAACTCACCTACGGACCCAGTTTAACAACACTTCTTTAATTTACCCCCGATGTAAATACAACAACATCAGATGGGCTAGATTACAATTGTTGTAAACAGATGAAACTGGTTGGAATTCTTCTTTCAGTTGAAAACCCTTTCATCAGCTTTTAAATATTCATCTTGTGTTTTGCAGGAGATCAGAGTGAGGTTTGACTTCTTCTGAAGTTCGACTGATCTTGGATTGCTTCGAGCGACCAACAATCGTCCCTCCGTGATGCGAAACATTTATCAGCTTTCCTGTTAATGGAAGTGAACTGAGGGGCAGGGGCGGTTCCAGGGGGTGGGGCAACACGCCACGCCTTGTATTATTTACCTATTGTGCGTAATTTTAGTTTTTTTTCGTTGGGTTTCTAGTATGTTCTATTTTGATAAAATGGTTTTAGTTGAAAGGCATCTATGCGTCTCATCGCAACTTAAACAATACATAAAGGCGTTTTTTCGATAACATCCTTTTAATGTCGCTTTTGTTTTAAAACTAACAGCTCTCAACCTAAAACTGTATAAACGAAATGTGTGTTCTTATGGACGTTTAAATGCAACATATGACGTCACCCCTCTTTTGTTGAACCGCTGTTACTTTTCTTTGTTCATATTTGGCCGACTCTTTCCCAAAACCACAGCCGTGATTATTTGAGCGAGCGCTCGTCTCCCCAAAGCGATTTGCCGTTTTGCTCGTTGCCTTGTAATAAGTGAATTTGTGCCAAAGCCAAACGTCGCCTCACAACTTTGCTTCGACGAGAATGACGACCTCGCTTGATTGGTGGCCACACATTTAGCGTCTTGTTTTTTCTTATTAAGTCGGTGTTTTTATACTTTACTGTTGTTTTTAATTACCTTGTCAACATTCAAGTTCACTGCATTGTTTTATTTTATTCAGTTTGATTTTCGTAACGTTTTATTTTCACGTAAAATCCAAAGTTGTCTGAGAAATAAATGGTATGATTTATAACAACTATTGATGCAGAACTGATTGCACGCAGTGTTTTTGTACCTAAAATTTTAACTAGTGTTTTTTATCTTATCTAATATACTTCATTATTGCGCATGTTTCGCAGATTAGCCAATTTTACCTTTTCAATTGCCTAGGGTTTGTTTTGATTTTGTGTTTACGTTCCCTCGTGGTAAGAGTTCAACAACATTAGTTTAATTGCCTTAACAAATCACTTGTATGGTAATAGCTTAATATTCTACTGAAGATAATCAACAGATCCGTGTTTAGTGTTCCTAAGCTTAATATTGATCTCTAAATTCGCCCAATATTTTGGCCTTAAAAATACTATGGTTTTTCTTCTGGGTTGGTGGAGGCGCCGACTTGGAAATAGTTTTGTTCATCCCGCAGCCTTGTATTATGGGATGTAAGTTTTCTAGAGGAGCCAACAAATTTGCCAATGTTTCTGTTAATTTGTTGTTTTTAAAGTTATGCGCTATTTGCAATATTTCCAATTTGGTTAGGTCGAGTAATTTTAATATTGAGTGATTACGGTATAAATGGAAGTAATCTTGTTTTAGGAGGGTGCCGCTTAAAATGTGGATTGCTCTATTCTGTAGTACTTCAAGATGTTTGAGTTTAGTTGGATAAGCTCTACCCAGGTTACAACACAATATCGAAGATAAGTATTGATTAAGCTACAATATAAAAGGCGAAGTGCATGAGAGTCTAAATCAGTGGTTCTCAATCTTTTCTTTCGTGGCCCATTTTCGTTGCACTAAAAATCTGTGGCCCAATAGTTTTTTGTATCAAACAGATTATTTATTCAACCGTGCATTAGTGAGGTACTTGCTTCTGAACAATTAATTTACGTTTTATTTACATTCCTTCAATTCCTCCCCAAGCCATTATTCCTGTAAACTTAGGTATAATGACACAAATGAAACTAAATTCTTCCATAAATCTAGCTTTTTTTTTAAATTGGTCTGTGGCCCACCTGAAAAGTACTTATGGCCCACAGGTTGAGAACCGCTTGTCTAAATCAGGGAGTCGAACCGGAACTTTATAAACCGGTTTTACTCCAAATTTTTCCGAACCTGAACCGTTTTATGTAAAATTGTAAGTAGCCGAACCGCAACTGAACCATATATTCTAAAAGAACCTGAACCTTAACCGAACCCGAACCTGTCAACAAAAGCGGTTCACTCCAGCATGACGTCACAACCTCTATTTTACATGTTCGAGTTTTGCCATGTTAGAAATTTTATAAAAAAAAGTGAATACTGATTACATTGTTTCTATTTTTCAGTTATTTTAATAACGAGCTGCATGTTTACGTCACGTAACTTCACATT
The DNA here is from genome assembly GCF_963924565.1 of Ascidiella aspersa. Taxonomy (NCBI): domain Eukaryota; kingdom Metazoa; phylum Chordata; class Ascidiacea; order Phlebobranchia; family Ascidiidae; genus Ascidiella; species Ascidiella aspersa. Next base: position 89,005 of record NC_139451.1, read on the forward strand.
TATTGACCCACATTTTCATCTCATATTGCACCGAACCGGAACTTTATAAACCGGTTTTGAAAATAAATGTAGTCGAACCGGAGCTGAACCGGAACTTTTAAATTGCTCGAAATCGGAACTGAACCGGATCAGAAAAAATCCTTGAACCCGAACCGAACCTGAACCGGAAAAGTCAAACGGTTCGGCTCCCTGGTCTAAATAGTATTTCATTTTTGATAAAAGTCCAATTCCCATAGAATTTATTTGTTCGATCATTTTAATTGAGGTATCCATGACAATTTATCATTTATGTTGAGGCCTATTATTTCGCTGAATTTACCTGTTTCAGTTTGTTCACCATTAGTTTAATACTGAAATTTGAATTGGTTACCAAGTAATGTGTTTTAGAATGATTAATTGATAGTTTGTCAGCCCGAAACCAGTGCTCAATTTTTCTATATTTATTTGAATTATTTTTTGAAGCTGTTTTATGTCATTATGGGAGATATGAATGACAGTGTGGGTTTTAAACACAATAAAAGAATATTTATTGCCAATAAAGAAACGACAAACAGTACTTACAGGTTCTTACGATATACGTACAATAGTTACCTCCGTATAACGTAGGCGATCTGGACTCCACAATTGAACAGTAGGCACTGCTGAATTAACGATTTACAACATTTCTTATATAGCCTACATTGGACAGATGTTAGTAGTTACTAATTCGTTAGAAACATGACACATAACACGACTTAGGAAATCGACCAGGCACGAACCAATTTATACAACACGCGACGGGAAATTAAAGTGACAGCATGAGCGATTCAGCCGGCAGGCTGTTCACAGAATGGACAGAGTTTACGGGATCACAGTTCCAAAGTCCAAAACCTCTACATTTCACTCTCCCTGCCTTTAAGACAAGAGGTCTGGAGAAACTTCATCTTCGTGGTGTTCCTCCTGCATGTCAAACATTGTTCATTGGATAATGGTGTCCTCCTTGTCGGCCGGCTCTTTGTAGCACAAGTCAGGAACGGTGGCAACCGTCAAGGCGTAGATGACTGTTGTCCAACGATGAAAAAGCTCGCTTCGTACAAAGCGCGTTGGTGGTCAAAGAGCTGAAACTGAACTGCTCCTTATGTGTGCGAGAATTCCTCCGTTATCGAGCTGGTTCGTTGTAGCTGAACGATCTGTGTAAAAATACTTACACCGGCGATTAACAACATGCGAATACAAGAAATGTACAGCCTAGCCTACAATGCAGAAATAGAGCCGTAAAAATCGTAATTTAGTGTAAAAAGGCAAAACCGTCAGTCCAATGCCTAGAATCTATCGTTCTAGAATACCGAAATCAAGAAAGTCAAAAGGTGCTAAACTCTGAAACTCGAAAACAAAATTAACGCCTTGTCCATTTTTAAAGTAATCCCTATGTGACAGACATTTTAACCTTGGCGTAAAGGTTAAACTAAAAAGTTACACTATTGCAAGCTTGTAACCCAAATAAACATGCGACGGTACCTCAGCCGTCAGTAAGGTAAAAAAGCATCACGGCATCACGTGGCCTTGAAATCATCGGATCTTTGCCCGGAATACAAACAAAACGGTCAGGTTATTTTAGGTGTGATATCTCTGATCAAACACCGTAAACCATATAGGACCAGACTGCAGGTTAGCTACAAACGGAAATGCACTTCAGAAGGCGCAACTTCTGTAAGTGTGAGAGATAAATATGTCTGTTTATAGGCTTAGAGAATAGTTTACGAGAGAAGAATATTCTCTTACGTAAAGTTTCACCTTTAACTTAACAAAAAGAGACGTAATTTTGCAAATGACCGAACAGCTATGCCGTAAATTTAGTTTAGCTCAAACGCGGTTTTAAGTCTGCATTGTTCGACCGATATGACAACATTATAACGAGCTTATAATTACGCAACAACATACTTACAATGGCGGCGGCTTAGATAGAAAAACAGGCGTGTTGCGTAAAAAGGTAAACAAGGCATGTATCAATAACTGACAATGCATAGCGCGCACAAAAATAACGAATAAATATAGCTGCCATCCTACGTAATGAACCTATGATATAATTCAATTTGATTATGCAAGGCCCATCCCTGCGTTAGCGATAACCTTAAGCCATAGGCGCTAAAAATTACCCAAAAATGTTAACCAAACGTCTATAAAAAAAACTAGCAAAAGGCTGAGAATAAGGGGAAACGAAGTTTAGGAAAGTCGATGGTTAGAATAGTAAGAGGCCGTAGATAGATAAGGTAAAGTAAAGTTATGAAAGCTTACTATGTTATCATCAGGTGTAAACGTCGTAAGAAGGTGCTGCTTCTGTCGCAACAGATCCGCAAGATTTGCTTGCAAGCTGTTAGGTCCGGCGGACGATACCAGTCATCGAGATACTTAAAATCATCAATCGATCGACAAGAATTCCTGTCTGATAAGATTAGGTAAAAAAAAGTTGAAAAGATAGGTTAAAAGTACCTTTCGAATAGAGTCTGGCTTTAAATAGCATGTCGTCATAGATGTTTTGAACGTCGTAGATGCAGTAAACTCGCTTTGTTGCGAGTTTCGGCTTCGAAAGTTGAATGCGGTAAGTCGTTGTTCATCTGCGGCTCAGCTGAAGAAGCAGCTGCAGGTTGCAAAACTGAATCAGTAGACGAGAATGGCAGTGCGATCGGTGGAACAACTTGAACCGATGGCATTAGAACACCATTTTCTGTAAATTTATTTTTAGAGTACGGAAAAACAAGTTTAGGAAGAGAGCTAATACGTAATTGCGGTCGACGAAGCTTGATAGAAACGTTCGAATTCATGCCCTTATTACCCGGAAAACTATTACCTTTCTTAATATTACTGTTACGTGCTTAATTAGCACTACAAAATTATCACCGGTTGCTAATTACGCCGACTGTAAATTCTAACATTCATTATTAATTTTGCGCCTTTGTTCTTAAATGTAGGGCTAGGAATTAGGTTTTCGCATTTCGAGACATGTATAATTAATTGTATATTAACGTAATATTCTTGTGCGCTGTGGTGTTCGCCGTTAATTGGACTTTGGACATGTTTTTTTTCTGTCTCCAAACATTTCTGCAAATCTCACAATCATTTATCGCTTGTTTTTCGGCGCGGTTTAACTTCTCACTAAAAGGTCCGCCCAATGTTATCTTTCCACGAAACGGCCGCCCTGTAAGGCAGGCCTGGGGTTTCCGGGAGCGCGTCGGTTCTCGTGAAAAGGAGTTTTGTTTTAGCGTATATTACGAGCGGCTTACCGCCTACAGCGGAGAGAGACGTCTGGGTGAAGCCTTGTGAAATTAGCGAGTAAAACCTTAAGTTTCATTATGCTCTGTCTGTCGCCTTTGTAAGTAATTGTGTGTGTCTAAGTGTCATTATTGTTTGTGGTGTGGTAATATTCTACTCTTGCAACCAATACATCTGTACATTGGGTTTTCTTGTTGTGGTCTTTAATATAAGTTCTCCTTGGTAGGTTATTTATTGCCCGGAAATAAGAACTCACAGCGACTTTATAGGAGGTCCAGGTAATTTTCTAGAATTACTAGTAAAGTCGTAACAATTACCTAGCATGGCAGCTAGTCGAGTCGAAGTTTTAGCGTTGCAAGCTTTAATTTTGTTTGAAACCTTTGAAAAGAAAGTTGATAAGTTATTCTTCGACAAAACGATTTACAAAGAATAACACACGGAAAAATAGGACTAAAATAGCTACAAAAGCGTAGGTTAAAATAGATATAATCGAAACAATAGGTTAATAATAATTATTTTAGAATATTAGTTAGTCAGAAGGTATTATGCGTGTTCAATACCACATATAACGTACGAGATCTGGACTCCACAATTGAACAGTAGGCACCAGACTTGGACAACTAGATAATTCTAGTTTTCTAATTCATTGAATTAGAGCAAAATGCGGCTAATTCTAATTCTAATCTAATTTATGAATTGCCCGTGTGCTCTAGTTCTAGTTGTAATCTAATTCGGATTTTTCCAAAACTGCTACTTTGTCCAACGGCATTCTTAGTCACTCAGTTGAAACACAGAATTTCAATTAAAACTCTTTGTTTTTTAAGTAATATTTGGTTGTCTAGGCCTTGGCTAAATCAAGGAAAACTATACACAGCTATATCTGTGGTTTTCTTGGTTAATTAATAGGTTTTTATATAATTCTGTTGCGGCAAGTGAGGTTGAGTGATATTTCCTAAATCCGTGTTGATGTTTACTGATAGTTTCATGTTTTGCAAAAAATTAAGAAGTTGATGGTGCAATACTTTTTCAAAAATAGAGGTAACAGGTATTGGCCTAAAGTCATTAGGTGTTAATGGTCTACTTAATTTTGGGTATATTTTCATTTTCTTCGAAAAAAACAAATTTTTTTTTGCAAAGTTATTGTCGGTTTCGACTCAGATTGTTTTCCTCAGGCCATTGTGTTTTTAGTAACACTTTTCAAACAAGATAAGTTACGCAAAAAATATGCCCAAGTAATATGTATATAGGACATTAAATCGAGAAATGTGTATTTTTATCCAATCGTAGCGTCTCCTAAATTAAAATTTTAACGAAATAAAGGCACTTTTTTCGCGCTTTCTGCGATCGCTTTGTGGGAGTGAGTAAGAAATGGAGTGATAGGTTATTCACTTTGTTCCATTTGTGTAAAGCAGTGTTCCTCAACCAGGGTGCCGCGGCACCTTAGGGTGCCATTTCTAATCCTCAAGGGTGCCGCGACATATTTGGCAATCTTCAAGAATCTGATTTTTTTTTGCTACAACTTTTTGTTTAAGATTAGAGTGGAATAAATCCAATAAAAACTTCGTAAGTTGTGTAGAGTTGATGTGTGTTGTTTCAGTTCTGTTTATTGTGACATTCTAGTGAATTACCTACGGAAAAATCTTGTAAGGGGTGTCGCAATCTATTAATTATTCCTGAGGGGTGCCGTTAGCCTTATAAGGTTGAAACACTGGTGAACGGTGCGACTCTTAGCGGTTAACCAAGTAACAAAATGTGGATCTTGTTATCTGATTGGTTGCCCCCCCCCCCCTGCTATAGCACATGATTATAAAAAATAAATGTGGCAATCAACATACCCCCAAAAAAGTATTGTTACGGATAGCGTAAGACCTTCGTCAGGGGCATAAATACTGAAAATACTTATTTAAATGACATTTTACTTATGCCTTACCGTTTGAACTATGTGTCACTAAATATAAATTTCAAATCATGAGATGTGTTTTTATGCTTCACGCGGTGATCGAAAGGCGTTAGGCGTAAACTGTAAAAAGCAAAGGCGCTGGTCGTCCCTATTCTGTTTGACGTTAAGTGTGTCTCAAATCGGTTAACCTAATGCTTCCCCACAATCAGAGTAACACCCCACAGCCTGTGTGAACGCGGAGTTAATGGAATGGCGTGTTTAATTATGTGACTTATCTGCGTGGCTCTAAAGATCTAATTCTTGGTCACCGTTAATTCCCAATATTTTGTATTTGGGTAAAACCGAGTATAAAAAAGAAAAATTAACATATGACCTAAAAGCAGCTTTGTGTTTTCTGTCTGAAATAGTTCACTTTAAAAATCTGGTGCGACAAATTAGGGAAAAGTTGCCAGAAGGAAAAAACAATTTTACTGGTATTAGATGGCCATTCTTCGCATACTAAGAGTCTCGTAGTGTTGGATTACGCTTCTGATAATGGAATAGTGATGGTCAGCTTACCTCCACATACCACTCATAAATTACAACCACTTTATGTGTCCTTCTTTAAACCTTTTCGCGTCTACTACGACCAGTGTTGTAAACAAGTCATTTTAAAATAACTTAAGTCCAAGTCAAGTCATTTGTAAAATAACTTAAGTCCAAGTCAAGTCATTTGTGAAATAACATTAAGTCCAAGTCAAGTCATTATGAGAGCAAGTCAATTTCAAGTCATGTCATTGACATAAAAGTAAATTGTTAAACTATTAAAATTGGCAAACTCGTCCGATTACAAGCAAAAATTTAACTAAAAAAACACACAAACGCAATATACAGCAATAAGAGTGTTTAATGTGCAAAACTTGAGATAAATTTAAATGAAAAAAACTTAATTTACTCCCAAGTTATTTGACAAAATGATTTACGTCAAGTCAAGTCATTTGAAAACAGTAACTTAAGTCAAGTCAATGACTTAAGTCATTACAACACTGACTACGACCAAGCAATTGAACGTTGGTTGCGTGAGCATCCAGGAAGAGCATTTACACAGTTTTAAATCGCCGAAGCTGTTTCTCAATCGTTTGGGAAAGCTGTAACTGTATCACTAGCTGTAAATGCATTTAGAAAATGTGGAGTCTGGCCGATTAACGAAGATATATTCGAAGAACATGAACTTGCGGCTTCTGCAACATCAGACATTCCTGAGGAGGATTTTCAGAACATTCAACCAGATGTTCCTGGTTCGTCAACTGCAATTGAATCAATAACTGTTGAACAAAGGTCCGAAATTTCTCAAGAAGCTTTTAATTCTATGCAAGATAAAAACGTTTATATTGAGGGTTTAGAATCCATCTCGGTTTATGACGTCAGCCCTCCACCAGTCGCCACTAACCAAAAAAGAAGTGGAAGGGCGCAGTCATCTACTTTACTAACAGAATCACCGTATAAAAAGACTTTGAAGGAAAAGGGAATTGGAAACAACAGAATTACACTATAGTACAAAAAACAAAACAAAACAATGCAAACAAAACAAAATTTATTCCGAAAAAATAGACCGCAAAATGGAAAAGGAACTTCACCCAAAGAACATTGGTCCTGCGTTGTGTGTGGTGAAAGCTATTTGACCTCCACAGAAGACTGGATACAATGCAGCCAATATGGGCACTTGAGAAATGTGCTGACCCAGAAGGACCACTCTTTATATGTGATATATGTACATAAGCTCATGATTGTCAGTTTTAAACTTCTAATATTCGTTGTTTTTAATAAATTTAAAAATAAATGGAAATGTCTGTCTTTTAAATGGTTATTTTGAAATTCATGTTTTCTCGTAGGTAAGTTGAAAGCTTTTGTATCATTATGGCATACATTAAGCGTTGTAAAATAAGTATATCAATAATGTTAAGAAATATAATATAGTTTGCATGTGTCCCATCTCGCGGCTCATGCTGTCCAAAGTTTCATAAGACGGGACAAAAGTACGATTTTTAAATCACCATTTACCAAAAAAAGTTAAAATGCTAAAGGAAAACTTGAAAGTGTTAAACAAGCAGGGATGACGGAACTAACAGTTCGACCAAAAATATTTTGAATTTATTGTCATAGTTTAAAGCTACAATGATATGAAACAAAAATGTCCCATCACGGGCAACCTTACCCTACACAAAATAGCAATGTTTTTACTACATTTTAGTTTTGAAGAAGGTATATTCTTAGAAACCTTCGGTCAAAAGATAATAACGTTGCAATTACAAACCAGCAGTTCAAAATATCGCAACAAACTATTCTTGCCAAAAGCTAGCCAACACACATAGTCAGCACAAAAATGAAACGGCAAATTAAACATATTTATCTTAAATATTTTAGGAAAAAAATTTCACAACATCTATAAGAATGCCCTATATTTTCTTAATTAAAAAAAAATATTAAAAACTTAAATAAACATTAATTCGCGGTTGAGGAGAGTTTGTCAGATCAATTTGATTTGTAGAAGTGTCTTGGTAAAATTTCGCTCGATTGCGAATTAAATGGGCAAGTGAAAGACGTTTAAAAATGACCGCTATCGCCATAAATATTAATATCGGTTATCTACGATAAAAGCCGATATCCTCAAATTTCACCAGGTCATGTTTGGCATCGTTGGAAAGGTATGATCAAGCGCTACACGAATTATTTGGTCTCTCGGTGTGTTAATTGATATTTGGGTCTATTTTGGTCGGTTGTTGTTGGTATGAAAATTCGCGGAAATACGCATATTTAATGCTGAATAAGATATTGAATATTGATATTTTTTTTAAATATTGAATATTAATATTTTAATATTTTTTTTAATTTTGAAAATATAGGACATTCTTATAGTTGTGGTGAAATTTTTTTCTTAAATATTTACGATAAATATGTTTAATTTGGCGTGACATTTGTGCGCTGACCCCTGTGTGTTGGCTAGGTTTTGGTGTCAAAGAGCGTTAGATTTAAAAACCAAACATTTTACTTGAAGCCTCTCATCGATGCGGAAATACCCAATCACGTAGATTTAATTGATCCTGAGGGTAAATACCTTAAGTGTGTTTTTGTTACACAAACCTGCTCAGATAGAGTAAAAGTTCAGCAAACCACAGATTTAAAGCAACAGAAAAAATTTAGTTTTTATCGGTGGATTAAAAGTAACCGGTAGATGGTGCTAGAGAAATCACCTAACTTGATAAATCGCCACATTTAAGCAAATTATTCAAACAACTATGTTTGCAGGCAATTTAAATTGTCAATTTAGAAAGTTTTTGATTCCAATCGAAACTTAACAACAGTTTTAATTCGTTTGTTTTTTAATTTGACGGGAATCGGTTGCAGTTTAGAGGTCAGTGTTGATTTCGACTCGAGGTTGCAGTTTAGAGGTCAGTGTTGATTTTGACTCGAAGTTACTCTGTGTTTAAGTATTCTATGAAAAGGGCGAAGTAAAAATTTTGCAGCAAAATAAAAACATTTGCAAAAGTTTTCGTCAAACTTTTTAATATTGTACAGTTAAAAAACTATGTCGGAATGCAGCAATACAAAAGGTGAAAAATTGGGCGCTGGTCTACAATTCTACGACAGCGTTCAAACTGTAAATAAACAAAACCATTATTAAATCAATGCACATTATTTAGGCTCTGGCTAAGTGCGCTGGTCTAGAATCCGGCGCTCTTTCACTTATGTACGTGAAAAGTTATGCAAAAAACAAAACAAAGTAATACCGCATACCACAACGCATATTGTTTGGGTTAGGGTGCGGGTTAGCGTTTGGGTGAGGGTGGGTCAAGTGATATTATGTTTATTATTAATAATAACTTGACCCACCCTCAACCAAACGCTAACCCTAACCCAAACAATATGTGTTGTGGTATGCGGCATTTGAAGAAAGTTGTTTTTTTAATTAATTTTTACGTACAATAGTGAAAGAGCGCCGAATTTGGGACACAGGCTAAGAATTCTAAAAAAATTTGTAAGATTCTAGACTTATGCCGAATTTGAAAAAAAGATTTATGCAAAAGTATTTTTTGGTTTAAATTATTTACGGCCACAAATTACAGAATGCAATCTTGGGTCTTACAAGATCATGGGTTGAAAGTTTCAGTTTAATAGGCTTTCCAATTAACATTTAGACCGCAGGTTTTTAAGAATTTTACGTACCATTAGCAGTATTTTATTATAATTTTTCAGGTCTAACATCAATTTACCATTTCCATACAGGCTGCAAAACTAAAATTCAGTCGAACATATGTTTTGTATTAGGACATAAAGTATAAAATCAAAGAATTCAGTTGTGCTTTAAATTTCAAATTGTTTCATAAATTTGCGACAAAATGTCGGACTCTGGAAATAGAAGGGAAAGTAGCGCTCGGTTGAAGCGTAACGTCACGAAAATGGCATTCAGAGGTCGGGAAAAGGTCAGTATCAAATGTTGGCTGCGTCAATTTACTAACTGTGTGCTAGTCTGCACTTGATTACACTTTTTGAGGACATCAGGTGTGCAGAGCCAAATTTTCAGGTGTGCAATTGTGTAATCATGATTTTCACAACGACGTTCCAGATTCAACCACATTTCAACTTTTTTTCAAAATTTATGTGTAATTTTTTTATTTCAGAAAATAATGTATTCTCTAGCATCTGTTTTGGTTCATCTTGTGAGTTTCAGATTAGAGTCTTCATACTTTGTTTTATGCAAGCGTCTGGTGAAAAAACACCTAAAATCACCAAACCTCGCTAAATTTTCAATAAAATTGTAGTGTACACACAAATTGCTTTATAAAAAGGTTGGGTGTGCAACAGCTACAGAATGCAGACAGGTTTTATAAAAAGGCTGAGTTGTGTTAAGATTCTGCACCTCCGGTGTGCATAAAAAAGTTAACCTGCAAACTTAAGCTCCACACCCAAGATCTTGTCGAAAGGTTCAATCAAATGCGGACTCGGTCATGATTTTCTAAAGCAGGATTCCATTGTGTTTGAGTTATTTACTTTGTGTTGTATTTATTTTTTTTACAGTTACAGTAATTGAAAAAAATGACCTTTTTAGGCAGAATTTTTTTTTATTTAATAGTCTGAATGTGTCTTATATGGGGAATGTTTAAAGTGGAATCCCATGAGATTCTAGAACTTTGGATTTCGAATTTAGAACAACGAATCCAGAATATTGAATCCTAGTATATTTTTATTGAATTATTTAACCCTGATTTTGTTTGAACAGGGTTGTTCCTAAGAAAAAATTTATACTCGCCAGCAAGGCGAGCAGCTATCCATCAGCACTCGCCCAGACGGAATAACAATAGCCAAATTGGTTGGCACGCCTTTTGCAAATTGCCATTTCTTGGGTTATCGTTAACCTGTCTTGTGGTTTCTATGCGAAACATTTGTTTTTTAAGAGTCTGGTCGTTTATTTCCATGCATGGTTCAACAAATTATTGACCCATTAAGCAGTGAATATTTTTTACAGTCTTCAGTGAAAAAAATTACACTGACAATTTAGTAGCCACGGCCTGTTCGTTTATAATTTTTTTTAAAATGCTTGCACTTTTTTTTTCGTATTCTGGTTTTTCTATGCTTGAAGGACATTTCACCACTGGTTGCTTCGCGCTAGAAACAAAACGCAAAACTTCGCCTAACAGTATAGTAGCTGGTTAAACAGCAAATAATCACAAAATAATTGTAAATTTACAACTACACCATTCTTTCACATAGTAAACAACTGTATGCACTAGAGTTTCTGTGCGGGGCTATGAACTTAAGAGAGCGCAACAACATACCTACGTAAACTAATTGGTAATTCTCAGCTGTATGGTTTTTAAAATACCGTAGTGTTCAGTGGCCGTTTCGGTCTCTTAAACGTCTTAAAAAACACTGCCTACAAATAATATAAGACATTTACATTCAAACTTATTGTTACCAAAAACTCCAGTAATTGCTTATAATTTTCTTATGCAAACAATTCAATAAATACAGAAAAGTAAAATTCTTATCGCTGGGAACATCGCAAGTCCAATAAACTTTTCCATGAGCATCAATGACCGGGTTAAACTTTTAAAAATTAACCTTTAAGTTAAACAATAAATCTCATAACTATTTACCACTGCAGCAATAGCGTCTTTGATTGTTTGCCGGTAAACGATTTTTTAAAACGGGACAAAGAGTCTTTATTAAGATCTTACCACGGACAAAGAATCTTTAATACGAGCTTCGAACGTGACTTCGATTAACCTTATTATTTGTGTAGTGTTGAACGTATTTGCACCTTAGTGTTTAAGGAAATAACTGGCGCTAAGTAATATTTTGCTTAGTAGTGGTGCTTAACACAAGTTGAAATTTCCTGGCAATAGCCACTCGCCAGTCGGGATTTGCACTCGCATTGGCGAGCGGGCGAGTGCTTAGGTCCAACCCTGTTAAAGGAGGACTCATTGCTCATACAACCCACAAGGCCCACAGTGTTAACCTGTGTATATTGTAATCAAAAATATATTCTAACAAATGTTAACATTCTTAACAACTGCTATTTCCAGCAATTTGGAAACTGTAGTACATGTCCAGCTTGTTGGAATCCAACGTTCAATATTCTACTTTAAACATCCCTAGTCTTATACTTGAGTTTTTTAATTTTTAGTGGATTTGAATTTTTATAATAGAACATTTGCAATGAACCTAATTGTTTGTTCCGTTTTATAAGTAAGTCATGATTATTTGAAAGCGGAAACTTTGTCAGATTAACTAGGATTTTATAGTTATCTTACCAACTATACTTTACACACTTTACACATTTAAAAAAGAGAAATTTTAATCGGAATAAAACTTTTGACTTAGAGATTCAATCTTGAATATAGTTTCTTTGAATATTTCTTTTGAAATGAAGTCGCTATGGTTACTGTAACTTGCAAAAATCTCACCATTCCTTGAGAAAATAATGTTTTTAAGTGTTCCTGTTTGATTTAAATTTTATGCTTTTTTCCTACAGTAGTATTTGTAATGAACCATATGGATTTGTTTTTACTTGTACGAGTCATTCTCTGCGTTTGTCATATGTTATCGTGTTTTGTGTTTTGCAGATGCTGCGTTCGCTCGGGCGCGGCGATGAAACCAAGGATGAAATCATCGACAATTACGTTCACCTTGTTACTAAGCAACAGGTAAATCTTGATTAAATAACAACCACGAGTCACTTCCTGCACTTTTGTCTCCAAAATGTTTAAAACCAGATTTGTAGCGAATTGGTAAATTTATATTTTGAAAAGTTGCACTTCAGCTACCTACATAATTATGTTCTTGGTAAACTTACATTTTGCTTAACCTAATATTGTTTTTTCCACTAACTCTTGAAATATGCCGAAAGGAAGTTCCTATAGGGATTCTGTTGTTTCCATTCAATCAGAAAAAGAAAGCGAATAAATATCTGCAATTATTTTCACATTTGATTCTTTGTAAATATTTGTCTGATTCTAAATAGGATAATCAGGTGTCAATTTAAAACGACAAATTGTTTTAAATCCACGACAAGCTTTTGCACAAGCTGCTTTATCAGGTCAAAGTAGAAACTTTTAGCAAATGAATTTAGACAAATTTAAGCGCACAGCAATAGTATTTTTTTTTTGATAGTAATAAATGTATTGTCATTTATCCAGTGTTAATAGCGCTTTCCTTAAAACTATCTTTGGTAAATAATTTATAATTTTATTAAACTGTCATGTAGCATATCATGATAAGTTAAGATTACCAGATTATAAATGATTTGTTAATATTATCGCTAATAAGAGTTGCCACAAGTATTTGGTTGTCTTTGAATTTTGTCAGTCAGCTTAAATTATCATTTCTTTCCAAATTTTCAACTATGTTTGCTGTTGTGGTAAACTCAGCATCTAAACTTTTTTGTTTTAGAATTCTATTCAAAAACTATTGAGCGATCCAATTTAGGTTTTTCAAAAAACTAAAGTTTTTTCTTTGAAAAGTTTTGAATTTATGTCGCATTTGAAATGTTTGGACCAAGATTGGCAATTTTTAGGTCTAACATTTCAGCTTCATGGCCAAAAACTTTTTTCAAACGAGAAACTCAGAATGCTTTTGGACAATAGACATTTTAGGTGAAAATAAAAACTAGAGTTTAGAAATCACTGTCACAACAGTCATTTCACAAATTAAAATTTAAATCCCGGCAAATGGCCTTAATTGTCAAATTAGCAAACATGAATTGAGTTTCAAGTTACAAGCTTTTGAAAAGTATTTGAATTTTGATTTCTTACTGAGATTGGCACAGCAGCAAATCACTCTTATTCCTCAAAATACTTAATTTGAGTTACTTATGTTGTAAGTTATGAGTAGTGTTATTTGGTGGAGATATGTGCTTGCAAATGCTTGCATTTCCCTGTGGTGACCTACTTCCAGCCGCTGCTGCATTTCGATTAATGATTACCTCAAGATATGTCCACTTTACAAACACATTCCAAAGCATTATATCATAGTGTTGTTATTCCATGAAACACGTTTGCTAATAACTAGATAGCTATAGTTTTTATTGCGATCAATTGGATCAGTTTGTAGTTAATTCTAATGTTATTTAGGGATTCCTTGTATGTTTAAATTCTAGTTCTAATGTAATTTCCATTTTGACCCAAACTACTTAAAATGTACAATGGCGTTTTTAAGTTTCATTTAAAACAAATATCTGAACTGCAATTGAAAATACAGCCTAAAAATTGCCAATCTTGGTTTAAAAATTTTGTCATTCACATTTCTCAGGAAACAAATTGCAATTCCTTATGATTTTAGGTAATTTCTAGATTGGGAATTCTAATCTACTGGAAAAATGTTGAAAAGAGTTTAGAATTTTAAAAACGGTATATTGCAAGAGATAGTAGTTTCTATTACAACTTAAATGTCATAACATTCAATGCAATCAACAGATTCTATATTTTCCAACTTTTAGCAATAACTCATGCCATCATTAACTGTGGAAATAAAGTGAAGATAAAACGAATAAAATGTAGTAAAGGAAATTAAAAATAGTGAAACGTATTTGCTACAAAAGCAGTCTATTAAGTCCCTTACTTTTCACTCTAGCTATTATTGAAGTGTTCTCAAGTGTTACTATTATGATGTCACAGTGGTGTGTATTGTCAGCAGCTCATGTTTCAAACTGTTGTTGTTGTTGTTCAAAAGTGAGATTCGGTTAATTAAGTCATCATCCAAAACCTGTTGCCACTTCAATCTCCATTTCTTGTAGCTTTTCGTGGATAGTTTGAAATCTGTTTTTTATAATTTGTTAAAAAACATAAGAATTTAAAATGAGTGTTCTTGCTTTCAAAAATTCAAACTTAATGTAATGCAAAATAAAACTTAACCAATAGGTTAATAAACTCAAATACATATTCAACGAGCTTAATTGAATAAATATTTTAACATATCTGAAGGACACCAAGGCAACATTTATAATTTTAATAAAACACTAAAATATAAAACTAAAAACCAGCAAAGGCATTAATAAATAACCCACACCTTGTTATGACATTATCTTTGCTGAATTATGCTAGTGCTATTACAGTGGATTCAACAGTTTGATATATATTAGTTAAATTGTTGTTATCTTTGTTTTTGTGAATTAAATGCTTCTAGCTGTATTGCATTAATGCTTGTTTATTAATGTTAATGCTTTTAGAGTCTAGATTTCAGTGTTTTGATAAAGAATTGATTATGTTTGAAGTGTTTTGTCAACAGTTAAGCTTTCTTTACATAATTAGCCACAAATTCATTTCAATGAAACCTAATGTATTGTATGAAATGTATTGCTCCAAGACTAGTGTCAACAGTTTGAATTATTTGTTATTTCACCGCCACACAGTGAATATTAACAAAGATTATTGAAAGCATTCATTATAAAACTGTTTCAATCCTGTTGGTTTTTTGAAAAACATAAGACCTCATCATGTTTTAAACAAGTATATAACATTTAAAGAATCACTACAGTGATTGCCTTTAATGAAATGGGTGTTCTCTGGCTTGTAATTTATCAGTCAAAATGAATTAAAACAACACTTGTTGCTCCATGGAATGTTACCAGGTCTGCAGGCAAATCGAAAAATTAGTTGAAAACCTGTATTTTTCATCATGTTTTTTATTTATTTTGGCCTCAATTGATCTAACAGTACTCAGATATGCAAAAATGAATCCCTTGTAAAAAATTGCAAGCAGTTTAAGACTCCCTTGGGTAAAAATGTTTCAAAAAATCTTCAATATAAATTTTCACACTTTAACTGTATTCTTAGAATATTAGTGTTTCTTAACTTTTTTCACAGCGTCCCAAACACTGAGCTATACCAGCAAAGCTTTGCCGACCTAATTCTACCCGCTGAACATTTTTAAGGGAAAAACATAATAAATTAGTATTAACAAGTCAGATGTCTTTGTATTGCTTACTCAATTCACTCATGATTTCCCCAAATTTTAAATTTTGTAGAAATCGTGCTTGAAGCAACCTCAATAAATCTAAGCATGTGAATTACTTCAGTCTTTACCCGACCAGATCAAATGGCGACAAAGTTTTAGTTCGCTACCTATGGGTTGAAAAATCACTTTTCTAAATATTTACTTGATTTTTCAGGTTCAGTTTACAAAGTTCCAGAAAGATATGAAAAGATACCTGCAATCCATAATTGGTAAAGTTCATATTTTTTAAATTTCTACTAAAAACAAGATATTTTGAGAATTATAGTTGTTACATTTTCTTTTTTTGCTTTATAAAGCTAAATATTTAAACTGTTGATTTAAAAAACATATACAAAGCCTAAATTGTTTCTCAAAATTCACAAAAATAAATATTCCGTCGCATAACAACAAGCATCATCAGTTTCTGTAAAAAATATATTGTCTGAAAAAAAAAATTAAGTTGTTTTCATGAGATTCTTTAAAACCAAAAGTGTTTTAGCTGTTTCAGGTTGCTTACTTTTTTTTAATTTTAGCAATGCAGTCGGCAGCCAATGATTTCTATACATCGCTGAGAGAGGTTTACGAAGACGGTTGGATGGGAAAAGATATGGTCGCAACACAAAAGTAAATATTTATTGAAATTAAAGTTGAAATACTGAAAAAAAAGCTAGCTTGTGCCACAATCCACTTAACCAGGGCGAACTTTATTTTTTTACATGTGAATTACTTTAGTCTTTACCCGACCAGATTAAATGGCGACAAAGTTTTAGTTCGCTACCTATGGGTTGAGAAATCACTTTTTCTAAATATTTACTTGATTTTTCAGGTTCAGTTGACAAAGTTCCAGCAAGATATGAAAAGATACCTGCAATCCATAATCGGTAAAGTTCATATTTTTGAAATTTCTACTGATTCATTAGTTTTGATTTTTTTAACAAGATATTTTGCGAATTATAGTTGTTACATTTTCTTTTTTTTTGGACAAAATGGGGATCTTCAAAACTTTTGAGTGGTAACCAAAATCAAACTATTAAAAAAATAGATTTTGAATAAACTTGCATTCCGCATATACTTTATGTTTTATTGCGGATTATCTTTTGAACATGATATTCACGTGATAGGCCCAGGATCACGTGACAGAGGCCCATGATACTTATGAGACGCTGAACTCACAACTTCACGAAGAACTTCCCGACCTTTTCGACTCGCGGGTCGTCCTGTGCGCCGACATTGTTACGAACATCGCAACTGCTGAGAAAGCTTTCTACAACGAACTTTCCGAGGTGAACTTATGTGATTTGATTTGTTCTTGTTTAAAAACCCTAATATATGGATTAGGCTGTAATATTTGATTTTGTAGTAAACATTATCAAACTTTTTCCAATAAAAATATATTTATGTAATACAAAGTTTCAGTGGTGATTTTGTGATTTAAGTTTGTTTGGTTTAAAACCTTGTAATATTAAGGTGTGAAATTGTTTGTAAATATTATTAAACTTTTTTAATTTAAATTTATCTGAAAACAAAACTATGTAATATTTGATCATTTGTAAATATTATTACACTTTCAAATGTTTTTTTATGAGGACTGGATATAACCGATCTTTTTAAAATTATTTCATAGTTAAACAGCAATTCTATTTGCTTTTAAAACCCTGTGATAACTAAATTGCATTTAAGCCACTTAAAAAAAGTAGTTTGTATATTTCATAATTTCTTTTTTTTTTAAACATAGCAACCAACTTTACTAATGGGAATTCTGTATTAATACGCTGTGTGTAATATATTGACAAAATGATATCGGGTTCAGCTTGATTTTCTTGTCCCGTCTTGTAAACCCTGTTCCATTGTGTTCTTATTTATTGTTTGACTACTATATATTTTTTGCCCAGTTGCAATATTATTGCCCTTATGATCATTTGCCCCTTACCGTGTCCACGTTGAGAGCGGGCTTGTGCCGCTGTATAAACAAACCCGCTCTCAACGTGGACACGCTCTCAGTCCCCTTGTATTTGTTTAATACTTAAATGGTATATTCGCGCATTTCTATCGTCGAGTTCTTTTTCATTTTATTTTTATTACTAATTCCTTCTTGCGTGTATCTGTTGCTTCCCATTGACCTCACTACTTTCGCCTTGCGGGTGTATTTTTCCGTTGCAGTTCTTATCACGTTTTACTTCGCGACTTCTTTTTTTTATTTGTTATATTATCCTAAATTATTTTTCGATTGTCTCCTTTCTAATGTAAGTTGTGAAAAGTAACATCACTCACTACATATGTACATTATTTAGCTCATTATACTAAACATAATGGATGTTATTATGCAAAGTGCCTCTTCTTACCTATTGTTCAATTTTCATTCTCTAACCATGCATCTTTAAATGATTTTACTTACTATGCTTTTAATGTCTAATTTGGCAACCCTGCAACTAAATTAATGTTTAGTACAAGCTTTGTACGACCGTGAAATACGATTTTAACTTAAAAAAATATTTAAAATGTTGTCACTTTTTTACATGTTCTTTAATATTGTAATTATTTTTTTTAAACCACAATTACGAACAGTGTGGCCTAATATAGCCTTAATGTATGAGAAGTAACATTCTCAGCAAGGAAAATTAGTTAAGTAATAGGTTTGCGCTAATTCAAAGTCAGTTACAAAACAGTTGTTGTTATTATTATGGAAACTCTTGATAAACTGTGGGGGACAGATGTGACTTGTTGGGTCTCAACTCACCTACGGACCCAGTTTAACAACACTTCTTTAATTTACCCCCGATGTAAATAAAACAACATCAGATGGGCTAGATTACAATTGTTGTAAACAGATGTGACGGGTTGGAATTCTTCTTTCAGTTGAAAACACTTTCATCAGCTTTTAAATTTTCATCTTGTGTTTTGCAGGAGAACAGAGTGCGTTTTGACTTCTGAAGTTCGACTGATCTTGGATTGCTTCGAGCGACCAACAATCGTCCCTCCGTGATGCGAAACATTTATCAGCTTTCCTGTTGATGGAAGCGAACTGAGGGGCAGGGACGGTTCAAGGGGGTGGGGCAACATGCCACGCCCCCTAACTATATTATTTACCTATTGTGCGTAATTTCTATTTTTTTCATTGGGTTTCTAGTATGTTTCATTTTGATAAAATGGTTTTAGTTGAAAGGCATCTTTGCGTCTCATCGCAACTTAAACAATACATAAAGGCGTTTTTTTAATAACATCCTTTTAATGTCGCTTTTGTTTTAAAACTAACACCTCTCCAACCTAAAATGTGTATTAATGAAATGTGTGTTCTTATGGACGTTTAGATGCAACATGTGACGTCATCCTTCTTATTGACCGCTGTTTATTTTGTTTTGTTCATGTTTGGTCGACTCTTTCCCAAAACCACAGCCGTGTTTATTTGAGCGAGCGCTCGTCTCCCCAAAGCGCTTTGCCGTTTTGCTCGTTGCCTTGTAATAAGTGAGTTTGTGCCAAAGCCAAACGTAATGCCGAATTGTTAGTTGCCATATTTTATTTTTACCTTCACCCCTTTTGTGAGAACCACTGTTCTAAATAAATATTACCTAGTTTATATCGATTTTACCGGACGTATTTCACAATGGCAAAAGAGTCACACCATACAAATAAGCTGGATTATCACTTTGTTTCTTTCTCACTTGCAAACATACTTTTGCTCAGGTAGATTTATTATAGATGCTGCATATTAACAACAATATTGCGTTCAGGCCACCGGTAGCATTTTTTATTTACACTGGAGGAGTAAATTCTATTACGCTGTTAAAAGTTTCTGAAATCTGTTGACCATAGATTCTGCATAAAGCTATAGAATACGAGTAGGTATGACCGATAATTGATATAAAGTATCGCGATCTGTTACCAAATGCTCGTTACTGTGCTCAATAAGCAAAATACAATATATAAAAGCTAAATTTTCCAGGTTATTTGGCCATAATTGCATCAACTTTAAGAAGTCCAGCTACCTTCAGTTGCTATCTACTATTATTTGATACATTTGCCTTCAATGTAGAAATTATGCGTTGGATTTTGGAAATCTTAACTGAAATTTCTCTATTAGTTTGGTATCGGATCGGCACCGATACGATATTATCGGTCATCCCTAGATCTAGGGATTGGATCCCGTAATATTATTTGACAAAAATGTCGATATCAAAACTATCGTGCAAAAGCATGCGAGAGAAATCATGCCTGGGTACATTGAAAGGTGACAAAGGCCTTCAGTGCTAGCAAACTAACATAAGATGCAAGGCGTGTTTATACTGGCAGGGTTTCTCAAATCGGGGAATTAAACAAAGTTTTAAACAAAAAATTAAGCACACTTGACCTGACAAAAACCTCAAAACCAACCGGAACGCGAGAGCCGCATAAAACTGGTTGAGTCGTGGGTTAGGCTGCTCTGGTTTAACGTACACCGAAAGTTTTGTCTCACATGCTCATCTTAATCGCTTCATTTAGGTCCACCACTTCAAATATAAAGCATGACGAAAACGAGTAAACCATTGCAGATTATCAAGTTGGCTTTGCTATAGATCTACATTAACGGGCTGGTGGCGAAACAATTAAAAAAACACATGAAAACGTAGAGAAAAAATTGCATTCAATATATTTTTGCGTCATATTCAAACAACCTTATCAAAATGTATATTGTGGCGACATGCTTGAGTGAACCTGAAACAAATTCAATATGTATTATTACCTGTGCTACACGCATTTTCAATTTTTTGAGCTTTGATTTAAAAATATTCGTTAGTTTTACTAAATTACGATGTGAGGAAAAACTATTTTTTTTGTTGCCAATATTTTATTTGACCAATGTGTGTTTTGTGGATCAAGTATGATAATGTTTATTGTACTAATAATACGAAACATACTAGACACCTAAACTGTTCTGACTGAGACTCCAGTCGAGGTTCAATTAAAAATCGACCGACCCAAACTAACTTAAGCCGCACATTCTCACCAAATAGTTCCACATTTTGCAACCCCGACATTCTAAACATTATTTCAGTCAACTAGCGCGACCCTTAGTGGTAAAACTAACATAAAATTGGTGACGCTCCGTGGGGATTCCCCAATACTAATAAGCTTGTCTAACTATGGTGTCGGACAGGGATTCGAACTCACAACCTTTGGAATATTTGTTGCACACAGCATAACCTGAATGCAACGTTAACTTTACGTGGTGAAATATAAAAGTTGGCATATTAACATGTTGCATGTGAGGTGTTTAAGCTCATTTAGAATAAAAACAGACTCGTATAACAAGGGGAATAATCTGATTTATTTCATGCAATATAATAGCGTTATAATATATACAGTACTCACTTTGATTGACAGAACTTCGCCCCAACAAGACTCCGGTACAACAGATAAAAAGTAACACGTCTAACTTAAGACTCAGAAAAATGTGAAGTGAAAGAGGGAGAGAAGTTGGGATTGCGAGCAGATAAACGCGAGAAAAAGGTCGATGAAAAAACATGTGGTCACGAAGCGCGTGGAGAGGCTGGTCCGGAAAATGGCTTAGGAAGCTATAGGAGCACGAACGCGCGCAGAACTTAAAAACTAGGGCAGGCTTGTCAGATTACAGGAAGCTTCGCTTAAAACCGCTAATAACTCAAAACAGTGCACAAAACGATTCAACCATATGCATTTTCAAAAACTTAACAAATAATTATAAACTTAACAAATAAATTCGTCAGCTAAACGCTACACATGTGTTCAAAATGATGCCAAAACACTTTTAGTAATTGCTAGGCAAGGGACGCCAGGTAAAACTTTGGGTCAGAAATATGGATATGAGATAATATTAGATTGGAGCCGATACCTGATGTCAAGTGGTAGTAGTTGTACTCATTCGATACTAAAGTGGAGTTGCCGATCCCATAACAATTTATATAAAATATTCAGCCATGATTTGCGATTAAATACAGTGATTTGGGCGCTGGTCTAGAATCCTAAATCCCACAACTCCGACCCTAACCCAAATATTGTGCATTGCTGATTTCTGCTTTACAAGGTAAAATGTTCAAAACATAATTCAACAACTGAGAGAAACTAAACTTCTTAATGGTTAGCGATGAAGCATATTTTGGCCAAATACCTTGGAAAGTTTCAATTTAATCGATATGAAATTTGAGCATAGAAATGACGCCATTTGGTATCGCATCGCTTTATTTTTTGTCCAAAAACTTGTTTTTTATTCTATGAAGATTGCGCTTTGTTTTTCCAAACTCACAAGTATGTGGCGTTTCCGGAGCTATGTGACACAGGCCTTACCGACCAACCAAATGTATGAGCAACATTTCAAACAACACCAGCCAAATACGTTTCGTTTAGTTCGACATTTTAGGTGTAATTGCAAACATATCAACACCAGGCCTAAACAATTATAATTATGCAAGGGCCGCACCAACAAAAAGCTAAGTTTAACGCATTCTTAGCAGCGACGTTACAAAGCTACGTCATAACATGGCGTCATAAATAAATAAATCTTGCGTTTATTGGATTTAAATTGGCAAAACTTTCAATATAAAACGTGGCTTATTAGGCACATAAACGTGTTTGCGTATTGCTCAAAACTACAGATTTAAACTCTGTTTCAACAGTGATTGCTCAGACCAAGGCATGGTAAAAATTTACCCAGTAAAAGTTGGAAAAAGTATAGCAAACCATAGACGTTAAATCATTTAGAGAGAATGACAATATTGGCTTTTTAAACATGCTAGCTGACCAAAATGTAATAACATGGCCGTAAGCATTTTCGTCATGAGGGTCTACTTTGAACAGCCCTCTAACTTTGAACACTAATCTAAAAAATCCATTGCACCATACATTAAGGTCTGTAAAATACACAATATAAATCGGTTTTCCCTGAAAATTTCATGAAATAGACTTCAATACCCGCTCTTTCCGAATATTTTAAAACAAGATTTCTACGTTGACAGTAAGGACTGCTTTGATACTGAAACTGAACCACGTGACTTTTATCAACATTTGGTACTTTGTAAGTAGTCTGGAAACTTCTAGTTGGTTCTCGGAAAGTGAAAGAGGTTTTGATCTATTTTTTTCAGTGAAGTGCTAAGAATTGTATTAGCTCACGAAAGATAATTCGAAACTGGGTTTATGTTGAGAATAACGTTCATTATCTAAAAATTACTAAAGTGGGTCATCTTTTTATTTTGGTGTGTCTAATTTTGAGCAGTGTTCAAAGTAGCCCCACCTACATTTCTGGCTACATCAATACGTTTTTAGTGCTGTTCAAAGTAGCCTATACGTGTTGTTGGTGCATTAAAGTATCATTGATAAATAATGTCCTATTTTGGAATCTTCATATTTTAGTGGTACTTTCGTTGACCATTCAAATGATATGCATACTGAAGTTTAATTTTTTTTTCAGCATAAAAATACATCCATTAATTCATCATATTTTATGAACTAGATTATTGATAAGCACTAGTTCGTGCATACAAACGATCACTTGGATCACGAAACTATACACTACAGCCTATTCGAGTCAAACATTGTCAACAGCGATGGGGGGGCTCAGAAAAAAGTCTATGTCGTTAGTTAGAGAAAGCAAGCAAAATGCACAACATTCCTTTGGGAACGTTGAGCAACAAACACACTGGTACTACCGGTCATCTAACAGTTTTTAGCGAAGTGGAAGAAGATTCGTTCGTTGAATTCATCCAAATCGTTGGAAAATGGGGTTTTGCACATAAGAATTATAGAGGGTCAAATTTCCCTTGAAAGGTGATAGAAATGGAAGGTGCCAAGGTTTCTACCTTAGCAAAGTATGGTAAAGGTTGGCGATGGCCATACTGTGTCGACGAGGTTGACTATGAGTGGGATAAAGAAGCACAACATAGTAGATACCAGCATTAACAAACGCGGATTTTTCGGGCTTCCTGATCCTAAAAATGAGTGGGGCCCTAAATATTGTGTTTGCATAAGCAATTGTTTTAGCTGTTCGTTGTTCTTTTAGATGTATTGTTATTGAACTTTTATCAAATAAAATATTTATTTTTCTATCCACGCGGTGTCTTTTTTTTTTGTGTGTGTTGGGGGGAGGGAGATTTGATTTTTTAGAAAGTGCGGCCCTTCTTACTGAAAAGTACCCTTTTTAGGCAATTATTTCACTAAACCTGTGTTAAATACCCAAGTTTTTTTACTAACAATGCTATGTGAAGTGTTAAATTTGAACAGAGCTTGTCAATTAAGCCCTAGAGTGCTTGTAATATGTAGTGTTCAAAGTTAGAATACCCCCTACCTAACTTTGAACACATAGACATTTAGCGGGAAATCCATCAAAATTAGATATTTTAAACAAGAAAAAAATACCATTTGAAACATCTATACACAGCCCCAATTTTGACCAAGTTTCAGATAATTAGCATAAAAAGTAAAAAAAAATACACAACAATAACTTCAAAAAGACAAATTGTATTGTAACAACGATTAAATAAACCAATTTTTTTATTATGTTTAAATATTATTTTGCTATTGGTTAAGCGTTTAACTAAGTAATGGTTACGTTTGTATCATCTTCAGTTAATGTAACTTTACCTGATCAATGCTACAAATATTTAAGAAAAGTATGCTCTCGACAAATTACTATTTTACGTTGCAAATTCTAATTGGTACAATATGCACGGATATGTAATTACTAGCTTAATAATGAATGTCAAAACCAAAAAGGTCGAGTAAATCGACATCATCTTGACAAAGACGTTTCGATACGAACTTGACTCATCATCAGTTAATATGATGAGAATAAATATCAAAGCCCATACAAAAGTAGGATCCTTTTGAACGTTTCGAAAAATCTCTTTAATGTAATCATTTTCAACATAGTGATAATGCACTGATTTTTATAAGGATTTTTATACGTTTATTTCTGCTTTTTTTCCTTTCCATTTATTGTACGAGCGTTCAGTGTCATTCACCCTGACGAAAGCGGCTTGTATAGGTTGCCGAAACGTTGGTTAACAATTACAATTACCAGAGGATCTGTTTTTGATTTATATTACCATGCCTGGTAGCAACAGTTTATATGGTGTACGTAAACGGATCTCTGTATACTTTATTACTTTCGCTAAAACCGGATGTATCAATTATGGTATTTTCCATATTTCCACTTTCGGTAAAAAGCATCTTACCAAACATAACACCAAAATAATATCAAAACAGATCCTCTGGTATTTATATTTTAACCTATTCAAGTCGCCTTCTTCAGGGTGAATGACGCTGAACGCTAGCGATACAAAGTATGACAAACCGAATGTTTGAGAAGAAACACAAATACAATACGAGTTGTTTTAAGTAAATATCATGCCTGGTAGCAATAGTTTATATACCTAATACAATTTAAAATTAACTTTTGAGAGGTAACTACCCACAGTTCAGGAACCACAGGTTTAAGAACACTCCACCATCCAAGGCATTTCATCACATTTACCCTCTGACCCCTATTTTCACCCAGACTTACGCGTTCGGGGTGCATCCCCCAAAAGGCAAGTCGCACGCGATTAGTTTCACTAAGACGAGACACTTTGCACAATGAATGTTGCACGCTGGACAAAAAAAGCACAGTAGGCAGCCAGACGCTTCGCGGCCAGAATAAAGCAAGCGATATGAACGAATTCTGCATTGAAGGTTTTCTGCCGCTAGATTGAAGTAGATAGCTGTAAAGAACTAAATCGAACACATCACACTGTTGACTTTTGTCCCCAATTAAGAGGCGTATAGGGGTGCAAGAAAAAATTGCCAAATATTTTTTAATTATAAAGACAAGTTATAGGTTTGCTTCGCAACCAAATTTATATTAAGACCACTGGCAATCAATCTTGTAAAAGTGCACCATGTCCAACCTATAACACGCAACTTCAGGCCACATCCGCTTTTGCCTGCTAAAACACCGAAACTGGAAGCACAACATTGGGAGTATATGGACACTGACAAATAAGACCCGTTGAAATAATATAGAATAACTAAGAAATAACACCCTGGTAAAGTATAGTGGAACTGCGCTATACCCCCCTGGTATAACATAGTAGAACCGCACCATACCCCCTGATATAATGTAGTAGAACCGCACCATACCCCCTGATATAATGTAGTAGAACCGCGAAATACCTTTTCGAAGGCCCACTGGTAGTGGATCTGGAACTTTGTCTTTGGGTTTGCACATAGATGAAGAAACGTTGGTACTTTTACAACAAGGTCATTGTGACAAGTGGTATCATCAAAAGGCAAAGCTGCTAGAGCATATTGGTTTAAAAACACATGTCAAAGCAACACTGAATTCAAAGTCAATGCATAACAGAATGAACAGAGAGAAACTCGTCGTAAAAAACAGCTAAGAACTGCATTGGGATTGGTTAAAGCAAAATCAGCCGCTTTGCAGTACGAGTCAAGGATTGCCGAACTTCATGCAGCTGGGGCAGACGTAGGACACTCACGAAAATTATTTCCTGACATGATTTCTGTGGCATGTGCTTACATTGACACCAAGACTACAGATTTTTTATCAACTCCACTTCCAAGCACTGGACTTCCTCCACATTTTCACGTAACAGCCGACAAATCCACAAATATGCGGGAAAACAACCAAATTACGCTGGTGTGCACAGTTGTAAACGGAAAAAGACAGGAAATTCCAACCAATCTGCACCAAGTATAATCTGATGGACTAGGTGGCTCCAATGAAATTTCGGGAGAAGTTATAATAGAGGAAATTTCCCAACATTTTAATATTAATGGTGATGCAATAATGCAAATGCAAGGAAAGGTAGTTGACGGTCAGTATGTGGATAAAAAGTTTATCTCGGCTTTGAACACGCCCATATTTGACATTGCAAAAAATGATAACATGGGTCCAGGCAACCCAGTAATTGATCCGTTTTGGTGGCCATGTCAATGGGACCCAGGTCATTGGCTTGACAAAATATTTTCCAAGTTTAAAGATACACTAACTGTAAGCAGACTTCTGAAACGCACTAATCTCTATCATCAGTTATTTGGCCATGGAAAAATGCATAGCATTGCAGCTGCGACATCAAAAGATTTGGGATTACCTTTTCGGGTGACAAATTCTTTTGCCCACCAGAGGTTTCTCAGTTGCAGCTATTTATCGTTGCTCAATTTAGAGAAGAGCCTGGAAGCTCATATTGAAACTTTCAAGGATCATGACAACAGGCAAGATTACGGTTATCGGTTGTATGGCCAGGATTTTGTAGTGGATTTGCTAGGAATTCTTGACATGTTATGACCGGTAGTTGTCCTAATGGAACAAACACAAGCACAATGGTGCCCGGGTTGGAAACTACAAGCATATATTCCAATTGTTCGTAATCACCTGCACAGATTCGTAAAGGAAATGGAAAACAAGTCTTTTTCCCTTTTAACAAATCCCCGTTTCGCTCAACATATGGAGGATTTAAAGAAAATGAAATATGGGACAAGTGACCTTGAAGAAGGTTGGCTTGTAACGGAGGAAGGAAAAAATTGAAAACCGGTCAAGTGGGGAGTTCGTGACCCAGATGACTGCATAAAAGACCTAAAGTTGCTGGCAGAGGGGGTGATCAGTGAACTAGATAAGAGATTTGCTAGTTGATCCCCTCCCCTTAACGATTTATTGCACAAATGTCTCGATTTTGGCATGCTCTTCTGTGGGCTGTGTGGAACACGCCAACAATCTAAGCCTCCAGTCAACAATGCTCAGTTTTCTTCACTAGGAGCTGCGGCTTATGAAAAATGTGCCAAATTCACTTCATGTCTGCCACACATAAAAAAAGCAAATACGGAGTTCGGTCCAGCGCTATCTCTGGCATCGTACTGGAAATTCAAGTCTACATTATTGGAAGTAATTTGGGGAAATTTATAGAAGACACATTTTAAGAAATTTTTTAGAAAGGTGAAACAACAGAAAGAAAAAAGATACACAGCGGAGAGTTACAAAACTTCAGTTAAAGAGCTTTCTTGTGAAGATGTTGGAGAATACGTAGTTAGTTTCACAATTGCTCAGCCGAAGAACTTTACTCTTTCTGATCATTTTTTATTACGTACAAACAACGACGCAACGCCGATTTGTGTTTCGCTTCAAGAGGATGCCGTTATACAGAGTTTATACACAGATCCAACCTTTTACGCTGGAGTTGGCATGGAGTTCTGCGTCTTGTTCGACGTTATGTATGCGAAAACAGGCACAGAAGCAGTCCGGCTGAGTCGTTTTATAGAGTTGTAGAACAGCAAACCATGGACGGAAAACAAAGCCTAAAAGTATTATCAAATCGGTCTAAGGTGGATTGGTGTTTTCCCTATGTTATCCAATGTGAAAAGGCCCTCTCGGAGATTTCCGAGCTGTATATAAATGGCAATCAAGGTCGGGGACTGAAACGGCATTACGTTCCGGTCTACTCCAGCAAAACGTCAATTAAGAACAAGCATCAAGAAATTGCATCAAAAGTTATCAATAGGCTTACGCAGGCTAGTTGTTTTTCTAGTCTGCCCTGCTTGCATCATAGATCAACAGACTCGGTGAGTCTGCGATGGCTTTCGGTGTACTAATTATACGTAAGCCGTAGTCGTTGGTCAATAAGCAGCTTCGAAGGGCTAGATCTCAGTTATTAACACATATTTGTGTGAATGTTTCATTGAATAAATGATATGGTACTGTGGATCCCCTTCAATTGAAGTTGCTTATACTAACAAATTGAGCAAGCATTGGCGTATGGTTGTTTCTCGACTCGTTCCCTTCTGAGCCTACATAGCTCAGTAGGTAGAGTGACGGTCCCGGCTTGACCGGAGGTCGTGAGTTCGAACCTCACTGCAGGCTAGTTGTTTTTCTAGTCTGCACTGCTTGCATCATAGATCAACAGACTCGGTGAGTCTGCGATGGCTTTCGGTGTACTAGGCTTACACATTCAGAAATTAAACTTCCTTTTCTAATTTAATCGGCTGGGCAATTTCAAAACGTGCCAACTGTAAATAATAACTTTCTTATTTGAAGTACGGCAATGACCTGTAGGCCTAATGTCTTATATTTTGCTTCGCTAAGGCTTTGATAAAATAAAACAAACTATTTCATTCAAAACGTTTGTCGAGTTTTCATATTGCTCTTTAGGGGGCACACAATAAGACCTACCTTACAAAACAACATTATCTAATTCAGAATAATCTATAATACACCATGGTATTAAGACCCAACGATTCAATAAAGCCAAATACGCATTAATAGCAACGACAGAATAATATATAAAATCGTTTGAATAAGACGTAGCCTAGTAAACCTGTCGAAAGAAGTCCTACATTTATCGGAATAATGTCTAAAAGGACAAAATAACGCCTAAAACTGTAGGAAGAGGGTATGGGACGATTGGGGTGACAACTGTCTGGCATCGGCCGTTTTGGAATCGACGTTTGGGCGCCGCTGTTTGGCACCGGATTGTTTGCCCCTGTTTGGAGTTAAGGGCGGGTCATGGGTGGGCTTGCAATTTGGGTTAGGGTTGAAATCATTAGAGTTAGAGTTATAGGATTGGTTTTGGGTTAGTTAAAGGTTATATAGGCATTTTTCTGGCAATTTAGTCTTGCCATGCCATTTTTTTCTTGCCATGTCATTTAGGCCTTATTCCAGGGAGTGTCGGTCTCGTTTCCGATTTAGACGTTATTCCGACTATTTACGGTCGGACCATCACTGCCATCATAGAATACTTAAGTATACTGTATTATGCAATTATCTATAGCAAAGTCCATAGAAATAATACAAGTTGTGCAACTCAGATTCATGCGCGCTCAAATGTTTCCCAAATCGCCTCAATTTATAATTAGCTCTTATGGGAGCAAAATAGAAAAGTGTCGTTTTCAATTTTTTTGGGCAATTTTGTAAATTTTGACGACCCAATATACAAACGTATATGTATAATGCACCGAATTACATTGAAAACTGTTACATTTGTGTGTTATATCGCATTAATTTGGTTAGATTAGAGTTCGAACGAAAAGGTAGCAACTATACAGGTTTAGACATTTCGTTAGTTAAGAAGCTATTTACTCGGATTACTAAGTAGGTAAATCGATATATAATTACAAATTAGTGTATGCTTGCTCGAGTGTGCCAGGCAAATAGCCAATAGGTACTTTTTTGTTTATTTACCCGGCTAAGAAATTTATTTAAATGAGTTAGAAAATCAATCAAAAAAAAAAATAATGCAATCATCTAAAAATTAAAATAGCCAATTTTATTGTAGTTTTCTTATAAAGAGATATCTAAATATCTGAATATGTTCAAAATGAAACCTAGCATATTGTCTTACAGGTGATATATCCCTGGTTTGAACAGAATAATTAAAATCCTCCTGTTCCTGGACTCCCTCCTGTAAGAATTGCAAGATATCTTCACTGCATCCAATGGATTTTTTAAAGAAAATTATAATTCAACAAAAAAATGTTCAACTTTGTTTTCAAGCTGCACTGTAAATGTGAAAAATAAACTTCCTTGATTTTAGTTTGAATTTTGGTGTTTGTTTACATTCTTGAAAATGAACCATTTTTAATAAAATTATGTGTTTATGTGAAATTATAACAAATGCTTGCAATTATTGTGATTTTGTAGTTATTTATAATAATTTGTTTATTTACTTAAAGATTAAAACTTGCCAATGTAAAAACACTTACCAAAGACTGTTAAAAAAACATTTTGTTTAGTTTTTTTATTATAAATTCCATTCTTTCACAAATAATAAAAACAAAATGCAACACAAACATACTGAAAAAGGGGAAACCAAATGACTAGGCCTACAGAAGTGGTGTGGAATAAAGTCAGTTGCAACAGACTTTGTTGACAACAAGCATAGCTGGCAAAGTAAACCCACAAAATTGAAACTTCAGCTTGGTGTAGGAGAAATTAACATTGCACTCAGACCTCAGTTGATCAATTGTTTTCTAGTGATAGGGTCTATTTGTTCCATTACTTGATGCTTGCTTTAGCCACACCCTTGTACAGAAGTGTTGTGCTGTGCAAGTTCCACTCAGTTTAAACTTCAAACCTGGGCAAAGTTAAGCCAATAACTATAAAAGTCTTGTTAGACAGAAAAATATGCTGCAAAGGTTGACTAGGAACAGAAGACACTGTGTGGTTAACCTTCAGACCTATGTCGTTCATAAATTCAGTTTTCAAAATTGTTTCATTTTTAGACAAATTTTAAATATCAAGTTGTAAATCCATTGATTTTACAATCCCGCTGTGAAAAGATGGGAAATAAAAGTTTGCCTTCAACATACACAAAGCTCTTATCTATTACCAAATTAACAAACCAATAATTAAGAGTCTATTCCAATGGACAACAGTGGTTTTTTAACGTATTATGTCTCCTTAATGCAGTCTATAAAGTGGGAAAGTTACTTTAAAATTTAAATGCTTGTTCAACCACTAGTAAAAATCAAACATTTTCTTTATTTTCATTACACTTTTCATTAGTTACTGATATTTTTGTTTGCATAGTTAACTAAAGTACTGTGGACGACAAAGTATGATCCTGACATGACACGCTAATATCGAGTATATTTCGGCCATTTTTAAGAAAATTTTATTTATTCTGATCTAAAATGTTTAGTTTGACTAGTATTAATTATTGCCATTCATCCAAATGTTTTTTATTCGGCAAAATCGTTAATAAATTGCGATTTTCTGCTTTTCTGCCATAAGCGTCTATTGTCATTTGGGAAACAAGATGGCGTCCATATCGCTATAACTAACGACATATAAAGAGATGAAAGGAAACTTCGCCGTCATGGTTCAGTGATCCCTATTTGTTTCCATTGGAAGCGCAAAAAGTTACTTGTTCCCCGTCACGGTCTGATTCACACACCTACTTTCCCGCTTTACACAAATCTGTTGTAGTTGTGTACAGGAAAAACACAGAAAGGCAATTTGATGAAAATCCCCTACCATGGCCGTGGGGCGTTTTTCAACGTTATAAACAAGCGCCGTAACATAAACAACAATTTACGGTTTATGGTAGGTTTGGCGTAGGTCTAGAATTCTTTCAAAAATTAAATTCACGCACAGTATTTGGGTTAGGGTGAGAGTTAGCGTTTGGGTGTGGGTGGGTCATGTATTATTAAATTTATTGTTTAATATTAATAATACTTAACCCACCCTAAACCAAACGTTAACCCGCAACCTAACCCAAATTATGTGCGTTGTGGTAGGATTCTAGACCTGCGCCGTCGGTTTTATAAATGATCAAGTTTATTCAAATGTTTTATGAAAGAGAAAATCTGAAGGAATGTGCTACAAATACCAAGTTGTGAAGAGCCGCTTTAAAGTGAGTTGATATATGCTTTATTCTAGTTTATTGTGATTTGCGCACAACATGTTTGCATTTTTTTATAACTTTTTATACGCAAATATTTAATAAAACAGTATTACAATTGTTACATAAATTAAAAATGGTTGCAAATAAACGTGTAGCATTTATACAAATGTTCAAACCATGTCATACAGGAAAGGCTGTACGGTATGGTACTATGATTGATTGCTATGTAAGGCTGGCTGATATGATTTATTTTTCAAAAAAGACTTATGCATACTATTATAAGACTTATGCATACTATTATAAGACTTATGCATAGGCCTACTATTATAAGACTTATGCATACTATTATAAGACTTCTGCATACTATTATATTTTGTGCCAAGTGACTAATAAACTCAAATTAAATTGTTTAAGCAAAAAAATCCTAAATCCAACCCTTTTATCATTTTATATGGTGGGTCTAACAGTATTTTTGGCTGAGACAAAAAAGTTTATCGACCACTGGTGTAAACTATACTATGGCAAGATCCAGATCACCAAGATTGTTTGTATTATACGTTTTTTAGGCATGTATATGGGTAATTACAAATAAACACAACGGCGAACACAGAACAAAAGTTTACCTTAACATAGAAGCCACACAACCAGGGGCCTTAAAAAGTCATATTAATTATGACAAACACATTTCCACAAGCATATGTACAACTTACTAATTTAAACTCTTTTTTAGTTTTCAGAAATAATAACCACAAGCATTTGTCTGGAAACATATGGAAGCTTTACAAGAATTAAGAATCACATAGAGGCAGGTTTAAAGATAAAACTCTTTAGCAGAAGTAAATTGCACAGATAAAGAAGACTTGCAAGAAGAAGAAAGTTTTTAATTAACTTTTAATATGTACAGCAATCCATGAAATATATTTTGTGTATGTGCGTTAAAATAAATAATGTGAAAAAATAAATAGCATTTTTTAAATAAAAAAAAAAAAAAAAAAAAATCAAATCTAAAGAAACACATAAAAACTAGGACTTGAAACACAAATAATTATTTTTGCTTTTTAGGCTGTTCCTTTTCCATATCAACATTGCTTCCAATAACTGGCGTTATTCTTTTTTTAATGATATTAGATTTTGTAAATAAGAATATGTGTTGATGTCTGGGCATTCACTACTTCCACCCATTTGGCGAAGATTTCCAAAAAGCAAAGCTTTCTCCCTTTAAGCTATTTTTCCACCCATCAAGTTCTGGCAGGAAAGTATCCAGTAGCCACGACAATCTTTGGTCAGTTGTAGATTTATAAGGTGCAAGATTTTGATTATACTTATAGTGATATTTTGTGTTCATACAATCAAACCATTTGTTCATGAGGCTTGCAAGCCAAGCACTACGAAACATTCTATCTCCCCCCCTGGCCTTCATCAAAGAAGCTACAGTGCCGGATATTAATTGTGCCGCATAACTAACTCTCATTTTTGAAAAAGTTTGCAAGCAAAAGTGTTGATCTGATAATTTGCAGCACCGTAGATCCTCTGATTTGTATAGGTTTGGTACTTCACGAAAGTGATCCCACAGTATATAATGGTCCCCATATTTAAGCAGTTTGGTATCACTTTGTCTACTGGATGAAATGTTGTTTCTTGTTGTTTTTAAAAGATGGGGTGGGTCAGAAATAAGAAATACAGGGCAATCAGGATTATATATGTTGGTGCACACAAACGGTATAGGAAGATTTCTGTTGTTTAAAAGAGAAAACAAAGTGCGATTTATACTCATTCCATCTGCAATTATTACAATTACAGCAAAATTAATTTTTTGAAGAGCAGCTATAGCTTCCCAAACTATTGAAGCTAGCTGGTAAGCTTTCAAATGGCAAGTAGCGAAAAACATCAAGGGGGGGGGGGAAAGTTAGAAACAATAGAGCGCACATAAAGTTGAAGAACATGTGTTGCAGCAACTGGCTTTACACTTCTGTCTTCACCGAGGTCAACAAACCCCACCATTTTGTCCATGGAAGCATTGTAAACAACTTTTGATTTAACTGAAATATACAAAAAGACTTACATAAACAACTAAGAACATAAAATAATAACCTACATATACCATTTTTGAAAACTACCTATACTTACTTTTCATTTCATCAAGAGTTAGTGTAACAAATCGTTCATGATCCTGCATTGTTTCTCCTTTTTCATAAATTTCTTTCAAAACTTCATCAACAATGCCAGCTTTACTTTTATAAACATTTCTAAGAATATAATGATAAATATAAACATGCACAAAATGGGATATTTTAATCCCAATTTTTAACCTGTAATCATTTAATGTGCGGGAGCTGGGAAGACGAAGTATTTTGCTCTCTCGCAATTCTTTATATGTTGCCATACTTTTACTGGCAAGACTTAAGCAAAACCTATAGAACATAAATACTCTTAAATGTTCAAACAAAAAACTATAGTTTATAATAAAAGAGTATATGTGTATGAAACATGCTGGACCTAATTATTTCTGGGTGATAACGTTCTCCTCCTTTTTTCGATAAAAGCAATTTTTTTTGCTCCCTCCATAATATTTTGTAAAACTTCCCCTGTCCATTTTCAGATTCTGAAAGTTTAACAGGGTGATTTTTGGCACTGTATATTTAGTAATCAAATAATGTGTTCGAAAATTAAGTCAACTTGAAATCTAACCTGCAGTAATAATGTTATCAAAATCTGTTGCCATAGTTGAGTCAATTCGTATTAAGTTTTCTTCATTTTGAAGCAATTGTTTCGCTTCATTCTCTAATTGCATAATTAAAAATATATAGGTACATTGATCAACAAAAAAGAAAGCTTTCAGTTGTCCAAATACAAAAAAACATTTACAAACCTTCTATTTTGATTTATACATGTAGCTGAGAGTCTGTTAGCAGACGCATTAGAACTAAGCCGCTTCAAGGGTTTTCCTCCAAAAACCTCGTTGTATAGTTTCCTTTTTTTGATAACTTTGTAAGCTTTTCGTTTTCCTTTTTACAGACAACACAAATTTCTTCCAAGCATATGTGGAGTCCTATGTGAGGAAAAACACAAGTTAAATATTCCATGTTTTGCCTTAAACCATTCAATGTTAAAAAAATTACCGAAATGTACTGCCGTGCAGCAATCAGTGTATCTATTGTACCAATAAAATGTCGAAAAAGTACTCGCCTAATATAAAATCATTTTTTACTAAATCAACCATGGACACTAAGTGTTTAACCTATTCAGTTTTGGTTTGGAGCAAATTAGAATGTTTTGTTAAGCTGTAGTTTGATAATTTTTTTTTTCTATCAACAAAGCTTATATACATAAGATTCATTCCAGGTCATTCATCATTTGAAGTAGACACTCCCAGTACATCAATGAATAGTGTTGTTAATGAAGTGGAAAACCAGGTCACAAAGAGTATAACTTTAGCAGAAAGAATAAAACTTAGAAAGGTGATAACAGCAAAACCAACAGTTTTGGATATTTTCCAATTTCACAGTAATATGTCGTGGGCTGCAATACCCAAGCCATTGGAAGTGATAATTGACCGTCAGCTTTTGGGGAAGGAGCTTTCAGAAAAGCATACAGGGCAACAAGCAATCAGACATTTTTTGGAAATACAAAATGGGTAGTGAAGAGGTACCATCAAGAAGTGAAAGATAGACTGTTAACCCTTGATCAAAGCTTGGAGGACAATGCAAAAAAGATAGTTCAAATGAGTTTCTTGGCAAAAAATATAGCTTTAAAATTAAAACAACTTGTCTGTTGAAAAAACATTGAAAATTAGTTTGGACAATGTTTAGAGTTTACAGACGTATATTATGGCAAAGATACGCATTCCCAAGAATGTGTTGCACTTGAGTCATATATTGAGGGCCAATTTAAAAAGTATATTAATAATGATGGAAATTTCAAAGTAGGAAATTTTCAAAGTAATTTCAAGTAGTGAAGAAACGATTATGAAAAAAGCTGAAAACCTATCTCACTTTTCATATGTGACCTCCGATTTTCAACTAATGATTTTGGACATTCAGGGTAGTGGATATGTCTTATATGACCCAGAAATTTCTTCAAAAACCCTTGTAGATGAATTTGGGAAAGATTTTATGTTTTGTGCTGGAAATCGTTCAGTAACTGCCATTAACAACTTTCAGTCAAATCACAAACATTTTGCAAATTTATTGATATTGATAATAAATGGTCTAAATAACAATGAAATGGAATATGAATGGAACACTTTACTGCCTGAAATAAAAGTTATTTGTAAATATTTAGGGTTTATATGATATTGCTTTTTTTTCTTGTGTAGCTAAAATGTTAAGGTAATTTTTGACCAATTTTTATACTTTTCAATGCTGTAAACTGTTTGTTTGTAGGTTTTTTTAAATTTGTGTGGTAAAAACTAATATTGAATAACTGGAAGATTAATGAAAGCCTAAAGGCTAGTAGTCTTAATAAATATGTAAGTGAAATTTTAGCAGAAATGAGTTGTTAGATTTTATGGTGAGAGATTTTTAATGCTATCCTTGGAGTCTCAGGACTTTAGATCGAAGACTAAGACACTTTAATTTTTTTCCCAGCAAACACGCAACGTTGTTACGACATTCGAAACGTTGTAAGAAGGTTGTCTGTTGGTTATTGCTAGAAAAATAATGAAGTAAATGTTTTAAATAGGTCAAATTTTAACGTATTAAATATAACGTCAAAATAATGTTATAAAAGTCGTACAATAAACGTTTTCATGATAACCTTAACATTCATACGTTTTCAAGACGTTTTTAAGACAAAAAAATATAACTTGAAAAAAAAAACGTTTTTGTTGCGTGAAACCGAAACCATATATTGATGTTAACAAACAACATTTTTTAAACGTTTGACTGAAACGTTGTAAGAAAAATGTCTTTTAGTTGAGGCTTAAAATGGATAGAGTAAATGTTATACGAATGTAAAATTCTAACGTAATATATAAAACGTTTAAAAACGTTTGATGAAACAATGTAAAAAAGTTATCTAATAGTTAAAAAAACAGATTTGTTTTTTTCTTCGAACAAGTTTTTTAAACCAGACCTTAGAATCCCATTTCCAAAACTATACATTGCACATAGAGTTACGTTAATATTAACGATAAAACACAACATCTACAGAAGCTGGAATAAGTGTAAAATTCTACATTGTGTAAGGACATAAAAAAGTACCGCATAAAATTTGTTTTTACATCAAACCTAACCCATATTGTGACGTTCAAGATCTATCATACTTGTCGAACATTGAAACAATCGGAAAGAACATTTGTGTTTCGTATGACCCCTTATGTTAGCATCGGCGTTCCCAGTTTATGCGAGTTTAGTTTGCGATAATGAAGGCTCAGAAAACGTGCTTTTTTGCGTGCAACTGCAGCGTTGCGCGTGCGTTTTAGGGCTTTAATTAAATTTCGAACTAATATCGTTAAATGCTATAAAAGTAAACTGTATAACCAAGAAATGTGCAGACTCGTCTAGGCGCTGGTCTAGAATCCTACAATAACGCACATTATTTACGTGTGGGTGGGTCAGGTATTTTATTAAATAATAAATGTAGTTTTACTTGACCCAACCACACCCTAACTGAAATTGTGCAAGGATTTAATAATTGTTTAAACGCTGTGGTATAGGATTCTAGAGACCAGCGCCAAAATTGAATATTACTATTTGGTGTACGCTGATGGTTTTGCTATGCAGGGGATTTTAAACATAAATTTCGAGTTACATGGATAATTATAGAAAGATATATAAGCGTCGTTGGATCAAATTACGAAGAGAAAAGAACCGCAAAAAGTTAGAAAAAGAGTACTATCGTAAATTTATTTCTAGTAGTGACAGTGAACCAGAAGTTGTTATTTCGGCGCTCTTTCACTGTTGTACGTAAAAATTAATAAAAATTTTTTTTTCTTCATATGCCGCTTACCACAACGCATATTGTTTTGGTTAGGGTGCGGGTCAGCGTTTGGTTCAGGGTGGGTCAAGTTATTATTAATAATAAACATAATATTGCTTGACCCACCCTCACCCAAACGCTAACCCGCACCCAAACAATATGCGTTGTGGTATGCGGTATTATTATTTTTTTTTTTGCATAACTTTTCACGTACAATAGTGAAAGAGCGCCGTTATTTCTTACTTGCCATCCAGTTGTCATACACTACTAGCAACTCCAAAAACTGTTAATTTGGAACAAAGGTCCTCAATGGAGTATTTTTACTTTTCCTTGCAAACTCAGCTATTTAATCATTTATCTGAATTTTCCAAATTTTATAAGCGCTTTCCAGACATCCTACATATATGGTTGAATATTGATGGGTTGCCACTTTTTAAAAGTTCAAATAAATGTTTGTGGCCTATTCTATGCAGTATTAATAATTTACAGCCATCATGTGTGTTTCCTATTGCTCTATTTTATGGATGTTCAAAACCTGCTAATCTAGATTTTCTTAAAGACACTGTAGAAGATATAAAAGCATTGTTTCAAAATAAACTTATGTGGAAAAGTCAGAAAATTTATATCTCTTATGTGGAAAAGTCAGAAAATTTATATCAAGCTTAAAAGCATTATATGTGATGCCCCTGCCCGATCAATGGTAAAATCAACAAAATCATTTAATGGGTATTATGGTTGTGATTTTTGTACACAAAAGGGTCTATGGTTAGGAAGAATCACCTATACCAAGTATGTGTAAAATTTAAAATGAGAAGTGATCAATCTTTCCGGGACCAGATTAACAAAGAGCACCACATAGGGATTTCACCTTTCCTGGAGTTGCCAGTGAACATGATTCAACAGTTTCCTCTGGATTACATGCATCAAACTTGCTTAGGTGTCATGGAAAAACTTTTATTGACATGGATGCGTGGCAACAAAAAAGTATGACTATCATAGCGAGTCCGATTTTTTTTGGTAAACAGACATTTCTTTTAAATTTTTACAAGTATTACATTGCCGAATATAAAAAAATGTTAGAAAACCAAACGCATAATGAATTTTGCAATTATGTAGTTAAATTAATCAAAAAGTATGTGAAATAGACCCGTGTCTGATTTGTCTAAGAGACGGCGGGCCGGATGGATTTCATTGGCGGGCCGTAGGTTGCCGACCCCTGATTTAAATAATGTATTGTTTTATCATTCATTTGGGACACTTTTTGCTAAAATCACTAACAGAATGACTCTTTTTTTAGGATTTATTTTTGTTAAAAGGTAATACATTTATATTTTACATAGTAACAAAAGTGGATACAAGGCAAGGTACACATTAGTTTGTAAATAAACAGTTACATTTATATATTGAAAAGAAGCTTTTCTGAATTAAATGGATCACATGGTTGCCATGTGAAACAGCTTTGGTATAGTAGTTTGCCAGTTTTTTCTGTATTCTTTTGAAATATTTTAAACTTCTTATTAAAGCTTTCTTGCATTTATAAGATGAGAATGTACTATTCGAATTTTTATTTTTTTCCATAAATAGTTATCTTGTACTGTACTTAGATGTCCTTTGCAATTGTTGAATTTCTGGATGAAGAAACGGTAGAAGTTGTGTGCAATTCATGGGTTTTTACAACGGATGATGTAAATATATTTTTTGTTGGATGAAATTCTTAATTGCTTTTAATACCTATCACAGTTAATAAATAATATTTACCTCTTTGTCACACTTTTGCATTACCAGAAAAGTCTCACTTTGTAAAACTTGATTAAATGCAGTGGCGTAACCAGGGGGTGTATAGGCACAATATTTTTTTAATGTAATTCAGTCATATGAAGCTAATGCAAAGCCAAAATCGATAAACGTTGACTTTCGTCTCTTGTTTCCTCCTGGGCCTACCATAAACACTGGACTTTTTTCTCTGTCACCTTTCTCTATTCTTCAGGTTGGCTGATCGGCAATTGTTTATTCGACACTTCAGCAAATACAATAGTTCATTTGTACTCCAAAAAAATTTGCTATGAAGAAGGTGTATTCATTTTTTTGATCTTGTTTCACTTGGACGCTCACTGCCAGGCGTACCACTTCTTGCAGAGCAATTATTTGAAATAATTAATGCCCACTGTCCCACAGCGTTGTATGGCTTTTCAAAGCAATCATTAGCATCAGCCATAGAACGGAGAACTTGCTTAGTTGAAAATCCGAGACCCTCTTTATTAGATTTCTGTATACACACCTAATTCAATGTATGTTTATTGTTAATGGTTGGGTACATTAGGTTTTTTAATAATTTTGTATAAAGTTATTTGCACAGTGTATATATATTTTATATTTTACAGAAGAAAAAGAAATGTTATTGGCCACATAATCATCCAAAACAAAAAGCAATAAAAAATCAATTACCAGACAAAGACAATTGGAGTATATATAATGTGAGAGTATTTGGTTATTCAGGTGAGATTGCATTACCAAACATACAGCTAGTTATTTATTTTGGAAAGCTGATAAACAATGCCTTTCAGATGACTATAGTGATGCTTTAGTGAAGTGTAACAATGCTCTTGAAACATCAAATATTGAGGGTTGTGAGTTGCATGAAGATATAAGGCCAAAAAAGCGCCCAAGAAGATATTTAGATGAGGAAGGTATAATGCTACGGTTTGTTTACTAGGAGATTATCAAAAGTTGAGTTTAGGTTGTTTGACAGACTGGAGGAGATGTTTATTAACAAATAATATTATAGCAATGGGGTACTTTTCATCAAATTAACGTATATACATTTTAACCAATATTTTGAATACCATTTTATCTTAAAATAAGTAAACAACTAATATGTATTTTTTATGTGATGTTTTGTTTTTGAGATAAAGGGTCTTCATTGAACGATGTTCATACTGAAAAAGTCCTTGGAGATATATCATTTGATGAAGGTATTTATTTGTATTTATATTAAATAAATGTGCCAAACAGTGTAACCTTTAAAACAGTGGTTCTCCAACCCTTTTCTTCTTGTGGCCCCTTTTAAGTCTTCGTTAACTTGCCCGACCCCCAATTATAGTGTATAATACATAAACCAGAGTCAATAAAAAAACACCTTTTAAAAATGGCAAAATTCACATTGTAAAATGTCCAGATTTAAGTGTGCACATTGCACAATGAGTTAAAGTTACAGTTTGAGCGTCCATTCATTTTTATTACACATTGTTTGACTGAAGCTATGCTTAATTTATTAATTGAAAAGTGTAATGGTTGCTTTTTCTTCTACAATGCGAAACTTTTAGTTCATATTGCTTATTTCTTATTAATTTTTTTTTATCAAATACTGCATGGCGACCCCCAAAAAAACACTTGCGACACCCAGGTTGGTAACCACAGCTTCAAAATATACATTCAAATTCCCTAAGATGTATCCAGTGGTTCTCAGCCGGGATGCAATTTCTAACACTCAAGCGTGCCATGAGACATTTCAAATTACTTTGGATTCCCATTTTTGCTTTATTAAGTTTCTGGTTACAATTTTTTATACGATTAGAGTGCAACAAATCAACAAGGTTTTTCAATCTTGTTTATTGTGATGTTACAGTAATCCAAGCTAAAAATACTAGTAGGGGTGATGCAAGCCAAAACAGGTTGAGAATCACTGATGTAAGCCTTGTGTAAAAGTACCTTAAACATTACTTTAAATATTACTTTGCAATGAAGTTTCCTTATTTCTTCAGATTTAAATATATATGTTAAATCAAATGTGTTGAAATAAAAAAAAAGTGTAATTTGTGTATAAGTTTTGTAAGTGGTACTCTTTAAGTAGTGTGAATTAAGTTAGTTGCACTATAAATCTAGACCTTGTTGTTATTTAAGGAGCCAAATAGTGCACTTGAGCCTTTTACACCTTTACAATTTCCAGTTGGCGCCATTTGAGTTTTAAAATTTGGTACTGCGTATGTGCATGTCGGACTCGGGACCCGGGTAGTTTTACGTGGTCTTCCCTAG
Source organism: Ascidiella aspersa (assembly GCF_963924565.1). Taxonomy (NCBI): domain Eukaryota; kingdom Metazoa; phylum Chordata; class Ascidiacea; order Phlebobranchia; family Ascidiidae; genus Ascidiella; species Ascidiella aspersa. The sequence continues at coordinate 130,912 of NC_139451.1, forward strand.
TCCATCTCCAGCAAAACAAGGTGACTCCTTGAGTCCTGAGTCCGACTCTGCAGCCCTGTTAATGAATATCAATAAAATTGTAAGATATTTTTGTATATATTTGTTTTTTTAGGTACTACAAGCAGTCAAGAATTCATCGAATCTACAATGACAGGTTGTTTTTTAAAACAATTAGGTTATATGTGTTATTATAGAACAGAACTTTTATAGGATTTTGTAAATGCTTCGGCATATAAAAATATTTTTACTTTGCTTCTAAATCCTTTCATGTTTGCTCTTACTATTGTTGTTTTTGCAACAAGTTGTTTAAACAATAATTCTGCCAAGATAAAAAAATATTTTCATTGTTTTTAGTTCAAATAGGAAAGATTTTGGGCAACCAAAACAAAATTTTAAAACTACTGGAAACTAAGAGTTCCGCTAGTGATGCGGAAAAAAATTTTTTTGAGATGGTGCCACTGGACAATGAAATCGAATTTTCTGAATTGGAAGAAAATTTAAAAAACAAGACAACTAGGAGATATTTGGTAAGTTTTTTTGTTTTCACCATAGAATGTTTATTTTGCTAAAAAAAATTTGTTTACATTAAAGTACTTGTTTCACCATAAAGACAATGCAATGTACAGCATGTTTAATCCAGTAGTGTACCCATTTTCACCTAGCTGTTGTCTGTATAGTGTGTCCAAAAAGAAAATTTTTTCAGACTGCATGAACCAACTACCTATTGATATTATAATATTTAATTTGTATTTGCATAAATAACAATGCCTGTTTTAATAGCAATTTATCAAATCTGTGCATTATTTCGCAATAAGCATATTAATATTTAGATTATTCAGGGGCCAGTGTATTTTTTTTTTGTAAATAACCGATACTGATGAGCAAACTGTATTCTTTTTTTAATTTCCAATTGTAGATGTGGAAGAGGCTTAAAAACCACAAGTCACATCATTTTCTTAAGGGGGTTGGGGGCTATGCTACACTGCTTACATATTTTACCGTATCTAGGTATTTTTGAATGCTAACATTATATGCAGGTGCAATACTTGCGGTCAACCAGAGGAAAGGGCGTGGGTGAAACAATACGTAGAGCTATGAAGCACATTGGTACCTACAAGCTTTGGTCTACCTTCAGCTATAAAGGCCGAAAAGGAAAGAAACCATTCATGGAATCTAAATTGTGTAAAGTTATTGTGGGTATGTACATAAGGTGTATTACGGATAATGTTAGTAGAAATACTACCAGCTAATTTACTTTTGTGTGATATTCAAACTTCTGTGAACATTAACCACCCTGATGGTAAACAGAGAATGTTTTGAAACGCAAATTAAAAAAAAAAAATACATGTTGTAGTATTATCAGAGTTGCCTGCCATATTAATAATTGTTGAATATAATTGTTATCCAGGGGACAAAATCTTGATGTATATATTGTAGGCACAGTTATAAAAGCTCATGAGACTACAATTAAAGCTGTAGAAGACGAAGTTTCAGATTTTCTGAAGCATGCGCCCAACAAACCGGGTGGATCAAATTTTTCGGTAAGTTGATGGAAAAAAAACTTTGACGTTTTAAAATGACAAAATCTATACATTGTACAAAAATGTACAATTTAATTGTATTATCATGTTTTGTCCAAAAAATGATCTTAGCAACCAGTGCTGTGGAGTCGGCCTCGGGCCTCGACAAAGTCGGTTTGTTTTGCTAGAGTGCGACCTGTTCTTGCGCATTACCAATTTCAGAAACTGATTAATCTGTTAAAAGTTGTAATAGCATATGGTTGAATATTTTCCAACCATGTATTGTTGGTTTTGAATCATATGACACCGCTATGAGCGGATTGCTAAATATCCAACTTACAGCTGGAGTCAGACTCGGGTTAGTTTTAGCCGACTCCGCAGCCCTGTTAAGCAACCATATTGAATTTGTCAATTAAGAATTAAAAATTATTGTTGTTAATTCTTATCGTTACAGAAACAAAACAAGACTTGTGACAGCAGCAACACCTCTATCAGCAGTGGAAGTGGAACTTTTCCATATCTTTCTTCTGACTCTGAGGAGTGAGGAGCAATAACGTCCATATATTTGATGTTTTTTGGTTTGTCCGCGTACAACTTTTCATATCGTGTGCTCCTAATTTTAATAAATAAAGACCTTGAGTACTACGCTGTATTGTGATTAATTGAATATTATCCATGGCGTAATATTGCAGACATTTTTAGTAATGAACGTAAATTATTATGTTTTTATCGCATAGGCAGTGTTTTTACTTAAATTTACATTGTCACCATAATAACGTGTTGATGACTGTTTATGCAGGCAAAAATCCTTCTCATGTAACTTAAAAATGTTGTTTACAGATTTACGGAAAAAATACGTTTGTTTGGAAGTTATTAAAAACGTTTCTTGCGCAACAATTTAACGTAATGGCGACATAGTTAAATAAAGCTATTAAGGACGTTTACCACAACGTTAGTTTAACGTTTCTGGCTGTCTACACGTTTACGTAAAAACAACGTTTGTTTTGAATGTCATAAAAACGTTTCGACTGGCATTAGGTAACGTTACGAGGACGTATATAAAAAAGTTATTAGGACGTTGATGGAACGTTAACAGTTACGTTTACCACAACGTTATTTTAACGTTTCTGGCTGTCTACACATTTACGTTAAAACAACGAACCAGAATAACGTGACTACAACTTTTTTTTGATGTGAATATAACGTTTAAACAACGTCAAATTGTTTGCTGTCAACAGCAACCATTGAAGAAGTAAGAGCAGCAGTTATTGACGAATTGAGTGGACCAGGACAGTTGTTGGGTTACCGGGCAATGCATAAAAATATTTGGCAGATATTTTTTTAATTAAAAATAGCAATATGGCTTCGATTAACAACAGTTTTACAATTTGTCATCGCCAACTGTTTCTCCTGGTGATTTCTCAGTAGAACTCCATCTTGTTTAACAAAATCTTGCCTGTTTTAATGGCGACTTAAGACACTCTAAAAATAAAATGGCAAGTATATGGAAATAATATTATACTGCACAAAATCTTTTTTACTACATTGTACAGCATGAACATTGTTCCCCTGCCAAAAGCTGTTCCAGTGTACTTATACCCAAGATTGACTTTATTGTAAATGCACCTGCAGGTTATTAACACTTTAAAGCCCCATGTAACGAACCAAATTTCGATCTCGAGTCGCCGGTCTAATAGCCTATTAAAATACCTTTGTGTCCGTCAAATGACTTCATATGTACTGGATTTTCTTGTTAGCAAGAAACGTCATCCCTTGCAAGGTTATAAATTCCACCAAAATGCCAATAGACTACGGTAAGTGGCAAACCTACATGCGCTTGCTTTGGGAACACACAATAAGACTAAAAAGCAACAATACCTAAAGCAGAAAAATCTATAAAACCATAGTATTAAGACCAACGACATAATAAAGCCAAATACGCAGCAATATATCCAGTACAGCATAAGATCTAAATTGTCTGAATAAGGCCGAAATTCATAGGAATTAGTTCTGAATTCATCGGAATTAGTCCTAAATTCAACGGAATAAGGCCTAAATTCATCGGATGAAGGCCTAAATGGCCAAAATAACGCCCCAACCTGTCGGTAGAGGGTATGAGACGATCGGGGGACATCGGTCTTGTATCGGCCGTTTTGGTGACTACGTTAGGACGCCTTAGTCTGACCGGCGCCGTCAGGGCGCCGCTGTTTTGGCACCGAATTTTTGGTCCTGTTTGGGGTTATTGGTGGGTAATGGGTGGGGTTAGAAAATGGGTTAGGGTTGAAATTATTTGGGGAGTTAGTGATGTACTTAGGGGTAGGGTTTGGGGTTAGTTAAAGTGTTGTTTAGGCCTGATTCTGACCTTTTAGGTCTTTCCGACGGATTTAGGACTTCTTCCGATTTAGACGTTAGCAATACCATTAGGTATTATTCGTATTTTGGCCTTATTCCGAATTGTGTTTTATTCTGACGTTGGTGTTGTTCTTATCTTGGCCTTATGGCTGGAGTCCCTTGCTTTGAAGTTAAACAGAACACTATAGATAATTGCATAATACAGTATACTTAAGTATTCTATGATGGCAGTGATGGTCCGATTTTTTTATTTATTTATTATTATTATTTTTTAATTAATTGTTTTTTTTGTTATATATTTTTTTTTATTTATTTTTTTTTTTTTGGAAAAAATTGATAAAAAATAGGATGGCAGTCATTGGCCACCATATACGTCACCTGATTTCGAATTTTAATTAATTTATTCATTCGTTGGCTTTCGTCCAATTGAAGTGTTTTTTAACAACGTGGTGAAATAAAATAGTGAAAACACGTTAAATACAATTTTAGTCATTTTTTTATAATCGAAGGGGGTCACGAGGATTAAAAGCCTTTCGAAGGGGGCCACGAGGCACAAAAGGTTGAGAACCACTGGTATAGACCATGATTATAGAAGATAAGTGTGGTAGTCAGCATATAACCAAAAAGTAATGTTACGGATAGCGTGAGATCTTCGTAAGAGGCATAATTAATGCAAACATATTTTTTGAAATGTCGTAACAAATTTGCTTTTGCCTAAACGTTTCTACTATGTCACTCCATAGAAATTTGTCACTCCATAGAAATTTTAAATCATGTGATGTGTTTTAAATCATGTCACATAATGTGTCTAAAATCGGTTTACCTATTGCTTCTGTAAAGTCGCAAGAATTGTTCAAATTCCGCGAAATTCAAGCAAATACGTAATCCCGGTGGTTACCCTACCGGTGGTTACCCTATACTGCGCCAACAAAAGAAAAACCCGTTTGAAAAGTAAATTTGCTTAGTGTTCAAACCGCTGCAATAAACGCGATATTTTGCAAACTTAGTCCAAATGTTGTGCGGTTTAAACTCTGTTAGGGTCGTTGTAAGTTTTCTGTGTAAGTGTCTTAATGTCTCATAAAAGAATGTTAAGAAAAACGTTGCAAAAAACGCAATATTTTTCGAACTTAGGCTTCGTTTACGGTGGTTAAACAAAGTGCAAAAGCTATTAAACATAAAAGTCTAAACTTGCCACATAATAATTCATTTTACCAAGACAATGTGCTTGACTTTATTTTTACAGTCACGCAGGTTATTGCCCTATAAATGTTTGGAAACGTTATATAGTCGCATGTGCCATGTCCTTGTGTTATTCTTGATATTATTTTTTTTAGTTTGCAAAAATGCACAGAAATAAATTAAATCTTGTGGTACGAAGACCGCTATTAAAAGCAAACGATTTGAAAATAAATTGACAATTTTTTTAACGTTTTTCTATAGCTGCAATGGGCAATGCAAATTACACTTTTTTTTTGCTCAGCTCAGTGCAGCTGTCGTGTAAACGGGCCTTAAGTGAGCGCGTGACCGAGTAATTTGCTCTCAACTTGAAAGAACTCCCTTCCCATTGAAGAGGATGTTTACGACTTGTTTAGAACTTTGTGGTTGTGTTAGCATTCCCTGCGCAGTAATGACTGCTTTATAAGGCTGCTAAAATGGATATTGGTTATTTATTAACATCAATCACGTACTTCAATTGAGATTTAGAGTCAAATCGATTGAGATGTCATTCTGGTTTAACATGCTCTTATTCTGGTGACGAACCTTTTCTATGTGACGGCAGTTGTGACTATATTTCGTAATAGTTAATATGTTCTTGCTGTTTAAGTAAGTCTTTTACATCTTTGCGAAAAGATCATTCTATTGTCGCTGACACATCTATTTTAAGAGGTCTACTTCTTAATTTAAATATTTTGCAGCAGTGATTTTAACGGTTTCGTTTTGGTTGGGCGCCACTTCTACATTTGTACAAAAAAACTCTGTTTTTTGTCAACTTTAACATTGAAACTGCAACAAATCTTCTACATTTTACTTTTTGGGACTTTTTACCACAAACTATCTTTGAGTGCCATCGCATGTTTTCTGTATAATACTAATACCTGCGTCATCGAAGGTATAACGGCCATATTGAACGATAACGCAATGTTTAATTTTTGCGCTTGACATTTTTATTTGCGCTCGGCATCGCAGCCTCACAACTGTGTGTCAATGCCCACACAACATCAAAATCAGCTTGTGTCGGAGCACGAGCAATTTGTTGTGTGCCCAATGTGAAAAGCCTCCTGAATAACTACAGTTTAGTTAATTCAACCAAATAAAATTCATTTTTTTCCCGCTTCGCACTACCAACAATGCACTTCACTATTTTCATTTTGTCTCAGTGATATTTAATTAAAATACAGTTACAAAACCAGTCGTCAAAACTAAAACTGGGAGAATAAACATAACCCGCCCTAACCCTGTTTTGCACCATACTTAACCCGCTCCCTAACCTTGTTTTGCACCATACTTAACCCGCTCCCTAACCTTGTTTTGCACCATACTTAACCCACCCTAACCCTGTTTTGCACCATACTTAACCCGCTCCCTAACCTTGTTTTGCACCATACTTAACCCACCCTAACCCTGTTTTGCACCATACTTAACCCACCCTAACCCTGTTTTGCACCATACTTAACCCACCCTAACCCTGTTTTGCACCATACTTAACCCACCCTAACCCTGTTTTGCAGCATACTTAACCCACCCTAACCCTGTTTTACACCATACTTAACCCGCTCCCTAACCCTGTTTTGCACCATACTTAACCCACCCTAACCCTGTTTTGCACCATACTTAACCCGCTCCCTAACCTTGTTTTGCACCATACTTAACCCACCCTAACCTTGTTTTGCACCATACTTAACCCACCCTAACCTTGTTTTGCACCATACTTAACCCGCTCCCTAACCTTGTTTTGCACCATACTTAACCCACCCTAACCTTGTTTTGCACCATACTTAACCCGCTCCCTAACCTTGTTTTGCACCATACTTAACCCACCCTAACCTTGTTTTGCACCATACTTAACCCACCCTAACCCTGTTTTGCACCATACTTAACCCACCCTAACCCTGTTTTGCACCATACTTAACCCACCCTAACCCTGTTTTGCACCATACTTAACCCACCCTAACCCTGTTTTGCACCATACTTAACCCACCCTAACCCTGTTTTGCACCATACTTAACCCACCCTAACCCTGTTTTGCACCATACTTAACCCGCCCTAGCCCTGTTTTGCACCATACTTAACCCGCCCTAACCCTGTTTTGCACCATACTTAACCCACCCTAACCCTGTTTTGCACCATACTTAACCCACCCTAACCCTGTTTTGCACCATACTTAACCCACCCTAGCCCTGTTTTGCAGCATACTTAACCCACCCTAACCCTGTTTTGCAGCATACTTAACCCGCTCCCTAACCCTGTTTTGCACCATACTTAACCCACCCTAACCCTGTTTTGCACCATACTTAACCCACCCTAACCTTGTTTTGCACCATACTTAACCCACCCTAGCCCTGTTTTGCACCATACTTAACCCGCCCTAACCCTGTTTTGCACCATACTTAACCCACCCTAACCCTGTTTTGCACCATACTTAACCCACCCTAGCCCTGTTTTGCACCATACTTAACCCACCCTAGCCCTGTTTTGCAGCATACTTAACCCACCCTAACCCTGTTTTGCAGCATACTTAACCCGCTTTCTAACCCAAATAACAGGCTCGGATTTAACGATTGTTTGTTTTATAGTTTCCACCTTTGACCTTAGCTGCACCCGGTCACCGCGATTTTTAGTTGCGCACCCGAGAGGACTTGTCGAAATCTGCCATACTTTCCAGACGGGTGGTAGGATTCTAGACCAGCGCCAAATAAAAAACATCTGACACTGAATTTATTTGGGGTTTTATCAGCCCACACCACTTTTTAAGCTCGAACAATCTTCTGGTAACAGAACAAATTTAATGCGCTTTTAAAATTTAAATTTATTTTAAACACAAGTTGCATTTTGGTGCGAATTTACATTGAGGTCAAAATAACCGCTTTTCGAATGTCAAACTAATTTTTAAGCTACAGTTTTGTAATACAAGTATATCAACCATTTTCCATTGGTTTAAATTTAGTTTTAAAATGGTTTGTAAAGTAGCTTTTCCTCTGATTGGAAAATAAACGGATTGGTTAATATATTAGATTAAGGCGACATGGACTTCAGTCATAAGAACAAAATAAGAAAAACATCAACCTTAAAATAAAACACACTTTGCAATAAAACCAAAATAGCACTAATACTATCCCAAACAGGACCAAATTCCGGTGCAAAAACAGACCGATGCCCCCGATCGTCCCATATCCTCTACCCATACAGGCAGGGCCGGATTAAACAATAGGCTAATAAGGGTAGAGCCTTATGCCCTGGAAAAATTCGGCCCTCAATTTTTTAAGGTTAAATTTTTGTAAGGCTGATAGTGATACAGATGCAGTATCAGTTCAGTACAGTTTTTGCTTAAAAACTAATAACTGAGTCAAGTCAATTTGTGCCTTGTGTGTGAGTAGGTAAATAAATCGTTTCATTTATGCTGCAAACGAGTTAAGAACTATTTACGTTCTGTGCTATCACTTTTAAGAGGAACACACAATAAAACCTAAAAAGCAACAATACCAAAAGCAGAAAAATTTATAAACCCATAGAATAAACACCAATGACATAAAGCTTAAATATGCAGATTACTGCCCAGTACATAATGAGACCAAAATCGTCTGAATAAGACCTAAATCTGTCAAAATACGTCCTAAATGCATCTTAATATTGCCTTAAATGGGCAAAATAACACCTGAAACTGTAGGGAGAGAGTATGGGTCGATCGGGCGCTGTGTTAGGTCTGGCATGGGTCGTTTTGGTGCGACGTTCGGACGCCCTAGTTTGACCTGCGCCATTAGGGCGCCGCTGTTTTTGCATTGGATTTTTGGCCTTGTTTGGGGTTATTGGTGGGTAATGGGTGGGGTTATAAAATGGATAGGGGTTAAAATTGTTAGGGGAGTTAGTGGTGTACTTAGGGGTGAGGTTTGAGGATAGGTAAAGGCTGAAGTCCCTTTTAAGCATAGATAGTGATGTTCTTAGAGGTTTAAATGTCGATAACGTCATTCATAAGGTTGGTTCACACTAGACGCGTCTGGCGTTAACGTAAAACGTTTTTAAAATTTCGGTTGTGGAAGTTGAAACAGTTCAACTTTGACGCTTTTGGTTCGGAACGAGGAAATTTGCCGTGAACGCTAGCAACCGTTTAAGTGTGATCTGGACAACGCTAGCGTTTTGCGACAGACGCTAACGCTAGAAGCAAAACGCATTTAGTGTGAACCAACCTATACGTATGCTAGATGTAAGGCAAGGAAAATGTAATTTTTCGAATAAGCTACATTGTAATAGGGGAGATGTGGGACCAGTGACTCGAGAGCTGTTTTCCTCTTTCCATTTAAAATAGTTTTTGCGGATTTGAGACAATTAAACGATTTTTGAGGCAAAAAAGTAAAGTTATGTAATCTAATAGAATTTGTATTTTGTTCTAGAATCTAGCACGGGCTTTATCAACCGTGGCCCTCGGTCCCCTTGGGGGGCCACGGGCATAACTCTCTAGCTAGGTCGTGGTTTGCAAAACCCAACTACACAAGTGTCTTTATTTATAAAATTTGCCTGTTAACTTAAATTTGTGATTTTAATTATGACCTTTCTTGTAACGTATTGTTACTCATTTTTCTGACACGTTCTTTCATTTACTCGCAAGTAGGGATGTTCAAAGTAGAATGTTGTATCCTTTTATAACGTTTTTTTTTTACGCCTAATCATACGTTTGCGAGTGGCAAGATTGGGGGATAAAGCCAATTACTTGACGATAACCTTCGCCTAATCTTTAAGACTTTTTGACTATACTTAAGGGCGATAAATTTCGCGCTTGGCGTGAATGTTCTTTCTACGTCCGGTTTGTTTACGTTTTGATGCTGTCTTTTCAAGTAGATCTGCGCTTAAAAAAAGGTTAACAAACGCTGAATAGATTAACTAGTAAGGTCATTGCCATTCCTGAAAGTAGTTTTATCACATTTTGCATAAGTAGTATGGATAACGAGATGTGGACGCGAATATTAATTTGCGCCAACACTTTACTTCCTCCGTAAACGTAATTAAACACATGTTGAGGTGCAAAAAATATCCGAGGCCCGCCTGATTTACAGTTGTTCTAACATTTCAATCACACAATTCTTAGTTAACATTTTGTGCGGCCCGCGGAGGACTTTCTGAGTTTGGTTTTGGCCCGCGACTAGAAATAGGTTGCTGCCCCTGAGCTAGCTTATGCACAGCTTATTTGCCAAACAATAGTAACGCATTATTAAAATAAAAATCTAGGAATCATCTCGGCGAATTTAGTGACAAAACATTAGTCGAACACAAAAAAACTCGTCGGAGTCCAAAAACAAGCTTTGCAATGACTAACTAAGTTAGTTTAATTTAAAACGACTGATTTGTTAAATAATTAGAGAGTTGCACTTATTCAACTTTTCTCTTCTTACATTTTGAGTTAAATGCTGTGGTATGTTGAAGGGTAGATTAAACTTCACGTTACGACCTCAAAATCCTATTTTACGAGGTAAATAAAAAACCTGCAGATGCAAAAACGTCAAAAGTGACCCACTGGTCCCACAGCTCCCCTACAATGAGTCTATGACACTTAATTACATTTATTACATGTTTTTATATTATGTTTGTGTTATTTTGCAGTAGTCTAAATAATTTCAATTTTTCATGCATGTATTTTTACTACTTTTTGTAGCCTCGTTTGCAAAATTAGGCCCTTCCCTGGTAAATAGCCTTGGGCCCACAGTACCCTTAATCCGGCCCTGCCCACAGGTTTGGGCGTTATTTTGGCCTATTAGGCCTTATTCCTATAAATGTATAACTTATTTTGACAGGTTTATGTCTTATTCAGACAATTTAGTTCTTATTCTGTTGTAGATATTACGACGTATGTCGTTGCCAGGGCTCTCACAAATGAAAACCAGAAAATTCCTAAAGCTATGTCGAAAAATCCCAAGATGGCATGAAAAATCCCTAAACCATAATTAGCGTGTTAAACCATTATATTATCACATAAGCTAAAAGCTAGTAGGGGTACATATATATAACAGTATGGCAGAATGCTGGCGACTTAGCGACTATGTCGGCCGAAGAATCAGCCAGAAAACCGAAGAAATTGGTGCAAATTTTTTTTCTATAAAACAAAAAAATGTAATTTTAATTCAAATTTAAAAAAATTAATTTTACTTTTCAATTATTATTTTTTTTTACTTTTTTTTAAAGATCCATTTCTCACAAAAAAACACTTAACCACATATATTTTGAAATGCAGAAATGTAGAAACATCAGGAATTAATTTTGTTGTGCCATTTTTAAAAAAGTTATGGAATTGCGAAGCACGTTGTTTAGTGAGGAAAAGCCAGTTTTATAAATTGTTTAGTATTTTAAAAAGTAATCAATTTCAATCATACACAATAGTCGTGACTTTAACCTCGGCAAACAATATCTATTAAATTTGAATATAAATATCATCATTTGAAGGCCAAGCAATATATGTATATTGAAAATACTAAAATTTTTTCCAATTTTACCAAATACATTTTTTTCGCGTTTTTATATGGGCCGAAAATTTATTTTCGGGAAAAAAAACGAAAAACAAAAAGTGTTACGTCATCATTTTAGTTCATAACAGCTATCTACTACTGTCTAGCGGCAAAAAAACTTCAATACAGAATGCTTCATTGTCCTGCGCGTGCAACGTTTTTGTTGGAAGTGGCTTGCCTAGTAAAACTAGGCGCATGCGACTTGCCTTTCATAAAGAGGCCTCTCTAAGTAAAAAAACCTATTGCTCTTACAACACAAAATATTTTACCACCGCAAATTTAAATGCGAATCCTACAGGCAGTGTACACATCTCTGTTAGCACATGTTGTAATTGTTGCACCATTCAAACATATCAACACCAGGCCTAAACAAATATAATTATACAAGGGCCGCAACAACAAAAAGCTTAAGTTTAACGCATTCTTAGCGACGACGTTACAAAGCTACGTCATAACATGGCGTCATTAATAAATAAGTATTAAGAACATTGTGTTTATTGGATTTAAATTGGCAAAACTTTCAATTTAAAGGGTTGTTTATTAGCTGGCCAAAGTGTAATAACATGCTTGTACGCAGTATTTATGTAATTTCTATTTATCAAATATATGTTTCGATCATTTCCCAAATACTACGACGTCATACTTGAACCCCTTTCGCATCAAGGCCAGAAGTTAAGTGGGGAAGTTTTCGGCCCATATCTGTTTTTGCTTGCAGAAACAAGTTAAGGAAAAAAATATAAAATATATAATATACAATACAAAATAAAAAATATCAAAAACTAAAAAATTGAAAAATAAATTTTAAATTTTAAATTAAAAAAAAACTCCAAGCCTTGAAAATATACCCCCTGACAAAATATACGACAACCGCAACCCGTCGAGTTTAATCTTATTTTGCGCTGCATGTTTGCACACAAGTTCGCCCCAAAACATCTCATCTATGTAACAGTGTCGGAGTAAGAAAGCCGACAAGTGCATCTCCAGACCCAAGTTTGTACTTTAGCATATGAACCTTATCTATTTCTTTATGTCACAAAAAAATTTGCTCCTTCGGCGAAACTTTTTGCTAACTGATTTACTTGTTAATTGCCTTGTTTATCACCTAAATATGACAATGTTAATACATTACTTAGGCGAACACAGCATTTTCTTTAAGGGCGCGACTAAAAATCGAAGAATTTAGGCCAAAAATGCTATTCACCAAAAGGCTGGCAAGATGCCAGCCTGATATATACTTTCGATATATATGTACAAATGACAAACAATTAACTTTGTTTACATGCTAAAAGTGAGCCTATTTAGACATTCTCATATCTTTTCAAATAACTGCATTGTGTGGCCCAGGATTGTCCAAAGTTGGCAGCATCGCAGGCCATAATATTTCTTGCATATATTTTGCGGGCCTCATAAAGCATAGGCTACATGCGCACCAGAAGCTGATCAACGATTTTTTTGGTCGGGGCATGAAATGGTTAAAATGACGTCACAAAGCATTGTCAGATTATCGCGAAAAATTTGGGCATTTCACAAAACTTTTAATTTAGAAGCCTGCATTTCATAAGCGTAGAATGTTCGCGGAAACTGTGCGACTGGGTGCGAACCTTACTAAAACTTTATAAACATGTTATCGCGCAAAAAGGTTTTAACCAGATCAATTTGGCTGTAATTGCATCTTGGAAAGCGCCAGGGCGTAAATGAAACAATATTTTACAGCAGCGCCATATATTTTATGGTTTATTTACTTTAAAGTACAAAAAATAGTGATCTATGTAATAGGGTTGTACTTTTATGTTTAGTTCATATTAAAAAGACGGAAAACAAAACGCAAATATAACTTATAATTTTGCAAACAGCCACCATTTTCGAAAGTTCCACATATGACGCAATGCGGCTTCACTCAAACCGGTCTAACACATACCGAAGATTAATCTTTCTTGCCACCCCCTGGATCCGAACTTGGTAAGCGGTAGAAAATGGTTTATTGAATTGTATAACAGGAAAAATGTAATCATACCTAAAATTTCAGTATGCTTACTGTTCGTTAAAACCTGTTTTTTTTTTCAAAATTGCCATTCGGTTAACATTTACTAGTTAACAAATCATACAATACAATTCGCAAAAAATTGGCGAAAATCCGCCAAAAATCCCTAGATCATTAAAATCCCCAGATTTGTCCCTAAAAGGGGCTAAAAGTTCCAATTTGGAACTAAATCCCTAAAAGTGAGAGCACTGGTCGTTGGTTTTATTACTGTGGTTTTATAGATTTTTCTGCTTTGCGCGTGTTTTTCAACAGAACATTTATTGAAAACTTTGTTAATTATTAACAGAAAGGTCGAGCTGCGCTGTGCTGCCATAGTATGAGGGAAAAAGGCTTTTGTCTACGTAGGAGGTACTTTATTTGGGGCGGACAATTCCTATATATTGGGGGGCTTAAGGTGGTTGCACGCATTGCAAGAGGGGACCCGGGTGTAAAAGTTCCTCTTTACTTGTTCAAGTATAAACTATCTTCGTTTTTTCTTGGTTTGGTAAAGAACCTAAATGAAGAATCTCAAAACCTTAAATCATTAGCTTAGGCCAGTGGTTCCCAAACTGTGGGCCATGGCCGAGTAGTGGGCCACAAGGCCATGTTTAGTAGGCCAACTATTCAAACGAAAACGCCCAAGTTTGAACTAAACAAACGCATTTCGCCTTTACTTCCTTCTTAAATAGAATTAGAATCAAGTGGAAACAAAATTCTTATTGGTAAAGCTGGTCTTATTCGATGTGCACTAGTCATCGCGTGGGTAGAGAAATATAAAAAAAGCTGAAAATATTTGTCACAAAATTACGAATGAAAGATACTAAATACATTGCCGCCTCGAAGAGTCAGTTGGTATCTCACTTATGTTTTTTTGCTACGCAGTTAACACGGCAATTCACTTTTTAAGTTCAGTCTGTTGATAAAAGGTAAACAGGATTATTCAGTTATTGTTAGAATTAATTTCACTTAATATATTAACCAGGGCGATATTTCTTATTTGGAAAATGGGCTAAAGGTCGTACAAGAAAGGTTTACGACACATGGTGCTGGGCCGCGAACTGTTTTATAAACAAAATTTGAGCCACAGAATAAAAAAGTTTGGAAAACACTGGCCTAGACAATAACACTTAAAACGACGCAGCAGCAAAGTTTCGCGTAAAATTAGCATATATTTGAATATATGAACCACTTGTGCATTTTGTAAGGATTAAGGTTGTGTTTGTGACCCGCGCGATGAAAAGGTTCGCCATCCCTGGCGTAGGAGATCACAATAATTTCAGATATCTCTTTCTTACCTGTTTTCATTTTTTGCCTTGATAAAGATCATCATTGACTCACGGCCCACATAAAACTGTTTCGCGGATCTCTAGGGCAGTGATTTTCAACTGCTGTCAGCAAGAAATTATTAATTTGACAAATTTTTCGTGCTACACACCATTGGTCGAAAATCACTGTTTTTACACAATGGATTTGATTTGTTTACTTTCTAAATAGTATTTTCCAATATCATTAGCTAAACTTTCCAATGATTTGCTTAACTTATTGTTCAGTAATAATTTATAAGACTCGTTGAGTAATAGTAGGAATTAAATTGATCATGTTGCTGCTTAAATACAATCAACGGCTCGAACATCAATTGTGTGTTCATCCAAACAGACAACGCACCAACAAAAATTGAAAGTGGACAATGTTTTGTTGTGCTGGTTGTTTTAATGCTTCATTATCAACTTTTGTTTAGTTTTCCGCAAATTACTTAAGAAAACAATACATGCGCCACATTACGAAACAGATATGGCGCAGATTGTAAACTGAACAGGTCAAATAGCATTTGGTGGATATTTTCCAACCATGTTTTTGGCACTATCAGTGGTTTGCTGAATATCCACCGTACAGAGGTGGAATACAGGCTGTAGAGTCGCAGCAGGACTCGGGACTCGAACTAAGGTTTTTTAACGAACTCCGCATGAAACATATAGCTATATAACAATGACTCAATTTTTATCACCATACCTAACGAAATATTTACGCATTAATTTGCAGAAAAATAAACAATAAAGAAGCAAAACCTGCCGAGCATAACAAACACTGCTTACAGCGTTTTAAATTCTGGAACAACACACATCAACTCACACAACGTAGGAAGTTATAGTTGGAATTGTTCCACTCTAATCTTACAAAAAGTTGTATGAGTTAAAGATTCCCAAATATCTCTCGGCACCCTTGGGCATTAGAAATGGCACCCCAGGGTTCCGCGGCACCCCGGTTAAGAACCACTGCCTTATATGGAAGCATAAGCTTTTCAATGTTCTATGTTAATTAAGGTAAACGACATGTTAATTACGACCGGCGATAAATTAAGTAAAACGCCACAAAAAAGTGCTTAAATAAGTTTTATTAGAGCTATATAGGAACAAACAAGTGCTTGAATTAGTATTATACGAGCATGGTTCTTTTTTCGTGTATGTGAGGTATTTTATATGGTATTAGAAAAAATTCTTGATTTGTCAAGGTTAAATAAGTATTTACCAGTTTGATTCCAGCTGCTATGTTCGCGTTGCTGTAAGTTACTTGCCTTGCGTAATATTCAAGAAAACACTTAGTCCCGCTCCCAAACTGCGTCCGACAAAACAAAAATCAAAAAAAATGTCGCTTACTGTTAAACCGCCGCAATAAACGCGATATTTTGCGAACTTTGCCAAGTTTTGCTTGGTTGAACATACTGTGAGAGACCATTAAGCTTTTACCTTAAGCGCTATCAAATAATTCTCGGGTTGGTGCATCAACACGTAATCCCGGGGTCTAACGGAGTTCCCCGTAAGAATCCTGTTTTAAAGGGGAAACTGCTTACTGTTAACGATAAGCGAGATTATTTTTGAAAAAAAAAATTAAATTGAACATAAATACCAAGCCCTGAAAATATACAACAACCGCGCCCCGTCTAGTTTCTTATGTTTTCTTATGTTGGTGTAACAACGAAATTTTTCTAACTGAAGCAGATCCTCTAGTGTTGCAGGTGGCGAAAGACGTGCTTTTAGGTTAGCGTAGTCCCGTACATGGATCTACCAAAATCGATCACATATATTTCACGGTCTTGGTTTAGCTTTTCTCCTGAAGTTAACGATTGCACACTGTGGTTTCGCAGCTGGCGCCTGGCAGGATTGTCGATAACGCACGTGTTCGCTTTGCGTCTAAAGGTTCGCTTTCACTTGACATTAATTGGCTGTTTCTGATTATTTTTTCCTTTTTATGGCGTCATTACAATCACTATTGTATGACGTCATACCTGTAACCATTTGCTAATTTCTTTAATAATTAACGTCAGGCGGAAATGTGGAATTTCCTTAAATTGAAACTTCCCCTCTTTTTGGATTTATGGATACGCCCTTTAATGCAACGCGCCTCTTGATACGCGCGGAATACTTAGTCTTTCCGTTGCAACGAAAACATCTGTCCGGCGGGCACAAATCGGCAATGGCTCGTACGGTTTCTTTCTAATCTTTTTGTAAAAATACAAATGCGTAGAAATTTTGCTTCACTAAATAGGTTGGTTCTTTGGATATAGCTTAACTTATTTTCAACATCTTACTACGTCTAACTTAAACCTCCAAACATTATGCTCGAAATATAACTTGTAATGATACAACTACCCAAGGTTAATTATAGCTTTTAAACAAAGTTTTATTGTTGTTATCAACTGATTTCCGTGGTCAAAGGCCCTCTTTTAAAATTTTTTTTCACTTTTCGCTGTGTGTGAATAAATAACATCTTTCTAATGTGTAGCCTTTGTATTAAAGTGACCTCTCTCCAACCTAAAACTTAAACAAAGGAACTATGTGCTGGTCTTACTTCTTCATGACGTCACGTTTTAACGTACATTTGTTCGGTTGTGTTAGGACGTAACTTTGTGACGCCATCTATAGAACCAACCATGGCCGCCCCATAAAACCCTAGATCGGTCATGTTCAAATGGTGGATCGCGATCGGATCTTTTAAACCTTTTGTGCGGATCTTCTAATGTAGTCTTGAAAAAATAAACTTTCTACAGTGTTTTCATGTAAATACCAATGGTCAGTGTTGATGAATTTTGTAAAAATCAAGCATAGAACGAGACTCCCAAATGCTAATCTTTGTGAGCGTTTGAGGATATCAGTAAGCAACAGAAAACCCAAATTCGATGATATTGTAAAACCCAAAGTCTAAAACAGGGGTCAGCAACCTACAGCCCTCGGGCCGGATGCGCCCCACCAATGTTATTCATTCGGTCCGCCACCTCTTGACTAACTGGATACGAGTCCATAAGTTATCGCGTTTCTTTAAAGTAGTTTTATTACACTTTTAATTGGGAGTATGGATGACGACGTTTGGGCTCGAATTTTAAACCAAACAACGCTTTTTTCGCGCTTTGCGCAACACTTCACTGCCTTCTTAAATGTAATTAAACACGCTTTTAAGTGAAAAAAAAGATCCTCCTGATAAGGTCCTCCTGATTAAAAGTTGTTCTAACATTTTAATCACACAATTCTCAGTTAACATTTTATGCGGCCCACAAAGACCTTTCTGAGTTTAGTAAAAAGAAAACTAGAAAAAGGTTGCCGACCCCTGGTCTCAACCAACTCATCATTTTTCTCACTGAAACAATCTTGGTGCGTGTCCTATATGTTTACTATTTGCATTTGGTGGATCATCATGTTGTCAGGTTTGACTGTGGTGGATCATGGCAGAAATCATTTGAACACCCCTGCCCTAGATCAACAAAGCAAAATCCCTAGGGACAATATTTTGACTTAAACTATCAGCACGCCCTTAAAATCCTTTAAATTTTGTGCACGGCGTATTCCGCTCAATAAAAAGTAGCGAAAGTTTAGAGTGGACAAGGAGGTTTAATTTAAATGAATCACTTTGCCCTATTGCATCAGGAAACGCCTTGTCCGATGTATCCCGGCGTACTCGCTATCCCCGGTCGCCCCTATATTGGAAGACTATATTTGTCAACAAAACAGAAGTACGCAAAATTTATATTTTTTGCGTCTGGCAACATTTTCATTGAATTTACAACATGGCTAATTTTCATATTTTTCATGACAGCAAAAGGAAAGACAAGGTGCGTTGAATGGCTAGCAAGCAGTTGTTGGACGATCTGTCGCGTCGCTTCAGCTCAATCTACGCCGCGGATAATGACGTCAGCAGCAGACTAAACGTAAAGACAAGAAATAGGTAAAAGTAATAAAAAAGAGATTCTATTTCGCACTTTTGCGTTTGACAATTTGGGCATTTTGCGCATTGAATTTCGGCACCTGGGCAAAACTTTGGACACCCGCGCACATGTAAAAAATGAGATGGAACACTGCTTCTGTAGCCGGTGTTGCTCTTTATTGTGTGTTGTTTCTTTCAATGAACCAGCAATCCTAATAGTCTAAACCCCTACAATACCCACCCTTCAGATGCAATATTGATTAAAGCTTAGGCAAAACAACGGTCCATTATTCATTCCTATGCGGAGTAAATTATAATAAGGCGGCAAAATTTTGTGACAAAAAATAAATGTTTTTCCAGCGTTTTGTACTTACCAACCAAACTATGAACAAATATTAGTTGCACATTATTAAAATGTTTGTCATGATTGTTGTTTTGCATTTTTTTAATAATGTTCACATTAAAAGTAAACAAAAAACATATAGTTAAAATACCGTAATGTTGCTCAATACTTTAGCCAACGCAATAAGTGGCATGCAACACAATAAACTTAAAAACCTTGCAGTAATTTATAAATGCGTCGCAAAAGTTTGTTTTTACAGTTATAGTAAAACAATTACGTGAGTCTGTAAAGAATGCAACTTTACCTCCACTTCTATACGTTACCATTGCTTGGCAATTAAGTGTAACACCACCGGATATAATCCCAAGGTTGACCTCAAGTAACCCCGTAATGTATTTCGTCTTTTATTAAGTGCGCCCATGGAAAAACGATTTCTATAATCTTAACTTACAATCCTCCTGTCAAGGTTCTGATGACCTACTAAGGTAATCTCCATTTGGGAACTTTCAACTTTAAAAATATTAATATACAATGCACAGTGGAACAGGGCGACGATTTAGTGGCTCGAGAGGCAGATTGCCACCATAGTGTGTTGTTATAGTCATGGGGGATAGAAAGTCACTACAGTACAGTGGTTCTCAACTTTTATGCTTCGTGGCTCCCCCCGAAAGGCTCTCGAACCTCATTGCCCTCCTGCTTATAAAATACCTAACGTTGTGTTTAATTGTTTTTACTTGTTTTACATCTTTTCTTCATGGCTATTGTTCAACGTATAAATGCACTTAGCTTCTAAATATTTCTAAAATTTAACAAAATAAGTAAAATAACAAACCAGTCTTTTTAATTTAAATTAACATAGTTAGTCAATACAAAGCTTTATCTTACAAAGGTATTTTTTAGAGTCGGCTCTGTTTTTGTACTGAGACAAGCGATGTCATTACATTCGTCGAGATGATTTCTGGATTTTCGTTTTGTTAATGCGTTACTATTACTTGACAAATACGCTGTGCATAACCTCGTTGAATATTGGTCTAAAATTGACTTCAAGTAACCCTGCACCATGCTTGCTTTTAACGAGGTTTTTAAGAAAATTGCAAACTTGTTTACCTGGCATTAGGCTACATATTAGGCTACATTACTGTTCGGCAATTTTTTTGTCGCGGCCCAAAGTACGTTTTTTTTTTTTTTTTTTTTTTTTTTTAACTAAAAGAAAGCACAGAAAGTAAGAGTAAAGTAAAAGGTAAAAGGGTAGTGGCTTCTTCTTCCCATTGGCCAAAAAGGAGGCCGGGAATGCCTGAAGTGTCAGTATTGGTTCAGGCCCTCCTCCGAGCAACCATTCCCAAAGGGATATGTTGCCGCCACAGGGAGGTGGGCCCGAGTTGTAACTGCGCACTGGCAGAAGGTCAACATTTCGCCTTTTTGTTTTGGTGTAGGTAATTGGTAATAAATTGTACTGTCAGTATTACTAATAATATTAGTTTTTATACTGGCCAAAAAATGCCAGGACCACCGTCAGGTAAGTACAAAGTACGTTTTTTAGAGGCCCAGTGAATGCTTGACGCACATGGTAGATGAAAGCACTCGAATATTGTTTGAAATCAATTATAGTAGCTTTAGCTTTCCCAGAGTCGAAAATGCACGACTGTGAGCAGCGATCTCCTGGTGGCGCTAGAGTGCGCGTCGCAGTTACGTGTTGTTTTCGAGCTAACCGGTGTGGTGTTATGCAACTGAACCAAGTTTATCGCGCAAAATTTTAAACATACCTACTGACGCGTCACAGAAGGTGTTTGACAACAGTAATGACGCCATTTAATATCGCAACAGGCGCTCGTGCTTTTTGCCCAGAATATCAATTATCTCAGTAAAACACTAGTTACCGGACGTCCCTAGTCCAAACATGGATGTTGTGGCTTACGCATTGGTATAAAAGCTGAACAGACTTTGTCGATTGAATCAACTTTCACCCGCATTTTTTATTCGGCCAACATGTTTGGTGTTTCTCGTGCTAATTCTACTGTCTGTTAGTCGTTTGTGTAGCTACCTTCTTTGTCCGAGCAGTGGCGCCATTTTGTGTCGGCTTCATAGTGCATAGTCATGTGGTGTGCGAATAAACGTCGGTTGCTTGAATGTTTGGACACTCCGCTAACCTTCCCTTGTTGTGCCAGGCCAAATCTTCGCTCTCAACATCGCGTCGCTCTTTATGACGTCACTTTACATCCAAACACCAGCTGCTCACTATGACGTCACTTTACATCCAAACACCAGCTGCTCATTATGACGTAAAGTCAATTATTGCGGCAAAGGTAAGTGGCTAAATTCACCTCACAATCCCAAACAGGAATGAACTAAAAGTTAAACAAAGCTATTTACTTATTTGGTGAAATTATAATGTTATTGTTTTACTGGCCACAAAAAATAGGCATTCAAAACGAGCTTATTTAATTTAATAGCTAATTTGTGTTTGAAATATTATGGTAATTGGACATAATGTGGATTTAGCTCAAGTTTGAGTATTTATTCTGTATAAATTCGGGCGATTCTTTAAATCAGGGGTCCCCAACCCCTACGGGGCCACGAAAAAATATTAAAAATAATTTTTTTTGCTTAAAAAAAAAGTAATATGAAAGTTATCTTAAACCAGCAAGTAAGACGAGGGTTGTAAAGGGGTGAAAAGTTTCCGGGAATTTTGGAAACTTTCCCGGAAACTTTACGGGAATTTTAAGGGACCCGGGAATAATGGGAATTTTCAAATTTTATTTCATCAACCAAAAAAAAAATATTAAAAACCTATCTTGAGCATTTCTAGATGAGCAGGTGGAGCAACTAGTACAACGACTTTGAAACTCACAAAACAACAAAGATTTAGCTACCGTAAGCTGGGGATATTTTGGCCCAGACCGGTCGGGGTTGTTTTTGTTTGTAAAAAAAAACAGATTGGTGATGATTAAAAAAACAGATTGGTGATAATTAGGGCCATTTTTATGTTGACCTAAAAAAAATTTTTTTTACTTTATTTTTTATTTAACAAAATTGCTGATTTGTAGAGGCCACAGTTCTTCCTTGAATTGATGCCAGTTATCCAAACATTACATTTTGTCGATTTCAGACCCAAACGTAATATTTTGTCGAAAAAGTTGTTGTTTTATGGATTATAAAAGTGCGTCGTGTTTTTGGCGATAGATTTAGCTTGCTTAGGCATTTTTGTATTACAGAATGTCAGTAGGCTATTCCTAAAATCCAAACTGTTGATCTTCGAAAAGACCACATTTATGAAAAGGAAGTGTTTTATAAAATTATTTAACTCGTAACAACAAATAAAAAAAATGGACAATTTGCTATAAAAGTTAGTTCCGATCCAAGTTAGCATTGTGACATATTTCTTGCTTTTATGGGTTAATATGGTTTAATTGTGTCACAGTTCCTGATTTACAATGCTTCCACGACGATATTTACATAAACTACTCTCAAGAAACACAAAAACTTTTTTTAAATCTATAATGTGACAAATTTTGACTTTATTGAAAATTTTGACTTTATTTTGACCTATAAACTTCTTGTAAACAGTCCCCTAGATGCTAAAAACAACTTTATTCTTTGATTCGTGGACAGATGAGATCCTTGTGTTTGTATGTTCTTAAGTATTTTAGTTATACATAGTACTTTTAATCTAAACAGTATAAGGCCATTATTTTCCTGTTTCAATATCAAATTAAGATTGTTTTAAAAGTTTCCGAAGATTTCCTAAAATTCCCCCAAATTCCCAAAATTTCCATGGAAAGTTTCGGCTCTGAAAATTCCCGGGAATTTTGCAACCCCAAGTAAGACATTGTCAGGGCAAAAACAGGCTCAACCATCACATTAACTGAATATGCGATAACTAATTAATGTACTATCATGTGTATTGTATGTTATATTTAGATTGTTTTATCATTCTTAACTACCGGTAACTGTATAAACGTTTTTTTTTTTTTATTAAAATAACGTTTCCTAATTTTTTCAAAAGTTGAAAAAATAGGGGCCATTTATTTCCACAAATTTTCAAAAGGGGGCCACAGTGTAAAAAAGGTTGGAAACCCCTGCTTTAAATAAACCCTTTGTGGAAACACTATTGCTTAAAAAAGGAGTTCTTAAACTTTTGGTACGCACACCCCTTGACACAATTTGAACCATCGCCTGATGTGTATACCCTTTGTATACCTTTTGTCAGCTGTACACCCTAGTTTTGATCTGCTATACACTTGGATATACGATATATTTGTTGAAGTTCACTGGATTAATGCACAGATTATTGCCACGGGAGTTTCCCTAACTTAGCGGGGTAATTATATAACCCCAAAATGCTAAAACTGTGACTTATTTACCTGTGATTTTTGTTCAGTAAACTAGTTTTTTACTGTGCCACAAGCTAAAAATGTTTGAGAACCAAGGTTTCTGTAGTTATTCTAATAAATTAAATCAGCAGGTGTATATAGGTCAAGATGTGCTCACTTCCTAAAGAATTCTGCAACAAAGTTGTAGTAGCTGGTTCAACCATTTAAGCAGTAAATCTGTAAATACAAAAAACAAAATTCGGTGCCAAAACAGCGGCGCCCTGACGGCGCCGGTCAGACTAAGGCGTCCTAACGTAGTCACCAAAACGGCCGATACCAGACGGATGTCCCCCGGTTGTCTCATACCCTCTACCGACAGGTTCTGGCGTTATTATGGCCATTTAGGTCTTCTTCCGATGAATTTAGGACTTATTCCGTTGAATATAGGCCTTATTCTGATGAATTTAGACCTTATTCAGACGATTTTGATCTTATGCTGTACGGAATATTACTGCGTATTTGGCTGTATTATGTCGTTGGTCTTGATACTATGGTTTTATAGATTTTTCTGCTTTAGGTATTTTTGCTTTTTAGGTCTTATTGTGTGTTTCCATAATGTTTATAACAAACTGTGTTACTGTCGGGTTATTTTCTAATAGTTTTTTGACGTAAATTGCGAAAGACCAATAGTCTGATAATTATCGATTTTAATTATGCGGTTAACTGGTCAGGTTAAAGCAGTGCTTGTTCACCCCTAGCATCTATCTCCAGATTTCGTTCACCCCTGTTTTTCATAATAAGATAAAACTATCTCGTTTATATATAACGGCACAAAATGACTTAGGTTGTTTCGCAAGCTATCATTCATTTCTGACGGTTCACCATTATTCACCCCTTTTGGTTGGTTCACCCCTGCAAAAATTTTATTCACCCTGGGGTGAACTATTCACCTGATTAAGAAACACTGGGTTAACCGGTCAGGTCCCAATTTATATTTAAATTCCCAATAAATACACTGATTCGAACAACATCCATTATAATCCTTTTTAAGTTCCGGCTCATTTTTAGATTTCAATGAAATATCTTGATGACAACAAACTGAATTTAAAGTGAACTGTCGTACTAACTACGAAGCGAAACAAACATATGTGGTGGGATTTTGCCTTTACGCACATAGTTTAAAAATAGCCAAAAAACGACCTCATTCCTCATTAGATGGCCAGCACAAAAGTGTAGTAATGTCGTTGTAATGAAAGGTTGTATTGGTAAGGAACCGAAGAAGTCGCTAGAAATGTTTTAAATGCTTCAACACAAATTCTTGGAAACTAGAAATCTCATACCAGCTTTGTTATCGAGTATTATGACGAAATAAGAACGCTCCATTAAACAATAAGAAAGGCAAGCTTGTTTAAATTTATTTCACTTGGTAAAACTGTTAAAGTTTAACAAACTTTGTGAGCTTGTTATGTACCGAAAAGTTTTGCCTAATTTGCGATTCGTCTAAACATAAGTGTTTGACATTTTAACGCACATGTTTTATTAATTAGATTTACACGTAGTTAAAGCATAAGTCGTTGGCTCATTACTCTTCCGGATTCGGCCTTTTGGTTCTCACGAACTATTAAAGGTATTTTTCATGACAAAAAAAATAAATGGTGATAAAGTGTATAATGCAGTCGGCAATTTAGGTAGTTCGTCTAACGTTTTCAAGTCACCGTTATGGGATACGCGCATCTTCCATATTATGCCCTGACAAATATCCAGATGCTAGAAATATTAATATCCGAACCAAGCTTAGTTAAACAAAGCGAAGTTGAGTAATAATTCAGTAAACTATCAAAATATAAACGAAACAGAATTGTAGATTGTAAGGGAAAGTTACTAACTCCCAATCAAGTAGGTTAACATACATTTTATCTGTATGAGCATCTTAATTTAACCATAAAACTGTAACATATCACAAAACATGCTAATAATCTGAATTTTCTTTCGAATAACAGAATCTGCCTGAATCCGAATGATGAAAACAAACTATTGGTTGCACATCAATTATAAGATAAAACTTAATACAAGACTCAAAAAATCAGTTTGTTTATATGTTATAATATGATAAATATATTTCGCTACTAAAAGCATTATCAGTATCTAACACACAATATAAGTCAAGAAGTACGCTAATAAAAAAAAATAAAAAAAAATTGTTCTAGGCAAGTGGTGCACTGTACAATCCACAACCTGCATCAACGATGCTTATATGCTTTTATTAGTGAAATATATTTATCATATTATAACATCTAAACAAACTGATTTTCGGTTTATTAAATTCTGTCAATAACATGCTTGTTTTTTTCAATAATGATTAGGTTTCTCTCATGTTTGTAAGCTAATATTATTTAAAAGCATTGCTTATAATTATTTTCTTTTGTTCAGACATGACCTAATTCTGCATCTAAATTTGTCTTTGTACATCTAAATATGCGGCAGTTTTTTAATGTATTTAGCCAGTTTATCATTGTTTTTTTTGTTGACCAATATATTGTGTGTTAGATTTAGTACTTATACACTTTTTGACATAATTGAAGGAATTGTTGAACATTAATCTCCAAATAAAGAAAGTTGAACTAATATATAAATATTCCTTGCTCCAATAACCCTCAACAGTTAAGAAGAGTGAGTTACAAAAGCTGAAAATTGAACACCTACTGACCCCTAGACCTCACAAACCTGGCCTTAATTTAACCCATAATATCCCCCCAACCCAATTTACCCTATTTTTTAAACACTTAAAAAAATATATATGTCTATTGTGATATTATCGGACGAGTACCGATACTACCACTTCGTATCATGTATCGGCTCCGATATTATCGGACGAGTACCGATACTTCCACTTCGTATCGTGTATCGGCTCCGATATTATCGGACGAGTACCGATACTACCACTTGGTATCGTGTGTTGGCACCGATATTATCGGACGAATACTGATTCTGCCGCTTGGCTTCAGTTGTTAATTGTTATCATTGTTTTTTGCAAATTTATCATTTTTGCTAGTTTATGTTTAGAAAAGGGTTAAGCCATAAGTAACTAGAACTTGTATATAACCCTAACCCTAACACACAATGCTTACTGTTTGTTTAGATAATGTAAATAATATATTGTTTCAACTTGTGTATTTAAAAATGGCTGAAGAAAACACAACCAACATCACTTGTCAAGTAAGTTGAATTTGTTTTAAATCTTAGTTTCTTTATCAATGTAATTGGAAACTTATAAATCAACCTAACTAAGCAAGATATCGCTTTTTTAGCCTCAAATAGTCACATCTTTCACGCGTGCAGAACATAATTATATCCTTTATTTTTCTTACATACCTTTGCTCAGAAAAATATGAATAAAATATTGGAATTAAATTTTCTTTTACTACATGGTATAAAATGTTTAAATTATATAAGGCTAAACATTTACATTAAAAATATTTTTTTTTCTAATTACAAATATTTTCAATATTTTATGTAGAACTTTATTGCTGGCGATCAACAAATCGAACATCAGACTGTTGCAGGAATGCACGAACAGAGAGCACAAATAAACCGTCAGAACGTAGAAGATCTACAACAACAACAAGCTGTTATCCAACGTCAAGATGTGAGTGGACTGCGACAACAACATGCCAGTATCCAGCATCAAACAGTAAATCAGACGGTACATCAGCAACTAAGCATTCAACAGAATGTTACAGTTGTAGTACAACAATCTGCTATTCAAGGGGAAACCCCTCTAAGTATTGGTCCATCAACTCCCCAACAAGGTATTTTAGAGAAAATAAATATTAGGAAATTTGTTAGCAAAAGTGCGATTTAAATATTAAAGTTTTTCTACCTTAAATTAAGTGGTCTATTTTCCAGCACACTATTAGGATGTTGCTCCTAACCAGAAACCTGAATAATTGTTGTTGTTTACTTATAAATGCACTTTTAAAGCACCTAAGTTTTTATTGTTTTAATCTTCTCAATAAGGGGAAACACCTCTAAGGGTTGGTCCATCAACTTCTCAACAAGGGGAAACACCTCTAAGGGTTGGTCCATCAACTTCTCAACAAGGGGAAACACCTCTAAGGGTAGGTCCATCAACTTCTCAACGAGGGGAAACACCATCAACTCCCCAACAAGGTATTTTAGATAAAATAAATATTACGAAATTTGTTTCCCAAATTGCGTTTTAAAAATTAAATTTTTTCTATCTTAAATTAAGTGTACTATTTTCCAGCACACTATTAGGATGTTGTGCCTAACCAGAACCTGAATAATTGTTGTTGTTTACTGATAAATGCACTTACAAGATGCCTTCAGAGAGGCTTAGCGAAATAAGTCTGTCTGAATGTTTTAGTTGGTAAGAAATAGGTTAACGTTTTATTTCAATACAGAGAACTAATTTTTCTATGATAAAGTAGTAACAGGTAGTTTCAGTCTTCTCAACATTCATACATTTATCATAATTTTAAAGCAAAATGATTTTCAATTTAGTTGCAACATGCTTTTGTCACGGTCTGCATTAGACAATTAGCAAAGTGTCATTTTGTCAACCCCATTAATTGTTTGATTTCGCTGAAAACACAAAACATTATACAATGTTATCAATTGGTTGCAAGGTGGAAATATGTTTTTCAACCTTTTTTAAACTGTCCTTTGTACAGTGTACCTCATATTTAAACATTACCATAACGTAATTGTAAAGCATTAGGGATTAGTTTAAAAGTATTTCAAAATTTTGTGCAACTTTTGAAAGTTTTTTGGTGTTGAGCAAGATTTTACTGTTGCATTTATGATGTTATTTTAACAAACTATGTCACATCTAAATACAAATAGTGTTTGTACAGATTTATATACCGTTTAAAAGTGCTACGTTTTTAAGGTTTACGACAGTGGTTCACGAAATGTGGAGCACGTCGCACAAGTTGAACGTTAAGGCTTTTCAGTCAGTGAGCGGCTTTAAGCTCTTATGCCGAGTTTACAAAAGTTAACGCAACTGTAATTTAATAGGCATAGTGGGGGTTTTGTCATTAGCCACATTAAATCGGAATGTAATCTAAAATTTGCGGTTTGTGTTGAGGGCAATATTTTTCTTTTCTTTTTTGGCTTATTTACATTAAGTAAATTTTGAAGACTGGTTAGTATTGGAACCAGGCCACTAGTTGGTAGGCAGACAGAAAAGACTGAGAAACTATATTTAAATACTCCAACTACGTAGTTATATATCATATAATAATTGTAGAAATCAAGCTTTGCAATACTCAGCACTTCTTTCTATTATTGCTTGCGTCTACAAGGACAATAGCGAACGTACAATTTTCGCACGGTACAAATCAAAACAGTAGAGAAATCGGTGCAGGTTTTCTGTAAGGCGAAAAAGGAAATTGTTAGCGCTCAATACTTCATATATAAACAAAAAGTTGCGAAATAAAACATACCAAAGTTTGATGTCTGGGGTGTATAGCGTCTTTGGTAACGATGCTGGTGATGACTGCACCAAGCACCGCAAAACAAAAGCTTTATATAGCAACTAAATTGGCCCCAAAGGCTAGAAGTTAATTGCATTCTTTGCGTGAGAGGCGCGCACTACCACGCCTAATTAAGTGAGTGTGCTTATGCGATGTGTCGCGCCATTATGCGCGCGCAAAAACGAGAAATGGAGCAATAGCGAAAGGCAAAAAACTAAGATTGACGAACCCTTTAATTTACTTTGTCAAAGTTAGACAAACCATAAAAATTAACCACTTTGGTGCTACTATAGCTGGAGTCCAAAATTATGTATTGTCATCTGGTTTGTCTGGGGCCGAAGCGATATACTAATAATAGGATCTTGTTTTAAAAAAAGTATTTCCATGGTTAAACCATTTTGGCTAGCTCCTTTCATGTTGCTTTAAGTATTTTGCTGGAGTCTTGGTACTTGGCTAATTCCACCAATGCTAATTTTACAGTAATAGAAAACATTGTTCAATACAGTATTTGATTGAAATGTGAGCATTTTTTTAATAAGCCTTTAACAGGGTCACCTACTCCATCACTAGGAGATATTTGTAGCTAAGAAGATCTAATCTGCTTTGATGTCAAACAGCTCTACACATAGTTGCATTTCTGCTGTAGTTTAGCCCGAGCGAATTTGTTGCAATCTTATTTTTTCTTTGAGGTTTTTAGTTGTTTAAAATATAAAAAAAATCTGAGAACATGGGTGGACAAATATTGAAAAACTTTAAATTAAAGATGGAATGACCCAAAATAATTTAAGGCCTTGCATACATGCACCTCTCCTTGGGTTATAAAAGCCTAATTAAAGCATTGCAAATAAAGATATTGCTGTGCTGATTATACTTATTGTGTGTTACCTCCCACAGTTAACTTAACTATTTTTTTTGCAGCTATAAAATACCTTTCTTTAAAGGTAGCACTTTACCAAAAGCTAATGCTAATACTTTGTTCATATTGCGTCCAATAAGATAAGTTTATGTTTAAGGCAACTAAAGCTAAAGGTGGTATTAATTTGTTCAACCGATGACGTTGATGTCTGCTAAGAGATAAAACTCAAACATCAACCCAAATAAACATGTATTATTTTTTCCCGAGGGCAAGCAGAATTTATTGAATTGGTTGTTTTGCTTGTTTAACCTATTTCGCAAATAAACTTTATTTTAGATTCCACCTCCGGCGATATTTCACTTGAAACCATAAAGGAAGATCTCAAGAGAGCACAGCAAGAAGTTGTTTCTCTTGGGCTAAATTACGAGCAGGAAAACTTTCCCCGTGTTCATCCAGTTCTAAGGACAGAAAAAAACTTTTATCGAGGTGGAGCCGGTAAAACTGGAAAATATAAACCTTTCACACAACAAAGGTATGTCGATTCCGGCTCAAAAGAGGTCAGTTATGAGCGATGGCATGGTAGTGTAGTACCTCATCGCTACACCGCTTTAGTTGGGGCTCCTGGTTCTGGGAAATCAACCATTGCCAGACGACTGTCAAACACCTCTTGCATAACGTGGATTCTCCTGTTGTGCATGAAGATGCTCTATGGGTCAGAAAAAGTCACTCTAAGGCAGGTTGTGGTTGATTATGCGTACCCATGGTTAAGCGAAAGAAAACGAAACGCCATATTTGCAGCAATGATGGAGTCCCCAGGGAAATTTGGGATCATACTTGATGGTTATGATCAGGCAACTTGGTCACTTGATAATGTAAAGCCTAGATATGCATCATACGATACTCCCATGTTAGTTGAAGAGGTAGTCGCAAATTTATGCACCGGAAAATTCTTTCCTGGCATTTCTATAGTTTTAACTTCCAGACCACATTCTATAGTCACCCTTCAAAAATTACTTCGCCCCAAGGAAATTGTTTTGGTACATGAGCTTACACCAGACAACATGAAAAAACTTTTCTTTGCATTTGCTAAAAATGAAGCCCAGAGAATATGGGAAAGCTTTACCAAACTGGCACCTGTGTTACTTGAGCTTTGTCTTACCCCAATCATGCTTCAATTGATCCTTTTGGCTGCTTTGGGCACAGATAATCTCATCGAACTTTGTAACATCACTCAGATTTTCATAGTTTTACTTGAAAACTTGAGACGCTCAGAACATGCCAAGGGTCATGACATCAACCTAATCAAAGTTAAACTTACCAAAATTGCTTACAACGCTACAAAGAATTCAACTGTCATTATGACCTTTCCACAAATGGCTGAGCAAGGTTTAAGTGATGTCATAGTCCAGGATATAATAATCGCAGTACCTGGGTATTCTCACTTTAACCAGAAACTTTTCGACGGCGACAAAAAGTTTTATTTTTCACATCAGTTACTTCAAGAATTCTTCACAGCCCTCCATATAAGCCAGAACATGGGTTTAGACGAGTTTAGTCAGCTTGTCGAGCAACTGGTCGCTAGTCCCCACTGGGCGATGGTGAGAAGATTCCAATGTGGGCTTCTACTCGGAGATAACTTCACGGTTCCAGAATCCGATGAATCCTCCAGTGATGCAGAATCCGATGAATCCTCCAGTGATGCAGAATCCGACAAAAGAAAAGGTATGTACACCATTTCTAACCGTGATTTCTTAGATTATATTTTGGTTTGGTGACATGAGCAAGTACACCGTGTAGTACAAACTACTTCGCTAGTATGAAATGTATTGCATCGATATGTAAGGCGCTTTTTTGCCTAAAAAATAAGTAATTTATACCTAATAGATTAAAATTCTGACGTAAAAATAATTAATTTTGACAAAACTTTAACCTAGTAGCGTATCCAGGGGGGAGGGGGTTGAAAACGCCGTTTTTCGTCTCCTGTTTGGTGGACTGTAAACGCAGGATGTTTTTCTCTTTCGCCTTTTGTTATTCGTTCAGGTTTAGTATTCGACAATTGACAACGCAAAGTCAAGCCGTCTTACTTATCGTCAAAAACGTCGAGTTAGGCGCAGCTAATGTTCCTCGCTGTTCGCGCTAATATCTGATGTTGGTGTAACATTGGCATTTAATGTTTGTTACCGCAAAATTATTCTCTATAAGCATATCCTAAGACCACGTGTTTAGTGTATAATTGACACAACTTATTTTTCTATTATTTTGCGGACTTTGGCACACAGCTCGGCGCAGATATTGCTCTAATAGTAACACCCGGGAAAAACGATCTTCATTTAGTATTGCAGGTGGTGAAAGACGTGCTTGCAATTTAGTGCTAGTCCAGTACATGAAATCTGGGAAACTGCGCTGCTGATAGTCGAAACATGATTCTATCAAAATCAATCACACATATTTCACGGTCTTGGTTTAGTTTTTCGCCTGAAGTTAACGATCGCACACTAAGCGGTTTCGACCCACGTGTTCGCCTTGGGTCGTAAAAGTTTGCTTTGCTGGACGTTAATTGGCTGTTTCTGATTATTGTTTCATGACGTTATTACAAATCACTATTTTATAACGTTACTCATTAACGATAGACGGGAAATAGAGGAGTTCCTTAAGATTTAAACAATGCTTTGTTGTATAAAAGTACCGCATTAGTGTTCATCGTTGATATTTTTGACTTTTCAAGAAGAAAACAACTATTAAAATGCTGAAAAAAACAAGACGTTCGGTACTTTAGAAAATTGTTGGGCAAACAGTTTGGTTAAAATACATTGTAAAAAGAATTGCAAAAAAATAAAAACACATCATTTAAATACAGAAGCTATGTTCATGATGAAAATGTATGCGATTTGCAAACCTTTACTTTTATGTCGTGGTGCAATGTGTCACCAAATCGAGTGTTATAATTAATAATAATAAATATCCCTTCCTAATTAAATCCTGTGTATTAGAATCGAAAACGACTTTATTCTTGAATAAATATTTCTTGAATTTCTAGTTGTTAAACTCCTAATTTTTGCAATATACCTCAGTTAACAATTTGTGCTTGCCATGTAACCTGGTGTTCAATATTAATCATGTTACCGAATGTTTCCAGGTTTGCCTGCGAAGTTCTTCAACAGATTTCTTGCGATATTCCGGCGAAAAACAAAGCAATTAAAGGGTTAGTCTTAACTATTTTATCTCTATTTGCTTCGGTTCGTTAGGTTGGGAATTTAAACGAAATTTGTTTCATTATTTTTCTGAAATTACTTTGTGGTTATGAATCTATTTTTACAAAACTATTACACTACACAATCTTGCTGACTATAGCTTGTACAAATAGATATCATAAATATATTTCTTGCTCAATTCTGTAAAGCTTAAACGTGGAAAAAAAATATTGAAATAAATATTACATCCCGGGTTTTAATGGCGAACCGAACTAGTCGCTTAATTATTAATTTTAGAAAACTGCATGCGGTGAGATTCGAACTCACGACCTCGGCCTAACGGGAACGCCACTTTACCAACCGAGCTCAGTTTCCCTTTTTATCAATAATGCCCTTAGTTACGCCCATATTTCAAAATATGCAAAAGTTAGGTTAAATTTGAAAATCAATTCTTGGTGCTTGAAGCTTTTGTTGGTGCAACCCTTTGGTGGTGTTGCGCCCTAAGCATAATTTGATAGATCCTGGGAAGCTGTTTGAAAAATATCCATGTAAGGTGGTCATGTGTGAAAAGTTTGATGTTATGTTTCACCCAGGAACGTCAGAACCATCAACTAGTTCATCGACGCACTTGGCAACTTCGCAACCACTTGATGGCGCACCATCCACACCACAAGTATTGCAGTTGATGTTTACAAACAAACTAAATATATTATAACAAATAAATTTCAGTAGCATTTTGTACTGTTTTGCTTAAGTAGTGCAATTTTTGGTTTAAAAGTTTTGTTTTAATTAATTTAGTTAACTAATTAGTGAAATGCTTTCTATTAAGAAATTGCTTTGGACGTTTGGAATAGTTTTAATATTTTTGTGATTTATTGAAATGCTATTCTTTCAGGCATCCGTGTGTGAGGAGAAGATACAGGGAAGCTCCTTGCTGCTCGATCAACATCCAAGCGTTGCTCCAAGAGAAGCGCAATCAACTTCAAGCCACGGGTTTGCTATCACCACCAACCTGTTTATTGTCACAAGTTTTGTGGAACGCTAAACATATTTAGGACTTGGTCGTGCCAGAATGTTTCACCTCGACTAAGACATGGCCCATTTATCCATAGAAATCATAGTTGTTCAGGTCATATTTAATTGGATTAATCGCTTACATCAAGAGTCGGTAACTTAAGCCCAATGAAAACAACGTTGCGACAAATGTATTGATTGCGGCCAGTAAGCCCTTGTGTAGATTTATAGCAACACTTTATTATGGTTCTTTGTTAAAACTAATTACTAATAAACTACTTAACATGAAAGTTTATTTGTTTGTAGCCAGTTGAGACCCGGAAGCTTCCACCCACAGCAAGCCCAGTCACAGTTGGCACAACATTCCTCTGCTGTACAACCGACCGCTGTACAAGCATCTTCTGTGCAACCGACACATCAACAAACTGACCAACAGGTTGCTATTTTCTTTCTATAATTTGGTGTGATTGATATCAGTAGCAGTTTAGTTTGATCGCATGTGAATACAATGGGATAAATATAGCCTACTGGTTGGCATCTGGGAACGTTTTGTAGCTAGACGCCATCGGGGTCGCATCACACCCAGTGTTCTAAACAAGCCAACTTAAAATGACTAAATCCCAGTCAAATCATTAGCAAGCAACTTAGGTCCAATTCAAGTCTTTCTTAACAAATAACAAGTATAAGTCGTTAGTTACTTAAGCCCAAGTCAAACTTAAGTCACAACATTGTCATTTTAGAACCAATGTTAAACTTGAGTTCTGAGCAACATTTCGCATGACGAATATGGAAAACCAAACTCATCGTAAGTTAAGATTTCTACAATGGACGAAAATAAACCAGTATTCAAATTAAAGCACTAAATATGAGTTGTGTGAGACAACATTATTCACACTCCAGCGCTGTAATCGTCACTGTGACTGTGACGTCACCAATAACACCCCTCCCAACCCCAGGTAAACTTCAAACTTTGCGCCCATGCTTCTGCTTGATACGCATTTATAATTATAAGAGTTGTTCTGTTTGTTCACCAGCTATGTTTGTATGCAGGTTGCCAAGCAACAAGCAGCTACGGACAATCCGCAGAAACCAACAGATGAAGGTAAGCGACCATTTGATGAACTTACACCTGGCAATGATTCAGATTATCCTTCATTTAGAAATCATTAAATGCTCAGCATCAGGGGCGGATCTAGGGGGGGGGGGGGTTCGCGGTTCCCTAGGTAGTATGGCCTATTTTCGCCAAAATAAGACATATTTTCAAGCTTTGTAGTGGTGTTCGAGCTTATGGCGCCATATAATGAATATTTCAAAAAAATGGTAAAATTCGTTTCGCGCACTCGCGCAAAGCGGCGTTTTTCAGATTTGCAGAGACGGCTTAAGTGACCGTACGCCAGTATAGCAGAATGCTGGCGACTTGGCGACTATGTCGGCCAAAGAATCAGCCAGAAAACCGAAGAAAGTGGTGCAAAAAAATTAAGCAAAAAAAAAAATTTTATTTATTTTTCAAAATATTTTTTTTAAAGGTTTTTTTTCAAAATCCAATTTACAAAATACCTTGTGGTTGTTTCCACACATATATTTTTGAACAGCGGAAATTTGTAATAACATTACATACTACAATTGGCAGAAATTAATTTTGTTTGTGTCATTTTGAAAAAAGTTATGGTAGTGTAAGGCCTATAGACTGTTTATTATTTTAAAAAGTACTCACTTTTGATCATACAATTGTTACGTGTTGGCAGTTTTACTTTGAATTGGCAAGTACTTCTACATTAAGTTGATTTCCTGTATATTGAGTTGAATTCCCCATTCCTGTTAAATGTACTGGTATAACATTTGCATCGGTATATTAAGGATGTACCAGGCTATGC
Organism: Ascidiella aspersa; assembly: GCF_963924565.1. Taxonomy (NCBI): domain Eukaryota; kingdom Metazoa; phylum Chordata; class Ascidiacea; order Phlebobranchia; family Ascidiidae; genus Ascidiella; species Ascidiella aspersa. The sequence continues at coordinate 166,792 of NC_139451.1, forward strand.
TTTCCACCTAAGGCCTAAAGTATATTTTTGGTGGTTTAATTACGCAAATGCTAAAAATTTTCTTTAGCCTGGTTTTGCTACGTTTCTGTGTCTTTTTTTTCAGCAAATCTATCCCAAAGGTAATATGGCACTGTGACTGTGACCATTTCTATTAAATTTTATTATAAATATCATTATTTCGAGCAATATAAATTGAAAATTTATCCAAAGAATATTTTTTCGTTTTGAGCAGCACGTTTTCACACAGGTTTGCCTGAAAACAGCTATCTATGTACCACTTTTAAAGCAAGAAAAACAGACATATACGTCCACCCCCAGGCCCCAGGTAGTACCTTCACATGTCCCTTGTGTACTTGTTAATGGCTTAATGTCACAAAATTTTTTGCGCCTTCGGTGCTACGTTTATTAATAGCCTTGTTTATCGCCAAAACATGGCAAGGTTCAAACATTCCTTTGGCGAACACATCATTTAAGGGGCGCGACCAAAAACCGAAGAATTTTCGCCAAAAATGCTTGTCACCAGAAGTCTGGCAAGATTCTGCCAGCCTGCCGTACGCTGACCTCGACTATATAATAACTAACTTACATCCAAGTACAATTAAAAGCTTTTTTGTTGTTAATGCAAATCTGTATCAGAACCAGCCTGCCAATATACTTCATCCGGCCCGCCGCCTCTTTGACAAATTAGACACGAGTCCATTTTAAATACTTTTTGACTATTTTAAGTGTGTAAATGCAAAAAGTTTTCGCGCTTCGCGCTAATGATCTTTATACATCCAGTGTGTTTACGTTTTGATGCTCTTTTTGAACTAGATCAGCGCTTTTTTACTGTTGCGCCGTGGAAAGCTGCCAAGTGCGTCGCGGACAAACGGAAAACGTATTCAAACATAATCGACAAATATTTTTTAACCATTTTTTTAAATGTAACAAAAACAAGAAATTTAAAATAAATACCGGTGTACCAAAAAAACCGCGCTCGCTAGCTTCGCTCGCCAGGTGTGCCCCAAATGGTTAACAAACAATAAAATAGATTAACTATAAAATTTATCGCGTTTTCTCAAAGTAGTTTTATTACACTTTTTTAATAGCAGTACGGGGTTGACGACGTGTGGACTCGAGTTTTAAACCAAGTATACGCCTTTTTAGCGAATTTGCGCCAAAACTTTACTGCCTCTTTAAAAGTAATTATAAACACGTTTTTAAAGTGCAAATAAATCCGAGGCCCACCTGATTCACAATTGTTATAAAGTTGTAATAACATAAAATCTCATTTAACATATGTTGTGCGGCCCGCAGAGACCTTGCTGAGTTTGCTTTTGGCCCGCGACTACTACACAAAGGTTGCCGACCCTTGTGTAAGGATTTGAATAAACTATCCAATGTTAGGATTAACTCTGCATAGAGTTTTGATCATTTCAGCACCTCATTTGGCAAAAACCAACTACAGTAACTTAAAAGTTGAGAAAAGTGTCATGAAAGAACCACAGCTGACCGCAGCAGACAACGCTATGGTTTTATTGCGACGTGGCCTCGGCGCTTTTTCGGAAGCATGTGCGGTTGCTCTCGCCTTTTCGGGAAAAAGCAAGATGTGTAGACAATAGACATGGTAGCGTCTTTCAGCGATATTCTTCATACCGGGTCAAACTAGGAAACCGGCCCACTGTAGAGGCTAACCTTATTACTTTTTCGTGCTTTCAAAAGGTCTGTTTTTCGCGTTATTCTGCAGGAGTTAGTTTATTCGGCCAGCCGATGTTATTTTTACCTGAATTATGGCGTCACGCAATGGTATACTTTTGTGACGTCATATCTGAAAAAATTGTGACGTCATATCTGAAAAAAATTCATGGCCCTCCCCAAACTGAAATCCTAGATCCGCGCCTGCTCAGCATCTAATTAAGCTTGATGGGCGACTTAAAAGTGCGAAAAGTGAAAGTTTGTCAACAGAAAAACTTACATGTTTGTAAAATATGTTTTCCTGATATATTTCCAGGCCAGGCTAAGATGTTCTACAAACGCCTTTTAAAGGAATTGAAACGAAATCCCTTTGGTAAGTTTACAACATTTATTTTACTTTGTGCTATATTTTCACTGGACATATGTATTCAAACAAGTAAAACACACGTGAGCATATTAGGCGCTACAAGCTTTAGCCGTGAACGCGATTAAAGAAACACATTAAGTAGATGGCGGTAAAAATATAAAATCATCAATCTATGGATAACCTAGCATTAAATAAATATATTCGTGTAAAAATGACTTCGTTAGAAACAAGTTCTTCTCCGGGTTGATCCACTCACGTAAACTTTTTACTTTTAGTTACGATTTTGAAAGTTAATTGTCCAACAACATAAAACAAGCCGCCTACATGGCAGAAATATTACAATATCTTACACAAGTACTATCTCTTTTATTTATTGTGATTTTTTGCCGGTCCGTGAACATATTTTTATTTAATCAGTTCGTCTAAAAAATTTGGAAACTTCTGCTTTAAACAACCATTGTTAGAACAATTCACACTTGTGACGTCACAGTGCCAATTGCTGGTTCAACCTACAATGTTATTTTTGTTGCTTTTTTAATATTTGTTGAAAACTGTGTTTAGATTTTAGAATGATTGTTGATTTGCAAGAATGCAATGAAGCAGTGCTCCAGTCTTTCGCAAAGCACTTCCCTGCGGATGCTTTCCCTTTTGAAGGCGAACCCATCGGTACAAGTTCATGCCACGCTTTGGGGCGGATGCTCCAGCATGTCGACAAAACAATCGAGTTGTTGGATCTGTCCAACTGCAAGCTGACAAGTCAAGGTTGGGGACACATTTGCGAAGCAATCGGGAAAATGACTCACAAGGTAAAGTGCTTTCATGTAATTATCAACATGTTGTCTCATTTAATTTATTTATATATTAATTTGTATTTGTTACATTATTGATATAAAGATTTCAATGCCATACCCTGGCTAACAGTTACTTGTAGCGTGGTTTCCCATATAAGGAAGCATGTTAAAACAGAATCCCCCCCCCCCCCTGTTTTTAAAGGTACAGAATAAATATGAAATTAATTACCGGGACAACTTATTAGTTTACTTCAGGGGCCACAAACATGTTAAACGATTGGTTTATGAATGTTAGTTTGTAGCGTTTTTTTCCAAAGCATTAAAACTGTATTGCAAAGACTAAACAGGGATTGCGCTTTAAGCAAAAACGCATTGATCTATTAAATTATATTTTTATGGAGTTCAAAATTCTTATGACGCTTTGGCCTAAGACAGTGGTTCTCAAACTGGGGTCCGCGGTCCTTTTGGGGGCCGCAAGACAATTTCCTGGGACCGCGAAGCACCTAACAAAAAATCAACACGACGCTCCTGAAGAAGAATTTTTTTTGTTTAATAAACTTTTCAGGCAGCTTACTTTTCCAAACCAAGTTGATTATTAGTTGTCCATTGACGTCATTGCACGCTTCAAGTTAATTGTCCATTGTGACGTCATAGTGTTGCGTTGTGCTAATAAGAGTTACGTTTTTACAGCTTGCTGCGCTGACACTGTGGGCTATATACGGTCACGGTTTTAAAACTGTTGGTGATTGCTTCACTCAAATAAAGTGATTCGTTAGAGGTTAACATAACTGAGCTGATAGCAAAGAAGCAAGTACACCCATCCCATTGTTACCATTAAAAACAACCTGTTAATTCGTGTATATTTGTGTACATTTTTAAAATTTTAATTTTATTTTTATGGCGAATATTAATATTGAATATTAATATTTTTTTTAAATTAATTTTTTTTTTCAAAATTTAAAAAATACAAGCCAGTCTTAAGACGGTGGTAACTTTTTAAATACGGTGGTTTGTAAGAGGTTAGTCGCTTAATAAGTGTGTTAAGCAAATTTCTATCTCTTGGGTTGGCGTTTACTTCGCGATTTGTTGTTAAAATTATAACATTTCATCTACTTGCATACAGTTATCTATTAAATATATTTTCACCAATATTTTAATATATATATATATATATACATATTAGGCTAGAATAGGTATATGGACATTGGACACATTAGGTAATGGGTGTTTTTATTAATATTTGCACAAAATAATTATCGTTATGTTTAGACAGTTATCGTTTCCACACAACTTAAGCATTTGAATTCGGTTTATTGAAAATAGTACTGCATATTATAGAGCAGGGGTCGGCAACCTTTTTCTAGTCGCGGGCCAAAACCAAACTCAGAAAGATCTTTGCTGGCCGCACAAAATGTTAACTGAGAATTGTGTGATTGAAATGTTAGAACAACTGTGAATCAGGCGGGCCTCGGATATTTTTGCACTTAAAAACGTGTTTAATTACATTTAAGTGGCAGTAAAGTGTTGGCGCAAAGCGAGAAAAAAGCGTTTGTTTGGTTTTAAATTCGAGTCCACATCATCCATGTCACGTCGTTTACAAGACACGGAATGGTTGTAAAGCAGTGCTTCTTAAACTTTTTTAGTTTTGTTCACGGTTTAGTGCGGCCCGCAAAAGATCTTTCTGAGTTTGGTTTTGCCCGCGACTGGAAAAAGGTTGCCGACCCCTGATTTAAGTCTTGGTGCAGAAAGTTGAATTTTTCGTGATAATAACATAACCTTGTGAAATAATGTATGTCTAGTAGGAATTAATCTTTTATGTTCAGCTAGCGCCAAGCTGGATTGCATTATGAAACTATATGTTGAATTGTCAGCCATTTTTATTGCAATAGCGCAAAGAAGTATTCACCAGTGTGTTTAAAGCTAAACGCAATTATTGCAGGGAGTCGAACCGTTTGACTTTTCCGGTTCAGGTTCGGTTCGGGTTTAAGGATTTTTTCAGAATTTCGGTTCAGTTCCGCTTTCGGTTTCGAGCAATTTTAAAGTTCCGGTTCAGCTCCGGTTCGACCATCGTTATTTCAAAACCGGTTCGTAAAGTTCCGGTTCGGATCCAATATAAGTTGCGTTAAATCTAAAAATGTGGGTCAATAAATGTAGAGAATAATCTTTGAATTGTAAGTCATTTAATCTAAGTTACGTATAAAAAAACAGCAAACTCAATATTGAAATATCTAAAAAATTAAAAATCAACCTTTTATTTAATCAATATTTATATTTTTTTCATAAAATTTCGAACATGGCGTAACTTGACTCTGTAAAATACAAGTTGTTACGTCATGCTGGAGTGCTTACAGTTCCTGATTCGGCTAAGGTTTATGTTCTTTTAAACTATTTGGTTCAGTTCCCGTTCAGCTCCTTAAAATCTTATAAAAACCGGTTACGGTTCGGAAAAAATCGATCCAAACCCGGTTCATAAAGTTCCGGTTCGGTACCGGTTCGACTCCCTGAAATATTGTTGTATGTAAATTTTATGTCCTCTTGTCCTGTTACCTACATGCCTTATTTTTGAAGTTACGCCATTAATTTAGTTCAATTTATACACATGCTCACGTAAATTCCTATAGTGAATGCATGTTAGTCAACCTAAAACATGACTGACAGCTCATCGAAACAAAAGTACAGACAGTATAATGTCAGAAAACGATTGAAATAATACTTTACTGTAAAGCAAGATGGGGGGGGGGGGCGATATGAAACAATATGGAGCGCAAGGGGCACTAGTGTAAAAAAGGTTGGGAAACACTGATGTAGATCAATCCGTTTCCCCGCTCTTTTGTACGATTCAGCTAACACGCGAAAGCGCTAAATCACTTTCCCAAGTTACGTTTTGTTTTGTAAGAATTTCTCACTGATTTAAAAAAACGCCCTGGAATTTTAAAAGTTCGGCGCCTATGTACGTGACGTATAAGAAAGCGATTCGAATTTTGCTTGAAATAACGCCACTAATAGTGTAATTTGACTGAAATTGCAATTGTAGCATTCTTGAATCACCGCGGCGCAACATGCGGAAGTATGCATAGCGCTTTAGTGCTCAACTGCTCATTGAACTTAATTAAAACGGATAAAAGTTCGCTCGTGACGCGAAAAAAGTGTAGTTCTTTAGGGTTGTTCATGAGCAAAAATTTACACTCGCCAGTCTGGGTAGCGGCTAACAATCAGCACTCGCCCGCCTGCCGAAATACCACTCGCCAAATTTGTTGGCAAGCCGTCTGCAAATTTCCGTCCTAGCGCGGTCATTTCTTGGGTTATCGTTAACCTGTCTCATGGTTTCTATACGTAAACATTGGTTTTCAAAAAAGTCTGTTCGTTTATTTCCAAGCATGGATAAACAAATTAATGAACCATCAAGCAGTTTACGCTTAAAACAATGTAAACATTTGAAACACAATACACGTTTTTTTTTAGTAATTTTAATAAAAATGTCAAAGCCATAATATTCGATAAAATCGACATTTCGCAATTTACAGACGTTTCAGCAATAACTCATGCCATCATCAGTGTAAAAATCAAGTGAAGATAAAAGCGATAAAACATCAATGTAAAGAATGTAAACAATTCCTTAAATATATTTTTTCTACAATCTTTAGTGAAAAAATAACACTGACAATATTTACAAGCTGATATGAGAGCTACACGAGCTAATGAGAGCATTTTTCATTTCAACATTTGTGAATTGTAGCTTGGTCACAATCACTGTCCTTGTCGTATTCATCCGAGCCAGGGGCGTATCCAGAAATCCAAAACGGGGGGGTCCCGAATTTTCAACTTCGGGATTCCCCGTTTTTCCATCTGACGTTAATGACGTCATAAAGTAGTGACAGATATGGAGTCATAAATCAGCGATTGTAAAAAAATCATCAGAAACAGCCAATTAACGTCCAGCAAAAGCAAACTTTTAGACGCAAAACACACACGTGCGTCACCGACAATCCTGCCAGGCGCCAGTGTTACGACTTTAACTAGTAATTCTAGAAAATTACCTAGGCCTTCTGTAAAGTCGCTAGTGAGTCCTTATTTTCGGGCATTAGATAACCTACCAAAGAGAACTTATATTAAAGACCACAACAAGAAAACCCAATGTACAGATGTATTGGTTGCAAGAGTAGAATATTACCACACCACAAACAATAATGACACTTAGACACACACAATTACTTACAAAAAACCGACAGACAGAGCATAATGACACTTAAAGTTTTACTCGCTAATTTCACAAGGCTACACCCAGACGTCTACTGAGCTGTAGGTGGTCAGCCGCTCGTAATATACGCTAAAACAAAACTCCTTTTCACGGGAACCGACGCGCTCCCGGAAACCCCAGGCCCGCCTTACAGGGCGGCCGTTTCGTGGAAAGATAACATTGGGCGGACCTTTTCGTGAGAAGTTAAACCGCGCCGGAAAACAAGCGATAAATGATTGTGAGATTTGCAGAAATGTTTGGAGACAGGAAAAAACATGTCTAGAGTCCAATTAACGGCGAACACCACGGCGCACAAAAATATTACGTCATTATACATGTCCCGAAATGCGAAAACCTAATTCCTAGCACTACATTTAAAAACAAAAGCGCTAAATTAATAATGAATGTTCGAATTTACAGTCGGCGTAATTAGCAACCGGTGATAATTTTGTAGTGCTAATTAAGCACGTAACACCAGCTGCGAGACCGCTTAGTGTGCAATCGTTAACTTCAGGAGAAATATATGTGATCGATTTTGGTAAATCGATTTACGGGACTACGCTAAATTAAAAGCACGTCTTTCGCCACCTGCAATACTAAACGAAGATCGCTTTTCCCCGGTGTTATTTGATTAGCGCAACATCTGCAAAAACGCCACTTCAGTAGTTAATCTAGTTCAGTGTTTTTAACCTTTTAAACTAGGTGTACACCTGGCGAGCGAAGCGATCGCGATTTTTTTGGGGGGAAACGGCATTTTTTAAAATTTCTTGCAAGTTTTTATTACATTGTCGAAAATAAAAATAAAAGAAATGTTAAAAAATATGTGTCCAATATTTTTGAATACGTTTTCCGTTTGTCCGCGACGCACTTGGCAGCCTTCCACGGCGCAACGATAGAGAAGCGCTAATCTATATCAATAGACAACATCAAAACGTAAAAAGAAAATTCGCGCGAAGCGCTAAATTTTTCGCACTTACGTAGTTAAAATAGTCAAAAAGTATTTAAAATGGACTCGTGTATAGTTTGTTAAAGAGGCGGCGGGCCCGATGAATTACAGCGACCGCTTGATTGATGTTATTAATTGTCGAACACACACTTGTTGATCAGCCAACCCGAACGAATAACGAAAGGCGAAAGAGAAAAAAATATCCTGCGTTCGCGGTCGATCAAACGAGAAACGAAAAACGGCGTTTTGCCTTTGATTTTGGTTTCCATTAGCAAGACCATAGGCGCCGAACTTTCGAAATCCCAGGGCGTCTTTGGAAACAGTCTTTGAAAAAGGGGAATCCCGAAATTTCAACTTAGGGAATTCCCCTAATTTTTGTCTGCTTAATCACTAATGACGTCATAAAATAGTGACGGGAATGACGTTATAAAATAGTAAAGAGAACGACTCATACAACCAGACACAGCCAATAAACGTCCAGCAAAAGCGAACCTTTAAGACGTAAAGCGAACACGTGCGTCGAAACAGCTCAGTGTGCAATCGTTTACTTCAGGCGAGAAACTAGACCAAGACGGTAAGTATGTGTGATTGATTTTGGAAAAATCATAATTCGACTATCAGCAGTGCAGTTTCCCAAGTTTAGTTTCATGTAAGGGACCATGCTAAATTACAAGCACGTCTTTCGCATCCTGCAAAACGAATATCGTTTTTCCGGGTTGAATTATGCCACATCTGCGCCGAGCAGTGTGTCAAGTTAGCTAAATACAAGCTGCGGTTTAGAGAAAATAAGTTGTGTCAATTGCACACCAAGCACGTGGTCTTTGGATATGAAAATAATTTTGCGGCAACTATCATTACTAGGGCCCGCAAAAGTCAATAAAGTTAAAATTTACAATAAAAGTAAAATTTGTCAAATTATGGCTTTTGACAAAGTTTTTGTGTTTCTTGAGAGTAGTTTATGTAAATATCGTCGTGGAAGCATTGTAAATCAGGAACTGCGACACAATTAAACCATATTAACCCGTAAAAGCACGCAAAATGTCAAAATGCCCACTTGGATCTGCAGTAACTTTTATCGCAAATTGTCCATTTTTTTTATTGGTTGTTACAAAACACTTCATAAACGTTGTCTTTTCGAAGATCAACAGTTTGAATTTTAGGAATAGCCTACTGACATTCTGTAATACAAAAATGCCTAATCATTACATAAAAAAGGCGAATTTAAACAATCACAGTTAGACTACCTTTTCAAGGGATTTGCGTTAGTTACAAAAATTCCGTTGTTACACCAACATCGAATACTATCGCAGACAGCGAACAGTGTTTTTTTTATTTTTATATAAGTTTGGCGTTGAAAAGCTTTGTTCGGAATATTACGTCTATTTATCGATTTGAGTGACCAAACGTCTCAGCATATTGAACACTAGGAATTATGACTCTAGACCAGGGGTTCCCAACCTTTTTACGATCTCGTACCACTTGGGGCACTCTGTACTGCCACGCGTACCACTTTTTTTAGAACAGTGGTTCTTAACTATTTTTCTGCTGCGCCCCTTTGGTAATTGTCCCGTGTTTTTTCTGTAAAAGTTAACTCTTCGTGGCGCGAAGAGCGAAATAAATTGCGTTCATTTGGTTTGTATTGGCTAAACTTTAATTTGGAAGACACACAAAAGGTGCTCGTGCTCGATATATTGGTTTACATCGAGCTGATTTTGACAAACATATTGCGGTAATCGTGATTTAAAAAGTGTTATGACACACAATGCGAAGGCTATTTACTGCAAATAACATTCAAAATTGGCGCAAAAATGTCTGAGTTCCCCCCAATTAGTGTTGCGCAAAAAGAAGTAATTTGTAGTTCGCGCGAAACGCTAAATGTTTACGTAGTTTTGTTGTTAAATTTGACAAAACACAGTTTGTGGAGAAGGTGGATCTTCTTCAACTATATCATACTGTTCTGACTAAACACAGCCAAATAGGCTGACTAAACAAAACAACGGGGATAGTTACGTAACAATGAATAGGCTTCAAGATTTTTTTTGTAAAACAACAAATAAACAAAATATAAAAGTTGTGAATCCAGGTTTTTAAAAACGAAAAACTACTCGCGTACCACCTGAACAACCTTCACGTACCACAGGCTGGGAACCCCTGCTCTAGACGAAGCATTGTGTGTTATTCGGCGTTTAAAATTTAGGAAATAGGTTAACACTTGTATATTTTAGCCTCGGTAATTGGCTTCACGCATCTTTTATCACAGAATATTTTTCACTAAACACAAATTTCTTAACAGCTTAAGCTTGACCTACGTTAGCGCGACTTGGTATTTCGTACTTTCAGCGCTTCAGTTTATTAGGTGCGAACGAACACTTTTACAGATGGTACTTCTCCCCATGTAATTCAGGAAAGTCGCGCATACTGTTAGTGAACCACGATTGTGCTACTAGCGGTGTACATTGCGCTAGCTGTAATATAGTGTTTACAGATGGAGTTGCACACTAATTGCACATGAAACCTGGTCGAATTTTAGGGCGTTTTGACACCCTGCAAGAAATCCAGGGCGTCAAAAAACGCTCTGCACACCCACGTTCGGCGCCTATGAGCAAGACGTGTGACCCAATTACACTGAAAAAAAAACACGCAGCTTCGGACGGTGAGGTAAACCCTGACAAAAACGAACAAAAAACGTTAATGTCACTTCCGAAAAGGGGGGGTGGTCCGAACCCTCAAAACTTAAAATTGTAGTTATCCATAACCAGTTACTTTTAATTCTTCTTTGTCAAACGAAGGCCATCTTGGGAAGCTTGCAATCGCTGTGGCTGATACGAAGCTGTCAGTTCCAACAGAAAATCTTTTTTGTAGCGCATAAATTACTTTTTCAACCAAAAATTTTTGCTGACCTGTTCAGTAATCGGCGTGTCACGCATTTCTTCCCCATTAAATATTTCCTCGAAATTAACTTATTCGTAATATTTGTTTAGAAAAGCACCATTTCTAAAATATGAATTTACTAACTTAAAAAATGCAGTCTTGGGAATTATCGATGTAAACTGAAAAGTAAACGTTTGTTGTAGAAAACTACCTTTCTTCAAGAATGCGAAGAACATCTAATGTTATGTCAAACTTTTCCCTCACATCAGCCAGGGTTACCTGGTCAGACTGTAGCCACAGCGATAACGAATGAATCGGGGTTAGCATTACCGCACATTGGTTGAGGCCCTCAAAAGCCCGTCTAAGGTGTTACGGGCTGTTATTGTAAAGATAGTATAGCCTCATTAACAGAACACTTTCGTATAGCTTGTTCTGTTTTATAGCGTCTTTGAGGGAAAGCTGCAAACGATGTGCAAAGCAGTGGACAACCACAACGCTAGGCTGCAAACCCTTTAATAAGGCTGAAACGCCGCCTTTCTTTCCTACCATTACATTAGCTCCATCACAGCCAAAGCCAACTAACCTTGGCGTAATCTCTTCCTGGCTCATACCCACTTCTAAAAGGGATTTTAAAATACTGTCATAAATACCTGCAGCCTCTCTGGGCTTCCGAAGGCGACAAACTTAGTTTGCACCAAGCCCCTAACGCTATAGCGGACATGGACGGATGTCTGCTCCGTTATGCTGCTCTCCTAGTTCACACAACCAACAGTAATGGCAGATCGGTCTTCTGTGCTTAGCAATATAGCGCAAGCGTTTCTCAATAAATCGCTCATTCTTTTGCTGTATTGCTCATTGAGCTGATTGAATGCTATTGAAGCAGGAGCTGTCGCTGGTGATTTTTGCCCTTCATAACACGAACGAGCTAATGCATGGACTTCACTTTGCTCGTGATAAGCAATCGACTCACTTAAAAGATTTGCACCCTTCGATAATTTTTTTGGAATTTGATTTATGTTTTATTTTGTCAAAATGCTCTATGCACCACTTGCACTGCATACCATTTCGGCAATTTTGTTTGTAGCCACGGCCTGCTTGTTTTCCATTTCTCTAAATCCTCGCGCACTTTTTTTTTTTATTTGTGTAAAAATCTTTGCGCTCTCTTTTTTCGCATTCTGTTTTTTTCTGCTTGAGAGACGTTTGACCGCAGGTGGCTTCGCGGCACAAACAAAACACCACATTCCGCCTAACACTATGGTTACTGGTTGAAAAGCAAATAATGACAAAATAATTGTAAATTTACAACTAAACCATTTACAAAGTTAACCATATGCACCAGAGTTCTGTGCTGCGTGACGCCCATAGTGGGTCGTTTCTATTTTCCAAGGGCGTCCGCAATGGTTTCGTTTCGTATCTAAACATAATTGCGATATAAAATATTATATAGGCGTCAACGACTGGGTTAAACATTTTTTTTAATTAACAACGTTTAAGTTAAAAATAAACCTCAACTATTTACCACTGCAGCAATGGCGATGTTTTTAAAACGGGACAAAGAGTCATTATTACGAGTTCAAACGTGACCGCGGTTTACATTCTGCTTAACATATCGATACCGCAATAAAACGTGCCGCGCACCAACATTTGTGTTTTCTTTAACATGCACACCTCTGCAGTAAATCAAACATTGCAATGTTTTGCTACTTTACCTTAAATTTTCGGTCAAAATTACTTGAAATTTGTTTTGTTATAAACTGAAGAGAATTTTTTTTCGAAATAAAAGTAAAAATATTTTTTTGGCTTGCTTGCGAACATATACACCCTCACCCATTAGCGATTAAACATTAATTTAAACTACTTTTTAGTCGGGGAAATAGCTTAAGTTTATAACTACTGCATTATTAAAAATATTTGGTAATTGATTCAAATATCTAATACATTCGCGGGTAACAATTTAAACTGTACCTTCTCTGACGTCACCTTAAGTCAAACAATAAAACTTTTTGCGGTGTTTTTGCCACTTGTATATTTTCGTCCAAAATTACTTGAGATTTTGTTTCGCTTTTTGTTCAAAATATTTTATTTCAACGAAACATTGAAAAGAAATATTTAAACTCACGACGTTATGTTTCTATGAATTAGTTGAAGGAGCTTCGCCTCAGCTACAACCAAATCCAAAACGCCGGAGTGAAAAGTTTGTCGGAGATTGTTCACAAGTTGGAGGGGTTGCGGTTGGAGAAATGTGGCATCACAGACATCAGTCCACTCACCGACGCCATCAAGAACAAAGATTGCAAAGTAGGTTGTTTTTAAAGTATCGATAAGCAGTCAGAGGTACAGTAGCCAAACAAACAAGTTCGTGAAATTTAATAGAACTGTTCCATTTAAAATTTAGCTAAAAGTAAAAATAAAATGTGTTTTTTTTTAGGTTATCTTAGGTACACATACACCTATTAGTTATTAAACATTAAACAACTTTATTAGCCGAGTTTGGAAAGTGTAATTGAAGTACCTCATAAAATTTCAGGACAAATAATAGGAACAGCCCTTGACAGAAAGTAACAACAATTTGAAGCAGCAGTTTGTAACAAATAGAGAGGAACAATAAATTGACGTGAATCAACTTTTGTTGGTGTAGTTTGGACTTTGCACGGATATTTTGCAGCCCAGAGTAAATACACATTGATATTCATTCTACGTCTAACTATTATTTGAAAAAGTAAATTAAAAACAAAGTTCACAAAAACATGTAGGCCGACTTGCTCAATTAAAATTAAAAAGGCCGCGAAATAAGCAAAATGTTTTGCAGTAAATATGTTTAATATGCCTATTTCTTGGAAACTTGCGGTCTAAATATTTAATTCGGTAAAATTCACTCTTTGATTATATGCGGGAGAATCCTTACAAACAGTAGAGCGTAAACAACCTGTACTTAAACACCGACCCTCAATTAAAACTAAGTCTTCAAGCACCTACTAATTTATTTTCACACTTTTAAAAATGTTACAAACATTTAAAAAAAGGACATTGTCGATTGTAGCTTGGTCACAATCACTGTCCTTGTCGTATTCATCCGAGCTGCAATCAGCGTCAACGACGACAGATCTTGATGGCGATTCTTTTTGTGTTACTTTTCTGCGGCGTTTAGCTCCATTTAGCCACACGTTAATGGCTGGTTGTGGGTCGAATTGTGTAAGATTAGTGGAGCACATTTGCACCACCGTCAAGTCGTTCATCGTATCAGTGGCTAGACCAGTGCTTCTCCAAGTTTTTTTCATATTCCTCCCTTAAAGACTCAAACACCGTTAGTTCCTCCCCGACAAAAATCAAAAAAGGAATATTCACAATATTTCAGTTATGCACGAAATTCTCCGCGTTTAGCAAATGTCAAGCAATCAATATATAGTGGGAAATAGAAGAAGTGTTTGCTTAAACAGTGTGAAACAGACACCTGGTGCTACTAAACTTAACTTACTGTGACAAAACAATATAGATATTGTAAACCAGACAGACTCCTTATGGCGTCACAGTTAAAGCAGCATTTAGTCTTCACGTATACTTTAATTTAAGTCTTATAGTTTTCCTCCCAAAAATTTTAAATTCCCCCAAAGTGAGCCAAGTGGCTCCTTTTGAGAACCACTGGGCTAGACGGTTCCTCAAACAAGTTTTCGTCAATTTCATGTTGCTGAATCCACGCTCGTTTTCGGAAGAACTAGCCGGCAAACAAAGCAGTGAATCAATAAGAGCAAAAATGTTGCTGTAATCGTCACTAAACGAACGACCAACCTCATCCCAAGATAGTTTCGCGACCGATTCCTTGAATCTAAATAAAATACTGCAATTACTAAAATAGATTATAATTTTAGATTGACGCTGATACCGTCTGCATAAATGCATCTTTAGCAGCTGCCATTTTCCTGCCACGCTAACACTATCTATTCCAGCGCTTACGAGCAATGTGGAATATGTGTACAGATCATTTGCACTTCTTTATCTCCAAATAGTGCAAAATATGAGAAATAATCAAACTAAAAACTGTAGTTATTCTATAACCAGTTACTTTTAATTCTTCTTTGTCGAACGAAGGCCATCTTGGGAAGCTTGCAATCGCTGTGGCTGATACGAAGCTGTCAGTTCCAACAGAAAATCTTTTAGCAGCGCATAAATTACTTTTTCCACACAAAATTTTTTCTGACTTGTTCAGTTATATGGCTGAACCGCAAATAATGACAAAATAATTGTAAATTTACAAAGTTAGCCATATGCACCAGAGGTTGTGTGCTGCGTGACGCCCATAGTAGGTCGTTTCTATTTTCCAAGGGCGTCCGCAATGGTTTCGTTTCGTATCTAAACATAATTGCGATATAAAATATTCACAGTCAGTTATTTTTTAAGCTTTGGCTTGGCTGACCGTTATGAACTTAAGAGATCGCAACAACATTCTTACGTAGACTAATTGCTAATTCTCGGCTGAAGCACAAGTAGGCGATATTTTTAAATACCGCATTGTTCAGTGGGACGTTTCGGTCCCTCAAAACATCTTAAAAAACACTGCTTACAAACATTATTGTAAGACATTTGCAATTGAACTTATTGTTACCGAACAACTGCAGTAATTGCTCATAATTTTCGAATACAAACAATTAAATAAATACAAAAAAGTTGATTTTTTTATCGCTGGGTACATCACAAGTCCAGTAAACTTTTCAAAGGCGTCAACGACTGGGTTAAACATTTTTTTTAATTTACAACGTTTAGGTTAAAAAATAAACCTCAACTATTTACCACTGCAGCAATGGCGATGTTTTTAAAACGGGACAAAGAGTCATTATTACGAGTTCAAACGTGACCGCGGTTTACATTCTGCTTAAAATATCGATACCACAATAAAACGTGCCGCGCACCAACACTTGTGTTTTCTTTAACATGCACACCTCTGCAGTAAATCAAACATTGCTATGTTTTGCTACTTTACCTTCAATTTTTAGCCAAAATTACTTGAAATTTGTTTCGGTATAAACTTAAGAGAATGTTTTTTGGAATGAAAGTAAAAATATTTTTTTGGCTTGCTTGCGAACATATACACCCTCACCCATTAGTGATTAAACATTACTTTAAACTACTTTTTAGTCGGGTAAATAGCTTAAGTTTATAACTACTGCATTATTAAAAACATTTGGTAATTGATTCAAATATCTAACACATATGCGGGTAATAATTTAAACTGTACCTTCCCTGACGTCACCTTAAAACAAACAATAAAACTTTTTGCGGTGATTTTTGGTACTTGTATATTTTCGTCCAAAATTACGTGAGATTTTGTTTCGCTCTTTGTACAAAATAATTTATTTCAACGAAACATTGAAAAGAAATCTTTAAACTCACGACGTTATGTTTCTATGAATTAGTTGAAGGGGCTTTCCCTCAGCCACAACCAAATCCAAAACGCCGGAGTGAAAAGTTTGTCGGAGATTGTTCACAAGTTGGAGGAGTTGTGGTTGAAGGATTGTGGCATCACAGACATCAGTCCACTCACCGACGCCATCAAGAACAAAGATTGCAAAGTAGGTGTTTTTTAAAGTATCGATAAGCAGTCAGAGGTACAGTAGCCAAACAAACAAGTTCGTGAAATTTAATAGAACTGTTCCATTTAAAATTTAGCAAAAAGTAAAAATAAAATGTGTTTTTTGTAGGTTATCTTAGGTACACATACACCCATTAGTTATTAAACATTATTTTAAACAACTTTATTAGCCGAGTTAATAGCTCATTCCATAAAAATATTTGTTAATTCACTCAAAGATTAAATCCATTTTTTGCTACAGTTGCCGAACAAGCAAATTCGGGAAATTTAACAAAAATAATAAATTTATAATTTGGCATGATTATATTGTCAATTTTTATCAAAGATTGTATACATTCGTTTTTTGCTACTGCACCTTTGATACGTGGGTAGTGATTTTAAACTGTACCTACACCTATGTCACATTAAATCAAACATTGAAACGTTTTGCTACTTTACCTTTCCAACGAAATTTCTTAAATTTTTTTTTAATGTCACAATATTGATTTTAGCTACTGCACCTTCAGTATGCAGATATAATTTAAACTGTACCTTAGCCAAACAAACGTGACGAAAAATGTGTGGCATGTTATTATGTTTGCTACTTTACCTCCACCGCTTTAGTGCCCTTAATTGTAAATGTGTTTTGTGTCGACCGATTCACCCACAAAGTGCCAGCTGTGGTAAACCATCTCACTAAATAAATAGACCGTCCTAAGTAAATAATAATAATTAACCAATGGGTCAAATTCACCAATAATATGTATCCACTGCCGTGTAGCCCAAGGGTAACAACTTTAATATCTTAATGCAGTTAAGTTTATAAATACTGCATTAAATAATTAAAATATTTTTTTGGCTTCCATATCAAAAATTAATTTATAGCCACCATTTTTGTTAAAATTCATATGGAGATAAAAAATTTTTTACTTCATATGAAGTGAAAGTTGATGTCCACTGAAGTCTTTATCAGTTTACAAACAATAAACACAACGATGGTTACAAAACCTTAGTTCCTTAATTCGAATGAATCACACAAAGTTATCAACACTAATAGCAATAAACACAGAATAAATATAAAACTTAATTTACACCGCAACAGAGTAGATGTTACCACTAACACAGGCGCGTCTCAAATGAAGGGCAAACAAGACACGTTTAAACGAGACACGTACATGCTCTAGGCAAAGCGCGCCACTAGGAGCAGTGTTTAAATAAAATAAAACACTAAGGTTAACATGAAGGATAAAGAATTTGTTTAATTACAGAAAATTCTTGAAGAGGAATAAGCTTATTTCTAATACCCAAACTTGCTACTTTACCCACCATCGCGCCAATAAAATAACATGTTTTTGTTCTCACTTTGCCGAAGTCTGTTTAGCTTTTTATGTTTAAGCAAAGTGTCATGGGAACATATCGCTTACAACTTAATTGTTGCCAATGTGAAATGATTTAGTGTTTCATGCGAATTTTTTAAGGTTGGCATAATTATGGGAACACAGAATTCCGAAATTGATTTCGACCAATTTAAGCACTGCCCAGTGAAGTGAGAGTGGAAACACACAATAAGACCTATAAAGTAACAATATTTAAAGCCAGATTCTCTATAATACTATAATATTATGACCAGCGACTATAAAAATAGGAACGACGCAGTTGGTGAATTGTTATGTCTCAATATAAAAAGTATTTGCTTAAATGCTTAGGTGGGAACACAGTAAGAAAATGTTGATGTTGTCAAATTGTGATTTTTCGAGGCCATTCAAGTTTGCAACAAACACAAAAATTATAATTTGCCAAAGCCACCAACTGATAAAACAAATATCATACAACAGTGTTTATTTTTATGTGGCCACACAAAACCTATTTTTGTCTGTAACATATTATAACCACTCGGTATGTCACTTCACATTCATCATATTTAAACTATCTACTTGGTTGTTTGAATATTTATTTTCCTTTGAATCATATTCCACTTATCTTTCCCCGATGTATTAACATTCACTGCCATATCTAAATAAAACTCCAAATTATCAGTTAGTTGCCCTTTATTTTCTGTGAGTGATAAAATCCGACATTAAGGTACTGAACATTATCACCAGGAGCTATTTGGTGCCTTGACGCCATTTGTGGCTCACTTTCAAAATCTAACCACGTTCTTCAATTTGTTGTTTCAGATCAAGTTGCTGTATCTGAGTATGAACGGCATCGGCATCGAAGGAGCTCTTGCGCTTTCTCGCGTCCTCCCAAATATCGAGTTGTTGCAGGTCGGTGGTTGTGACATCACTGAGGAAGGCGAGGAGGTGATCAGATCGAAACTGAGAGAACTCGGACTTGACGTGAGTAACAACAACAAATACAACAACAAATTAATATGTTTCAACAGAAGTCAAGGAAATAAACTTTTTTTGTTTTCGGCGTTTACAAAATAAATCTTACTTGGAAGTAAAGCTTATTATTTTAGCACAGCGCCGCACTTTATTGACGTTTTTTTACCAAATTCGCCCAGAATATCAGGATTAACACAAAAATATGCGCAACAAATAAAACACGGTTTCGGCTCAATTCGCGTCATTTTGTGACGTTTGTACCTCGGACAAAATGTGCATTGTGTGCTTATGACGTAACAGTAGGTCCATTGATGAGACGAAACAACTTGAACAAAATATTGCGAGTTCATGTTAATAACATCCGGGATATTATTTGCGTTGATATTACAAACAAATGTAAAAAAAAACTTTAATTTTTGACAAGTTATTGAATATCCGAAGTAAACTAGTAATAATGCGAATAAACTATTACAATGGTGATTAGGAGGTTACAGCAAATACGCTAAAATATATATTTGGAAGTTAAGCAACAAAACACAGAAATATAATGCAAAAGTAATATATTTTCATAATCATGTACTTTTAATAACAACGGCCTAAATGCATCTTGACAAACAATTCGTCTGGTAGCACTTTTTATAAAGTCACTCAATGTGGGGTTGCCAGTAAAAAATTATAAAAAGCCTTCATTACAAAAAAAATAGAGTTTGCGGAATAAACCTAGAATACATATTTATTATATTATCCTAAATTATTTTTCGATTGTCACCTTTCTTATGTAAATTGTGAAAAGTAACATCACTCACTACATAATGTACATTATTTAGCTCAGTATACATTACGTATTGAATATAATTATTCACTGTGCCTCTTCTTAGCTATTGTTTAAACAGATTTTCTCAACCGTGGCCCTCGGCCCCCCTGGGGGTGTACGGAGCGGTCATTGAGGGGCCACAGGCATAACTCTCTAGCTAGAAATTACAAAAACCAAAGTGTCACTATTTTTAAAATTTCACAGCTAACTTAATTTTGTGTTTTTATTATGACTGTAAACCTTTCTTGTAACGTTTTGTAACCCATTTCTTACACGTGCCTGACTCGTCAGTATAGGGATGTTTAAAAGTAGAATATTAGATCATTTTTAATCGTTTTATCGTGGAAAGTTACGCCTAATTGGCCGTTCGCGTGTGGCAAGTTTGGTTAAAGGCCTGTCGCTGTAATTCCTGTGCTGCTTCATACATAGCCATGCAGTGCGGCATCAGCTTTTTTTCGGGCCGGCCATTTTCACTTACCGATACCCTTTTGCCTATAATCATAAAGTGTCCAACAAATGCTGTTAAGCGAGCAACTCATGTGTATTTGGTTTGAAATTTCCTTTAAGAGCGTTCAGTTGCAAAAGAAACATTCCATCGTAAAACGCATAAAGTACGCTACAGGGTTATTCAAATATTCAAGGTCATTTTTAGGCCAACGCTCAAGTAGGCTAATAGTAACGCGTTAATAAAAGGAAAATTGAGAAATCATCTCGACGAATGTAGTGACATCGCTTGGCTCAGTACAAAACAGAGCCGACTTAAAAAAAACTTGGCGGCGTCGAAGAACAAGCTTTGTAATGACTAACTAAGTTTAAATTAAAATGCCTTATTTGTACAATTTTTAAAAGTAAGTGCATTTATTTGTTGATTAATGGCTGTAATTGTTATTGACGTGAAGAAGTAACACAAGTAAAAATACATTAAACACAATACTTCGTATTTTTATTAGTGGGGGGGCACGAGGGTCGAGAGTCTTTCAAAGGGGGCCACGAAGCATAAAATGTTGAGAACCACTGGTTTAAATTTTCATTCTGTAACCATGCATCTTTAAATAATTTTACATACTATGCTTTTAATGTCTAATTTGGCAACCCTGCAACTAAATTAATGTTTAGTACAAGCTTTCTACGACCGTGAAATACAATTTGAACTTAAAAAAATATTTAACACTAGACGAAATACCCGGCGTTGCCCAGGTTAAATAGAATATTTACCGGTTATTCGTAAGATCTTCGTAAACATAAATAATGCAAACATATTTTTTTAAATGTCATAACAAATTTGCTTATGCCTAAACGTTTGCAAATACGTAATCCCAGTGCTCAACTGCGTCAAACGTGAGAACATTTTCTCGCAGTGTGCCATTTCATATACTTTTCGACTATTTTAACTACGTAAGTGCGAAAAATTTTCGCGCTTCGCGCGAATGACTTTCATACGTCCGTTTTGTTTACATTTTAATGCTGTCTTTTGAACAGCGCTGCTTCACCGTTGCGCCGTGGAGGGCTGCCAAGTGCGTCGCGGACAAATGGAAAACGTATTAAAAAATATTGGACATATTTTTGTATTTTTTAGTTTCGGCAATGTAATAAAACTTAAAAAATAAAAAATAAAATAAGAAATGCCGTTATACCAAAAAAAAATCGCGATCGCTTCGCTCGCCAGGGGCCCCTCTCTTAAAAAGGTTAAAAACACTGAACTAGATTAACTATTGAAGTGGCGTTTTTGCAGATGTCGCGCTAATTAAATAACACCAGGGAAAACGATCTTCGTTTAGTGTTGCAGGTGGCGAGAGACGTGCTTTTAATTTAGCGTGGTCCCGTACATGGATCTACCACTATCAATCACATATATTTCACTTTTTTTCGATTTACTTGGTTAACGATTGCACACTAAGCGGTATTATTTATGACGTCATCGCAATCGCTATTTTATGACGTAATATCAGTCATTATTTTATGACGTCATTAACGTCCGACGAAAAATCGGGGAATTCCCCAAGTTGAAATTTCGGGACCCCCCCTTTTTAAATTTATTGATACGCCCCTGATAACCCTTGACCCACCTTCACCCAAACGCTAACCCCCACCCTAACCGAAATATTGTGCGTTGGTTTAATAATTGTTTTAACGGGGTAACACTTAAATTAGTGAGCGTTTCGACCATTCATCATTCCGTAAATTAGTATTACCCAAAAGAATATTTACCGGTTATTCGTAAGATCTTCGTAAAAGACATAAATAATGCAAACATATTTTTTTAAATGTCATAACAAATTTGCTTATGCCTAAACGTTTGAACTGAGTGTCACTACATAGAAATTTCAAATCATGTGATGTGAAGTCGGTTAACTATAGCGCACAACACTTGGCTAAGCATGCAATACATCTTTTAAGTAACGAAAACCCGTGACGTTTGTCAATTGAGAATAACTCCCAAACGTAAAACTTTAGGTTGCAGCAGCAATTGCTTAGACTTGCTTGATAGCGTCATGTTTAAGCAAATACGTAATCCCGGTGCTAAACTGCGTCAAACGTGAGAAAAATGCTTACTATTAACTGCTGCAATAAACGCAATATTTCGGGAACTCTGTTAAGTATTGCGTCGGTAAACACACTGTAAGAAGTCATTAGGCTTTGGCCTCAATCACTATCGCTAACAAACGGCTTAAAAATAAAAATTCAATTCTTCGTAAATTTGCGAACTCTAGCTAAACTTTACGCGTAAACAGGCATCAATAAGTTCCTAATCGTAATAGTCTTAGTTGGAAACATTAAAATTTTACTTTATGAAGGAAATGTACTTAGTTTTATTTATTTTTTTATTTACTTACTGCGACAACAAACGCGATATTTTGCGAACTCTGTCTAAATTTGGCATTGTTAAACTTAAGTCTTTACTTGGAACGTTGCACACGTTTGTTAGCATAGTTTATAACAGTGGTTCTCAACCGGGGGTCCACAAAAACTTCTAAATATACCTATATTAAATTAACTAACGCTGAGGCTTGGGATACATGCTTAAACACAATCTTGGTAACATTGTACCATGTTGTAAATCGCATTGAGTGTGACGTAACATTTCCATTGTGATGTCACACAAATATAATGTAAAATGACTGGGCGAACATGTTGCCACACACATCTCACAAACTTTCTCTTTTATTATGTCGATTTAGCTCAGTATACATTACGTATTGAATGTAATTATTCACCGTGCCTCTTCTTAGCTATTGTTTATAAAAAACGGTTTTCTTTATTTTGAAGAAAAACCCTAGAAATTTTAGATGAACTATAAAAAACTAGATTTAGTTCTAAAAACCTGACGCTTGCATCCCTGAGCAAATGTATGGCACTAAATTAAGCATGTTAATGGCGATTGTCAATATTGTGTGCAACTTGGCGCTGTGATGTAAATAGATTGTTTTGTGCATTTTGCATTTGTAACGTTGAAACTATACATATAAGCTCTAGTATACTCAATTGATATCGCTCGCAAGGTGCGCCACCACGTGTTTAGAGGTCTACAGGTGCACCATGACGTAAAAACTTAAGAAATACTGATCGGTGGTCTCTTCTAAGGGTACATTGGAAATATGGTTATTATGCAAGTCAGCATAAAACCACAATTACGAACAGTGTGACATAATAGCCTCAATGTATGAGAAGTAACATTCTCAGCAAGGAAAATAAGTTAATTAATATGTTTGCGCTAATTTAAGGTCAGTTACAAAACAGTTGTTATTATTATGGAAACTCTTGATAAACTGTGGGGGGCAGATGTTAAGGGTTGGGTCTCAACTCACCTACGGACCCAGTTTAACAACACTTCTTTAATTACCCCCGATGTAAATAAAACAACATCAGATGGGCTAGATTACAATTGTTGTAAACAGATGTGACGGTTGGAATTCTTCTTTCAGTTGAAAACACGTTTATTAGCTTTTAAATTTTCATCTTGTGTTTTGCAGGAGGACAGAGTGAATTTTTATATACTACAGTTCGACTGATCTTGGATTGCTTCGAGCGACCAACAATCGTCCCTCCGTGATGCGAAACATTTATCAGCTTTCCTGTTGATGGAAGTGAACTGAGGGGCAGGGGTGGGGCAACACGCCACGCCTTGTATTATTTACCTTTATTACGTAGTTTCAAGTTTTCATTGGGTTTCTAGTATGTTCCATTTTGATAAAATGGTTTTAGTTGAAAGGCATCTTTGCGTCTCATCGCAACTTAAACAATACATAAAGGCGTTTTTAATATCCATTCATATTTTTGTAAAAAACTATTGGGAAAAATTTTGTTTAATTTCAGAAATCTTAGAAATTGAAATTTTCAATATATTTTTTTTTTATTTAACAAACTATTAAACAAAATTGTCCAACTTTGTTCAATTTCCAAAATTTTATAAACTAAAACTTGAGTTCTAATGGACGTTTAGATGCAACATATGACGTCATCCCTCTTTATTGACCGCTGTTACTTTTGTTTTGTTCATGTTTGGCCGACTCTTTCCCAAACCACAGCCGTGTTTATTTGAGCGAGCGCTCGTCTCCCCAAAGCGCTTTGCCGTTTTGCTCGTTGCCTTGTAATAAGTGAGTTTGTGCCAAAGCCAAACGTCGCTTCACAACTTTGCTTCGACGAGAATGACGACCTCGCTTGTTTGGTGGCCGCCCCGGTACTTTGCTGTCCACACATTTAAGCGTTTTGTTTGTTCTTGCAAAGTCGAAATTTTTATACTTTACCGTTGTTTGTAATTACCTTGTCAACATTCAACTTCACTGCATTGTTTTACTTTATTCAGTTTGATTTTCGTAATGTTTTATTTTCACGTAAAATCCAGAGTTGCTTGAGAAATAAATGGTATTATTTATAAAAACTATTGATGCAAAACTGATTGCACGCAGTGTTTTTGTACCTAAAAACTAGTGTTCTTTATCTTATCTAAAATACTTCATTATTGCTCCTGTTTCGCAGATTAGCTGATTTAACCATTTCAATTGCCTAGGGTTTGTTTTGATTTTGTGTTTACGTTCCCTCGTGGTAAGAGTTCAACAACATTAGTTTAACTGCCTTAACAAATCACTTGTATGGTAATAGTTTAATATTTATCTCCAAATTCGCCCAATATTTTGGCCTTAAAAATCCTATGGTTTTTCTTCCTGACTTGGTGGAGGCGCCGACTTGGAAATAGTTTTGTTTATCCCGCAGCCTTGTATTATGGGAATGTAAGTTTTCTAGGGGGGCCGTCAAATTTGCCAATGTTTCTGGTAATTTGTTGTTTTTGAAGTTATGAGTTATTTGCAGTATTTCCACTTTGGTTAGGTCGAGTAATCTGAATATTGAATGATTACGGTATAAATGGAAGTAATCTTGTTTTAGGAGGGTGCCGCTTAAAATGTGGATTGCCCTGTTCTGTAATACTTCAAGATGCTTTAATTTAGTTGGATAAGCTCTACCCAGGTTACAACACAATATCGAAGATGAGTATTGATTAAGCTATAATATAAAAGGCGAAGTGCATGAGAGTCTAAATCAGTGGTTCTCAATCTTTTTTCTTTCGTGGCCCATTTTCGTGGCACTAAAAATCTGTGGCCCAATAGTTTTTTGTATCAAACAGATTATTTATTCAACCGTGCATTAGTGAGGTACTTGCTTCTGAACAATTAATTTACGTTTTATTTACATTCCTTCAATTCCTCCCCAAGCCATTATTCCTGTGAACTTAGGTATAATGACACAAATGAAACTAAATTCTTCCATAAATCTAGCTTTTTTTTTAAATTGGTCTGTGGCCCACTTGAAAAGTACTTATGGCCCACAGGTTGAGAACCGCTTGTCTAAATCAGGGAGTCGAACCGGAACTTTATAAACCGGTTTTACTCCAATTTTTTCCGAACCTGAACCGTTTTATGTAAAATTGTAAGTAGCCGAACCGGAACTGAACCCTATATTTTAAAAGAACCTGAACCTTAACCGAACCCGAACCTGTCAATAAAAGCGGTTCACTCCAGCATGACGTCACAACCTCTATTTTACATAGTCGAGTTTTGCCATGTTGAAATTTTATAAAAAAAGTGAATACTGATTACATTGTTTTTATTTTTCAGATATTTTAATAACGAGCTGCATGTTTACGTCACGTACCTCCACATTTATTGACCCACATTTTCATCTCATATTGCACCGAACCGGAACTTTATAAACCGGTTTTGAAACTAAATGTAGTCGAACCGGAGCTGAACCGGAACTTTTAAATTGCTCAAAACCCATATCGGAACTGAACCGGAACATTTAAATTGCTTAAAACCCAAATCAGAACTGAACCGGATCCGACATTATCCTTGAACCCGAACTGAACCTGAACCGGAAAAGCCAAACGGTTCGGCTCCCTGGTCTAAATAGAATTTCATTTTTGATAAAAGTCCAATTCCCATAGAATTTATTTGTTCGATCATTTTAATTGAGGTATCCATGACAATTTATCATCTATGATGAGGCCTATTATTTAGCGGAATTTACCTGTTTACTTTATTATCCCTTATTTTAATACTGAATTGATTTTCTATTTCCAAATTTGAATTGGTTACCAAGTAATGTGTTTTAGAATGATTAACTGATGGTTTGTCAGCCCGAAACCAGTGCTCAATTTTTTCTATATTTATTTAATTAGGCCTATTTGTTGTATTTTTTTATGTTATTATGGGAGATATAAATAACAGTATCATCTGCGTATAAACTACAATTTATATTTGAGTTTATTGGTAAGTCATTAATGCAAATTTGAAACTGGAGAGGTGCTAATATACGACCTTGTGGGACACCGCATTCAGGCATGGCTGGATTAAAAACAGTTCTTTCTATTTTTTTACATGCTTTCTCTGCCATAAAAAAGTTTCTATCAGTTTCAAGGGTGGGTCTCTGATACCATAATGATTTAGTTTTTTAAGTAATATTTGGTTGTCTATGGTATCAAAGGCCTTGGATGAATTAAGGAAAACTACACAGCTATAAGGCCTATCTATGGTTTTCTTGGTTAATTAATAGGTTTTTATATAATTCTGTTGCGGCAAGCGAGGTTGAGTGATATTTTCTAAATCCGTGTTGATGTTTACTGATAGTTTCATGTTTTGCAAAAAAGTAAGAAGTTGATGGTGCATTACTTTTTCAAAAATACACGTAACAGCTATTTGGCTTAGATGTTAATGGTCTACTTAATTTTGGGTATATTTTCATTTTAAAAATGTTGGTAAAGTTATTGTCAGTTTCGACTCAGGCTGTTTTCCTAGCCATTGTATTTTTAGTAACACTTTTCAAACAAGATAAGTTACGCAAAAATATGCACAAGTAATATGTATATAGGACATTATATCGAGAAATGTGTATTTTTCATCCAATGCGTCGCGTCTCCTAAATTAAAATTTTAACGAAATAAAGGCACTTTTTTCGCGCTTCGTGCGATCGCTTTGTGGGAGTGAGTAAGAAATGGAGTGATAGGTTATTCACTTTGTTCCATGTGTGTAAAGCAGTGTTTCTCAACCAGGGTGCCGCGGCACCTTAATGTGCCATTTCTAATTCTTAAGGGTGCCGCGACATAATTGATATTTTTTTTAATATTGAGTATTAATATTTTTTTATATTTTTAATATTTTTTTTAATTTAGAAAATATAGGACATTCTTATAGTTAGAGTGAAATTTTTTTTCCTAAATATTTACGATAAATATGTTTAATTTGACGTGACATTTTGTGCGCACCCTGTGTGTTGGCTAGCTTTTGGTGTCAAAGAGCGATAGATTTAAAAGCCAAAAATTTTACTTGAAGCCTCTCATCGATGCGGAAATACTCAATCACGTAGATTTAATTGATCCTGAGGGTAAATACCTTAAGTGTGTTTTTGTCACACAAACCTGCTCAGATAGAGTAAAATTTCAGCAAACCACAGATTTAAAGCAACAGAAAAAATAGAGTTTTTATTGGTGGATTAAAAGTAACCGGTAGATGGTGCTAGAGAAATCACCTAACTTGATAAATCGCCACATTTAAGCAAATTATTCAAACAATTATGTTTGCAGGCGATCAAAATTGTCAATTTAGAAAGTTTTTGATTCCAATCGAAGCTTAACAACAGTTTTAATTCGTTTGTTTTTTCATTTGACGGAAATCGGTTGCAGTTTAGAGGTCAGTGTTGATTTTGACTCGAAGTTACACTGTGTTTAAGTATTCTATGAAAAGGGCGAAGTAAAAATTTTGCAGCAAAATAAAAACATTTGCAAAAGTTTTCGTCAAACTTTTTAATATTGTACAGTTAAAAAACTATGTCGGAATGCAGCAATACAAAAGGCGAAAAATTGGGCGCTGGTCTATAATTCTACCACAGCGTTCAAACTGTAAATAAACAAAACCATTATTAAATCAACGCACATTATTTAGGCTCTGGCTAAGTGCGCTGGTCTAGAATCCGGCGCTCTTTCACTTATGTACGTGAAAAGTTATGCAAAAAACAAAACAAAGTAATACCGCATACCACAACGCATATTGTTTGGGTTAGGGTGCGGGTTAGCGTTTGGGTGAGGGTGGGTCAAGTAATATTATGTTTATTATTAATAATAACTTGACCCACCCTCAACCAAACGCTAACCCTAACCCAAACAATATGTGTTGTGGTATGCGACATTTAAAGAAAGTTTTTTTTTTAATTAATTTTTACGTACAATAGTGAAAGAGCGCCGAATTTGGGACACAGGCTAAGAGTTCTGCCACCTTTTTGTACAATGATGAAAAACAATTATGAAACCAGTCGTCAAAATTGAAATTGCAAACTGGGAGTTAAATACGGTAACTGAAGCACATTTTTGTCCGGGGGTTTATATTGCTAACATTATTTGGTTTGGGTTGCGAGTAAGTGTTTGGGTTTATCGAAGTATTTACCACTTTATTTATTTATTGCAGTTTCATTTTGTACAACTCTTTTGGTTACTTAAAAAAAACTTTGTAAGATTCTAGACTTATGCCGAATTTGAAAAAAAGATTTATGCAAAAGTATTTTTTGGTTTAAATTATTTACGGCCACAAATTACAGAATGCAATCTTGGGTCTTACAAGATCATGGGTTGAAAGTTTCAGTTCAATTGGCTTTCCAATTAACATTTAGACCACAGGTTTTTAAGAATTTTACGTACCATTAGCAATATTTTTTTATAATTTTTCAGTTTTAACAGCAATTTACCATTTCCAAACAGGCTGCAAAACTAAAATTCGGTCGAACTTATGTTTTGTATTACGACATAAAGTATAAAATCAAAGAATTCAGTTGTGCTTTAAATTTCAAATTGTTTCATAAATTTGCGACAAAATGTCGGACTCTGGAAATAGAAGGGAAAGTAGCGCTCAGTTGAAGCGTAACGTCACGAAAATGGCGTTCAGAGGTCGGGAAAAGGTCAGTATCAAATGTTGGCTGCGTCAATTTACTAACTGTGTGCTAGTCTGCACTTCATTACACTTTTTGAGGACATCAGGTGTGCAGAGCCAAATTTTCAGGTGTGCAATTGTGTAATCATGATTTTATGCACAACGACGTTCCAGATTCAACCACATTTCAACTTTTTTTCAAAATTTATGTGTAAATTTTTTATTTCAGAAAATAATGTATTCTCTAGCATCTGTTTTGGTTCATCTTGTGAGTTTCAGATTAGAGTCTTCATACTTTGTTTTATCCAAGCGTCTGCTGAAAAAACACCTAAAATCACCAAACCTCGCTAAATTTTCAATAAAATTGTAGTGTACACACAAATTGCTTTATAAAAAGGTTGGGTGTGCACCTGCCACAGAATGCAGACAGGTTTTATAAAAAGGCTGAGTTGTGTTAAGATTCTGCACCTCCGGTGTGCATAAAAAAGTTAACCTGCAAACTTAAGCTCCACACCCAAGATCTTGTCGAAAGGTTCAATCAAATGCAGACTCGGTCATGATTTTTTAAACCAGGATTCCATTGTGTTTGAGTTATTTACTTTGTGTTGTATTTATTTTTTTTACAGTTAAAGTAATTGAAAAAATTGACCTTTTTAGGCAGAATTTTTTTTTATTTAATAGTCTGAATGTGTCTTATATGGGGAATGTTTAAAGTGGAATCCCATGAGATTCTAGAACTTTGGATTTCAAATTTAGAACAACGAATCCAGAATATTGAATCCTAGTATATTTTTATTGAATTATTTAACCCTGATTTTGTTTGAACAGGGTTGTTCCTAAGAAAAAATTTACACTCGCCAGCAAGGCGAGCAGCTATCCATCAGCACTCGCCCAGACGGAATAACAATAGCCAAATTCGTTGGCACGCCGTCTGCAAATTGCCATTTCTTGGGTTATCGTTAACCTGTCTTGTGGTTTCTATGCGAAACATTTGTTTTTTAAGAGTCTGGTCGTTTATTTCCATGCATGGTTCAACAAATTATTGACCCATTAAGCAGTGAACATTTGTTACAGTCTTCAGTGAAAAAAATAACGCTGACAATTTAGTAGCCACGGCCTGTTCGTTTATCATTTTTTTTTAAATGCTCGCACTTTTTTTTCGTATTCTGGTTTTTCTATGCTTGAAGGACGTTTCACCGCTGGTTGCTTCGCGCTAGAAACAAAACGCAAAACTTCGCCTAACAGTATAGTAGCTGGTTAAACAGCAAATAATCACAAAATAATTGTAAATTTACAACTACACCATTCTTTCACATAGTTAACAACTGTATGCACTAGAGTTTCTGTGCGGGGCTATGAACTTAAGAGAGCGCAACAACATACCTACGTAAACTAATCGGTAATTCTCAGCTGTATGGTTTTTAAAATACTGTAGTGTTCAGTGGGACGTTTCGGTCTCTTAAACGTCTTAAAAAACACTGCCTACAAATAATATAAGACATTTACATTCAAACTTATTGTTACCAAAAACTCCAGTAATTGCTTATAATTTTCTTATGCAAACAGTTCAATAAATACAGAAAAGTAAAATTCTTATCGCTGGGAACATCGCAAGTCCAATAAACTTTTCCATGAGCATCAACGACCGGGTTAAACTTTTAAAAATTAACCTTTAAGTTAAACAATAAATCTCATAACTATTTACCACTGCAGCAATAGCGTCTTTGATTGTTTGCCGGTAAACGATTTTTTAAAACGGGACAAAGAGTCTTTATTACGATCTTACCACGGACAAAGAATCTTTAATACGAGCTTCGAACGTGACTTCGATTAAACTTATTATTTGTGTAGTGTTGAATGTATTTGCGCCTTGGTGTTTGAGAAAATAACTGGCGCTAAGTAATATTTCGCTTAGTAGTGGTGCTTAACACAAGTTGAAATTTCCTGGCAATAGCCACTCGCCAGTTGGGATTTGCACTCGCATTGGCGAGCGGGCGAGTGCTTAGGTCCAACCCTGTTGAAGGAGGACTCATTGCTCATACAACCTACAAGGCCCACAGTGTTAACCTGTGTATATTGTAATCAAAAATATATTCTAACAAATGTTAACATTCTTAACAACTGCTATTTCAAGCAATTTGGAAACTGTAGTACATGTCCAGCTTGTTGGAATCCAAGGTTCAATATTCTACTTTAAACATCCCTAGTCTTATACTTGAGTTTTTTAATTTTTAGTGGATTTGAATTTTTATAATAGAACATTTGCAATAAACCCAATTGTTTGTTCCGTTTTATAAGTAAGTCATGATTATTTGAAAGCGGAAACTTTGTCAGATTAACTAGCATTTTATAGTTATCTTACCAACTATACTTTACACATTTAAAAAAGAGAAATTTTAATCGGAATAAAACTTTTGACTTTTTGAGAAAATAATGTTTTTAAGTGTTCCTGTTTGATTTAAATTTTATGCTTTTTTCCTACAGTAGTATTTGTAATGAACCATATGGATTTGTTTTTACTTGTACGAGTCATTCTCTGC
This sequence comes from Ascidiella aspersa, assembly GCF_963924565.1. Lineage (NCBI taxonomy): Eukaryota > Metazoa > Chordata > Ascidiacea > Phlebobranchia > Ascidiidae > Ascidiella > Ascidiella aspersa. The sequence continues at coordinate 198,335 of NC_139451.1, forward strand.
GTTCGTCATATGTTATCGTGTTTTGTGTTTTGCAGATGCTGCGTTCGCTCGGGCGCGGCGATGAAACCAAGGATGAAATCATCGACAATTACGTTCACCTTGTTACTAAGCAACAGGTAAATCTTGATTAAATAACAACAACGAGTCACTTCCTGCACTTTTGTCTCCTAAATGTTTAAAACCAGATTTATAGCGAATTGGTAATTTATTTATAGCGAATTTGGTAATTAATTTTTGAAAAGTTGCACTTCAGCTACATACATGATTATGTTCTTGGTAAACTTACATTTTGCTTAACCTAATATTGTTTTTTCACTAACACTTGAAATATGCCGAAAGGAAGTTCCTATAGGGATTCTGTTGTTTCCATTCAATCAGAAAAAGAAAGCGAATAAATATCTGCAATTATTTTTACATTTGATTCTTTGTAAATGTCCATATTTGTCTGATTCTAAATAGGATAATCAGGTGTCACTTTAAAACAACAAATTGTATTAAATCCTCGACAAGCTTTTGCACAAGCTGCTTTATCAGGTCAAAGTAGAAACTTTTTTAGAGTCTAGATTTCAGTGTTTTGGTAAAGAATTGATTATGTTTGAAGTGTTTTGTCAACAGTTAAGCTTTCTTTACATAATTAGCCACAAATTCATTTCAATGAAACCTAATGTATTGTATGAAATGTATTGTTCCAAAGACTAGTGTCAACAGTTTAAATTATTTGTTATTTCACCGCCACACAGTGAATATTAACAAAGATTATTGAAAGCATTCATTATAAAACTGTTTCGATCCTGTTGGTTTTTTGAAAATCTTAAGACCTCATCACAGTTAAACAAGTATATAAAATTTAAAGAATAATTACAGTAATTTCAGAGAAATAGGTGTTATCTGGCTTATAATTTATTAGTCGGATGATGCATTTAAACAGCACTTCTTCACCGATGCTCCATAGAATGATGCCAGGTCTGCAGTCAAAAACAAATCTAATTTATAAAACTTACCGTATATTTTTTATCATGTTTTTATTTATTTTGGCCTCAATTGATCTAACAGTCAGATATGCAAAAATGAATCCCTTGTAAACAAAATTACAAGCAGTTTAAGACTCCCTTGAGTAAAAATGTTTCAAAAAATCTTCAATATAAGTTTTAACACTTTAACTGTATTCTTAGAATATTAGTGTTTCTTAATTTTTTTCACAGCGTCCCAAACACTGAGCTATACCAGCAAAGCTTTGCCGACCTAATTCTACCCGCTGAACATTTTTAAGGGAAAAACATAATAAATTAGGGTTAACAAGTTAGATGTCTTTGTATTGCTTCCTCAATTCACTCATAATTTCCCCAATTTTTTTAAATTTTGTTGAAATCTTGCTTGAAGCAACCTCAATAAATCTAAGCATGTGAATTACTTTGGTCTTTACCCGACCAGATCAAATGGCGACAAAGTTTTAGTTCCCTACCTATGGGTTGAAAAATCACTTTTCTAAATATTTACTTGATTTTTCAGGTTCAGTTGACAAAGTTCCAGCAAGATATGAAAAGATACCTTCAATCCATAATCGGTAAAGTTCATATTTTTTAAATTTCTACTGATTTGTTTCTCGTTTTGATTTTTTTTAACAAAATATTTTGAGAATTATAGTTGTTACATTTTCTTTTTTCGCTTTTTAAAGCTAAATATTTAAACTGTTGATTTTAAAAACATATGCAAAGCCTAAATTGTTTCTCAAAATTGACAAAAATATATATTCCGTCGCATAACAACAAGCATCATCAGTTTCTGTAAAAAATATATTGTCTGAAAAAAAAAATTAAGTTGTTTGCATGAGATTCTTTAAAACCAAAAGTACTTTAGCTTTTTCAGGTTGCTTACTTTTTTTTTTTAATTTTAGCAATGTAGTCGGCAACCAATGATTTCTATGCATCGCTGGGAGAGGTTTACGAAGACGGTTGGATGGGAAAAGATATGGTCGCAACACTCTCAAAAGTAAGTGTTAATTGAATTAAAGTTGTGAGTAGAATGAAATACTGATCAGATGCCAGCTTGTGCCACAATCCACTTAACCTGGGCAAACCTTTTTCAAAACATTTTGAAATTTCCTGGCAATAGCCACTCGCCAGTCGGGATTTGCACTCGCATTGGCGAGCGGGCGAGTGCTTAGGTCCAACCCTGTTGAAGGAGGACTCATTGCTCATACAACCCACAAGGCCCACAGTGTTAACCTGTGTATATTGTAATCAAAAATATATTCTAACAAATGTTAACATTCTTAACAACTGCTATTTCAAGCAATTTGGAAACTGCAGTACATGTCCAGCTTGTTGGAATCCAACGTTCAATATTCTACTTTAAACATCCCTAGTCTTATACTTGAGTTTTTTAATTTTTAGTGGATTTGAATTTTTATAATAGAACATTTGCAATAAACCCAATTGTTTGTTCCGTTTTATAAGTAAGTCATGATTATTTGAAAGCGGAAACTTTGTCAGATTAACTAGCATTCTATAGTTATCTTACCAACTATACTTTACACATTTAAAAAAGAGAAATTTTAATCGGAATAAAACTTTTGACTTTTTGAGAAAATAATGTTTTTAAGTGTTCCTGTTTGATTTAAATTTTATGCTTTTTTCCTACAGTAGTATTTGTAATGAACCATATGGATTTGTTTTCACTTGTATGGGTCATTCTCTGCGTTTGTCATATGTTATCGTGTTTTGTGTTTTGCAGATGCTGCGTTCGCTCGGGCGCGGCGATGAAACCAAGGATGAAATCATCGACAATTACGTTCACCTTGTTACTAAGCAACAGGTAAATCTTGATTAAATAACAACAACGAGTCACTTCCTGCACTTTTGTCTCCTAAATGTTTAAAACCAGATTTATAGCGAATTGGTAATTTATTTATAGCGAATTTGGTAATTAATTTTTGAAAAGTTGCACTTCAGCTACATACATGATTATGTTCTTGGTAAACTTACATTTTGCTTAACCTAATATTGTTTTTTCACTAACACTTGAAATATGCCGAAAGGAAGTTCCTATAGGGATTCTGTTGTTTCCATTCAATCAGAAAAAGAAAGCGAATAAATATCTGCAATTATTTTTACATTTGATTCTTTGTAAATATTTGTCTGATTCTAAATAGGATAATCAGGTGTCAATTTAAAACAACAAATTGTATTAAATCCTCGACAAGCTTTTGCACAAGCTGCTTTATCAGGTCAAAGTAGAAACTTTTAGCAAATGAATTTAGACAAATTTAAGCGCACAGCAATAGTATTTTTTTTTTAGATAGTAATAAACGTATTGTCATTTATCCAGTGTTAATAGCGCTTTCCTTAAAACTATCTTTGGTAAATAATTTATAATTTTATTAAACTGTCATGTAGCATATCATGATAAGTTAAGATTACCAGATTATAAATGATTTGTTAATATTATTTTTGCCACAAGTATTTGGTTGTCTTTGAATTTTGTCAGTCAGCTTAAATTATCATTTCTTTCCAAATTTTCAACTATATTTGCTGTTGTGTTAAACTCAGCATCTAAACTCTTTTGTTTTAGAATTCTATTCAAAAACTATTGAGCGATCCAATTTAGGTTTTTCAAAAAACTAACATTTTTTCTTTGAAAAGTTCTGAATTTATGTCGCATTTGAAATGTTTGGACCAAGATTGGCAATTTTTAGGTCTAACATTTCAGCTTCATGGCCAAAAACTTTTTTCAAACGAGAAACTCAGAATGCTTTTGGACAATAGACATTTTAGGTGAAAATAAAAACTAGAGTTTAGAAATCACTGTCACAACAGTCATTTCACAAATTAAAATTTAAATAGTGGCAAATGGCCTTAATCGTTAAATTAGCAAACATGAATTGAGTTTCAAGTTACAAGCTTTTGAAAAGTATTTGAATTTTGATTTCTTACTAAGATTGGCACAGCAGCAAATCACTCTTATTCCTCAAAATACTTAATTTGAGTTACTTATGTTGTAAGGTATGAGTAGTGATACTTGGTGGAGATATGTGCTTGCAAATGCTTGCATTTCCCTGCGGTGGCCTACTTCCAGCCGCTGCTGCATTTCGATTAATGATTATCTCAAGATATCTCCACTTTACAAACACATTCCAAAGCATTACATCATAGTGTTGTTATTCCATGAAACATGTTTGCTAATAACTAGATAGCTATAGTTTTTATTGCGATCAATTGGATCAGTTTGTAGTTAATTCTAATGTTATTTAGGGATTCCTTGTATGTTTAAATTCTAGTTCTAATGTAATTTCCATTTTGACCCAAACTACTTAAAATGTACAATGGCCTTTTTAAGTTTCTCATTTAAAACAAATATCTGAACTGCAATTGAAAATACAGCCTAAAAATTGCCAATCTTGGTTTACGAATTTTGTCATTCACATTTCTCAGGGAACAAATTGCAATTCCTTGTTAATTGATTTAGTTGATTTCTAGTTTTGAGAATTCTAATCTAATTTTAGAAATACGTCAAAAAAGTTTAGTTGTCCAAATCTGATGTTTGGCTAAATGTGACTAAATTGTTTGGAGTGAGTTTAATTTTGAAACAGTTCTTAATCAAATTACAAAAGATAGTAGTTTCAATTACAACTTAAAAGTCAGTGGATAGTTTGAAATCTGTTTTATATAATTTGTTGAAAAACATAAGAATTTAAAATGAGTGTTCTTGCTTTCAAAAATTCAAACTTTATGTAATGCAAAATAAAACTTAATCAAAAGGTTAATAAACTCAAATACATATTCAACGAGCTTAATTGAATAAATATGTCAACACTCAACATATCTGAAGGACACCAAGGCAACATTTATAATTTTAATAAACACTAAAATATAAAACTAAAAACCAGCAAAGGCATTAATAAATAACCCACACCTTGTTATGACATTATCTTTGCTGAATTATGCTAGTGCTATTACAGTGGATTCAACAGTTTGATATATATTAGTTAAATTGTTGTCTTTGTTTTTGTAAATTAAATGCTTCTAGCTGTATTGCATTAATGCTTGTTTATTAATGTTAATGCTTTTAGAGTCTAGATTTCAGTGTTTTGATAAAGAATTGATTATGTTTGAAGTGTTTTGTCAACAGTTAAGCTTTCTTTACATAATTAGCCACAAATTCATTTCAATGAAACCTAATGTATTGTATGAAATGTATTCTTTCAAAGGCTAGTGTTAACAGTTTGAATTATTTGTTATTTCACCGCCACACAGTGAATATTAACAAAGATTATTGAAAGCATTCATTATAAAACTGTTTCAATCCTGTTGGTTTTTTGAAAATCTTCACAGTTAAACAAGTATATAAAATTTAAAGAATAACTACAGTAATTTCGAATACATAGGTGTTATCTGGCTTATAATTTATTAGTCGGATGATGCATTTAAACAGCACTTCTTCACCGATGCTTCATAGAATGATGCCAGGTCTGCAGTCAAAAACAAAAACAAATCTAATTTATAAAACTTACCGTATATTTTTTATCATGTTTTTATTTTCTATTTTGGCCTCAATTGATCTAACAGTACTCAGATATGCAAAAATGAATCCCTTGTAAAAAAATTACAAGCAGTTTAAGACACTTGAGTAAAAATGTTTTAACACTTTAACTGTATTCTTAAAATATTAGTGTTTCTTAACTTTTTTCACAGCGTCCCAAACACTGAGCTATACCAGCAAAGCTTTGCCGACCTAATTCTACCCGATGAACATTTTTAAGGGAAAAAACATAACAAATTAGTATTAACAAGTTAGATGTCTTTGTATTGCTTCCTCAATTCACTCATGATTTCCCCAAATTTTTTAATTTTGTAGAAATCTTGCTTGAAGCAACCTCAATAAATCTAAGCATGTGAATTACTTTAGTCTTTACCCGACCAGATCAAATGGCGACAAAGTTTTAGTTCGCTGCCCATGGGTTGAGAAATCACTTTTTCTAAATATTTACTTTATTTTTCAGGTTCAGTTTACAAAGTTCCAGAAAGATATGAAAAGATACCTTCAATCCATAATCGGTAAAGTTCAAATTTTTTAAATTTCTACTGATTCATTAGTTTTGATTTTTTTAACAAGATATTTTGAGAATTAAAGTTGTTACATTTTCTTTTTTTGCTTTATAAAGCTAAATATTTAAACTGTTGATTTAAAAAACATATACAAAGCCTAAATTATTTCTTAAAATTCACAAAAATAAATATTCCGTCGCATAACAACAAGCATTATCAGTTTCTGTAAAAATATATTGTCTGAAAAAAAAAATTAAATTGTTTGCATGAGATTCTTTAAAACCAAAAGTACTTTAGCTTTTTCAGGTTGCTTACTTTTTTTTTTTAATTTTAGCAATGCAGTCGGCAGCCAATGATTTCTATGCATCGCTGGGAGAGGTTTACGAAGACGGTTGGATGGGAAAAGATTTGGTCGCAACACTCTCAAAAGTAAATATTTATTGAAATTAAAGTTGAAATACTGAAAACAAAGCTAGCTTGTGCCACAATCCACTTAACCTGGGCGAACTTTTTTCATTTTTCCTAAAATTCACAAATATATTTTAAAAACTTTTTTTACCATTTCTTGTTTCAAGCTTCTTAAAGTAATATAATGCAATGAAGTATAACTACAGAAGTTTGGATCATACAGAACCGCGATAACTTTGATCAAAAACGCTTCATGTAAAATAACAGCTTTGATCACATAATATCCAACATCATACTCCCAACCCAATTTAACTTTTATTTTTTACAGACGACGAATCTTCTGCACAGTGACCTTCATGCCCGACTGAACACAGAGGTTATATCTGTCCTACAAGATCATCTCACTCAGGTTCGAATAAATTGAGCGTTTCAGAAACGACGTTTTACAAAACTTTTATCAAATGGCCGAATAAGAATTGGGATCGCATTTGAGATACAAAATTTTGTGGTAATATAAAAGTTGAAGGCCCCTGCAATAAACTGAATAGTTGTTTTCAAAGTTTATTTTTTTAGTGCAATGAGATGAAGGTCAAAGTGAACAAGCGAGGTCGGAAGTTGGTGGATTTTGACGCGGCACGACGAAATCTCGCAAGTTTACAGGGAACAAAAAAATGGAGGAATCAAAATTATCTAGGGTGAGATTTCTATGTGACAACGACCACTAGTTGTCACATTATATGGGCCGACAATTTTTTAGGCATATTTTGTTAATATTTGTTATACAAGAATGAATTTTAAGCCCATGCATAAATAGGGAGCATTATTTTTGTTACTTTAAAATGCTACCTACTTCTGTTTGGGCTTTGGTATTCTTACTATGTCTAACTACAACCTCCAGCCATTGTCTTAAGTTTTATTCGAAACGTTCAAAATTCTACCTTTCTTCGACATTCTACGTCCAACTAGAACCTCCAACTATTATTTTAAAATTTTGTTCGAAACTTCTGTATGGACTTTGATATGTCTATTAAATCTAACTTCAACTTCAAACCATTACCTTAAAGATTCTTTGGAATTTTCAAAATGCAACCTACTTTTATTTTCCGTCTATCTACAACCTTAAGACATTATGCACCAAAGATTAAATGTTTGTTTAACAAGTATAACACATAAAGAGCCAGTACACTGAAAGCCATTGCAGACTCTTCACCGAATCTGTCGATCAATGATGCAAGCAGGGCAGACTAGAAAAACAACAGTGAGGTTCGAACTAACGACCTCCGGTCATACCGGGACCGTCGCTCTACCAAAAGAGCTATGCAGGCTCAGAGGGGAACGAGTCGAGAAACAACCATATCACCGTTGTCTGCTGCATCCTGTTTGTAAAGCTAGTCTGTGGTGAGGTTCGAACTCACGACCTCCGGTCAAGCCGGGACCGTCGCTCTACCAACTGAGCTATGCAGGCTCAGAGGGGAACGAGTCGAGAAACAACCATAGCACCGTTGCCTGCTGCATCCTGTTTGTAAAACTAACCTGTGGTGAGGATGGAACTCACGACCTCGGTCAAGCCGGGACCGTCGCTCTACCAACTGAGCTATGCAGGCTCAGAGAGGAGCGAGTCGAAAAACAACCATACGCCAATGCTTGCTCAATCTGTTGGTACAAGCAACTTCAATTGAAGGGGATCCACAGTACCATATCATTTATTCGATGAAACATATGTGTGTACATCTGTTTCATTGAACATATAGAGCCATTTTGACAATAGATTTAATTTCACATATATTTACTGTGTACTTAAAAAAAGTTGTTTTTGAAGGCGTTGCATTTAAATATTAGGTTGTACTGAGTTGGTCTTAACTTATGGCCTACTTATGTATAGGGATGTTCAAAGTAGAATATCGAATCCTTGGATTCGAATCCAGATGAGATTCGAATCCAATTCTGCCATTTATTTCGGGTAATTGGAACCGATATAATTTAATGTTTTACCGCCGATTGTTGCGCCTAATTGCACAAACGCGTGTGGTAATTTGGCCTGTCGCTGCGGCGACCAATTTATGGTGCTTGCTTTAAATGTAACCTCGTAGTGCAGTGTCAGCGTTTTTTCGGGCGACCAATTACCGCGTCTCGCTATAACGTTCGTCTAATAATTAAGTGTCAATCAAGCGTTATTGGGCGAGCGACTAGCGTGTAATGTCTGGTGTGGAGTTCGCAATTTCCCTAAATGCGTTAAGTTGCAAAAGTAACATAGCGTTGCAAAACGTGCTGGCCGTCCACAAAATGCGCTATGGGGTTACTTAAGGTCAACTTTAGGCCAATATTCAGGGAAGTTATGCAGTTATGCACAACGTAATTGTCAAGAATTCGTTATGTCAATAATAACTTTGTATTCTTTGCAGTACATCATTTGACTGCATAACAGATCATGTTAGTCAAAAAAGAAGCAATAAGACTTAACAATGCTTTCAAAATCAGGACCGAATTGCTTAAGACTTCTGTGTGCAGTGTTGCATTTGCTCACTATTGGCAAAAATATAAGTTTTGGACACAACCTGGACAGTTGACATATTCCAGTTTACAGAACGGCTTCAGATGACAGTTGTTAAGAATGTTAAACATATGAGAGAGTTTTTTTATTATAATGTACACATGTTAGAAAATTGTTTGGGCGATTTATTGCTGTGATTGTGGGCCCTGTAGGGTAGATTAAGATTAATCCCTTCCCCAAACAAAATCGAGGTTAAATAATTTAATAAAAATATACTAGGATTCGCTATTCTAGATTCGAAACCTATTATTCTAGAATACCTTGGGATTCTACTTTGAACATCCCTACTTATGTATTTGCAGCACAGAACTAGCAGTTTGCCTTTGTAAGTAGGCCTTTTAAAGTTTATTTCTACATTTGTTTTATAAAATGCCAACAATCAACAAACGTTCAGCAACTATGCGTATTTTTACATATTTGAACAAAATGGAGATCTCAAAACTTTTGAGTGGTCGTCAAAATAAAACTATTAAAAATATAGATTTTGAATAAACTTGTATTCCGCATATACTTTATGTTTTATTGCGGATTATCTTTTGAACATGATATTCACGTGATAGGCCCAGGATCACGTGACAGAGGCCCATGATACTTATGAGACGCTGAACTCACAACTTCACGAAGAACTTCCCGACCTTTTCGACTCACGGGTCGTCCTGTGCGCCGACATTGTTACGAACATCGCAACTGCTGAGAAAGCTTTCTACAACGAACTTTCCGAGGTGAACTTTAAATTATTTTTCGATTGTCACCTAATGTAAGTTGTGAAAAGTAACATCACTCATTACATATGTACATTATTTAGCTCCGTATACATTACATTTAATGGATGTTATTATGCAAAGTGCCTCTTCTTACCTATTGTTCAATTTTCATTCTCTAACCATGCATCAATAGGTTTTGGTTTGCAATATGTTTGCTCTAATATAAGGTCAGTTACAAAACAGTTGTTATTATTATGGAAACTCTTGATAAACTGTGGGGGGCAGATGTGACTGGTTGGGTCTCAACTCACCTACGGACCCAGTTTAACAACACTTCTTTAATTTACCCCCGATGTAAATACAACAACATCAGATGGGCTAGATTACAATTGTTGTACACAGATGTGACGGGTTGGAATTCTTCTTTCAGTTGAAAACACGTTCATCAGCTTTTAAATTTTCATCTTGTGTTTTGCAGGAGAACAGAGTGCGTTTAGGCTTCTGAAGTTCGACTGATCTTGGATTGCTTCGAGCGACCAACAATCGTCCCTCCGTGATGCGAAACATTTATCAGCTTTCCTGTTGATGGAAGTGAACTGAGGGGCAGGGGCGGTTCCAGGGGGTGGGGCAACACGCCACGCCTTGTATTATTTACCTATTGTGCGTAATTTTAGTTTTTTTTATTGGGTTTCTAGTATGTTCCATTTTGATAAAATGGTTTTAGTTGAAAGGCATCTTTGTATCTCATCGAAACTTTTGTTCGATCATTTTAATATGAAGTTTGAATGACAATTTATCATCTATGATGAGGCCTATTATTTCGCTGGATTTACCTGTTTCAGTTTGTTCACCCTTAGTTTAATACTGAAATTTGAATTGGTTACCAAGTAATGTGTTTTAGAATGATTAACTGATAGTTTGTCAGCCCGAAACCAGTGCTCAATTTTTTCTATATTTATTTAATTAGGCCTATTTGTTGTATTTTTTTATGTCATTATGGGAGATATAAATGACAGTATCATCTGCGTATAAACTACAATTTATATTTGAGTTTATTGGTAAGTCATTGATGTAGATTTGAAAGAGGAGAGGTGCTAATATACGACCTTGTGGGACACCGCATACAGGATCGACGGATTTTTGTACTATGCTTTCTCTGACTTAAAAAAGTTTCTATTAGTTTCAAGGGTGGGCCTCTGATACCATAAAGATTTGTTTTTTTAAGTAATATTTGGTTGTCTATGGTAGTGTTTCTTAAAGTGGTGAATGACTCACCCCAGGGTGAATAAAATTTTTGCAGGGGTGAATAAGGGTGAACGAAAGTTCAGGAGCATCCTATAGTCACTAGTAAACAACTTTCTGAAGTAAATCGACTAAAACCTGTTGTTCTTTGGTGTTTTTTTGCTTATTGTAATACTTGAGTTGGTTTGCACTGAGTGTATGAGTTAGGCCTACCATATGTTCTCTTAGGAGGATTTGTCCCCCTTTCTTAAGAAAACTGAATGGTCCTCCGAAAAAAAATGTCCAAATGTCCCCTTTTTCGCATTTCGAGTTAGTTGCTAATACTTATAGCAAGACTTTCAGGCGAGGCGTTGCATTTATTTCCAAAAAATACTTAGGCCATGAAAGATGCTGAATTGCTGGTTTAACAAAGGTTTCTAGGGGGGCTCCAAGCAATTCGTAGGGGGGAGGCGAGCTCTAAGTTAATATTTAATTTTTTTGCTATGATTCTAATGGTATCGTTTTCGTTTTGGTTGTACACCACTCCTACAGCGCTGTACAAACTCTGTTTTTGCCAACTTTAACATTAAAGCTGCCAAAAAAATTTGACAATGTCTCTTTGAGTTCCATTGCATGTTTTCATATCATCGAAGGTATAACGGCCCTATTTGATTAGAATTTTTCTAACTTATAGATAAACGATAAAAGTCATCCCCCGTTCAAACTATTTTTAATCTATATTTTATATAATTGGATAACAGGCTAGCAACAGAGGGACGAAATGTTTTGCGAAAAGCCTCCTGATTTTACAGTTTAGCGCCAATTCAACCAATTAAATCCAATTTTTTTCGAGCTCCGCGCGACCAACAACAAACTTGTCTATTTTCAAGTTGTCTCAGTGATATTAATTACAAATTCCGAATTGCTTTTCGTAGGGGTGCAAGTCAGTTTTATCATACCATGAGACAAGGGTGAATGAAATCTGGAGATAGATGCTAGAGGTGAACGAAACTAAAAAAGTTTAAGAAGCACTGGGCTATGGCATCAAAGGCCTTGGCTAAATCAAGGAAAACTACACAGCTATATCTGTGGTTTTCTTGGTTAATTAAATAGGTTTTCATATAATTCTGTTGCGGCAAGTGAGGTTGAGTGATATTTTTTAAATCCGTGTTGATGTTTACCGATAGTTTCATGTTTTGCAAAAAATTAAGAAGTTGATGGTGCATTACTTTATCAAAAATAGAGGTAACAGGTATTGGCGTGAAGTCATTAGGTGTTAATGGTCTACTTATTTTGGGTATATTTTCATTTTTTTCGAACAAAAATTTGGTAAAGTTATTGTCGGTTCCGACTCCGACTGTTTTCCTCAGGCCATTGTAGTTTTAGTAACACTTTTCAAACAAGATAAAGTACGCAAAAAATATGCCAAAGTAATATGTATATAGGACATTATATCGAGAAATGTGTATTTTTATCCAATGCGTCGCGTCTCCTAAATTAAAATTTTGTATATTTAACAAAATAAAGGCACTTTTTTCGCGCTTTCTGCGATCGCTTTGTGGGAGTGAGTAAGAAATGGAGTGATTGATTATTCACTTTGTTCCATGTGTGTAAAGCTGTGGTTCTCAACCGGGGTGCATATATATAAACTATTCTTACCAAAAGCTAGCCAACACACAGGGTCAGCACAAAAATGTAACGGCAAATTAAACATATTTATCTTAAATATTTTAGAAAAAGATTTCACCACATCTATAAGAATGCCCTATATTTTCTAAATTAAAAAAATATCAAAAACTTAAATAAACATTAATTCGCGGTTGAGGAGAGTTTGTCAGTTCAATGTGATAAAACAAGTGGCGCTGGGTTTTGTGCAGACAGTTGCGGTAGTAACAGTGGTGCTTTGTTGAATGTTCAGGGTGTGTCTCGTACAGATAGTGCGAAAAACATAGTAAAAAGTAAGAGTCGTGACGTACAGGATGATAGAATTAAATTGATAAAGAGTGCGACTGGATCTTTTAATTTTGATCGTTCGTGTGGTGCTCGATCACTTTGTTGACAAATTGAAAATACGAAAAATGTCAAAGAAAGAGATTAAGTATAAAGTTCGTATTCTTAAGAATTTTGTTGCGCAACATGCTAACGAGTTTAAAATTCGCGGTTGAGGAGAGTTTGTCAGTTCAATGTGATTTGTAAAAGTGTCTTGGTAAAACTTCGCTCGATTGCAAATTGAATTGGGCAAGTGACCGACGTTAAATGACCGCGATCGTGATCGCAAAAGTGAGCTTATCGTTTGATGTCGTGCGCAAATTTGCATCTGAGATCTTAATCTAATTGCATCCAAGGAGATTGCGACATGTTCAAAGCGAACTTATATTTTTCCACTATGTTTTTCAGGCTTACTATCACCACTGGTTGAAGTAGTTTACATAAAATACACGAGAGACGATAACTATTAGAAAGTTGGGTGCAAATATAAATGTTTAAACCTTTGCACCAAGAACATTTAGTGCAAAGTATGACTTAAACTCAGGGCTGTGGAGCAGGATTCGGGACTCGACTTTATTTCATCGGACTCAGGTTGTTTTAAACCGACTCCGCAGCCCTGCTTTAAACTTCGCGGTCTGTTAATAATTTTGAAAGGTAAGAGTGACTTTATCGGTAAATCTTTTGCAACAAAAATTTGACTATTCCAAGTAAGTTGTTTGATAACTTAACGTTTTAAAGCTAACACGTTTTCAGAGTTCAATATTATCACATAAGTCTTAATGTTCCAGACAGCGCTAACGTTATGCTAATGAGCTCGCCAATTTATCAGCCTCTCAAGCCGCCGTTGTTCGCTAGAGGCGACAGAGAGCCGAATTGGATTCTAAATTCTCGTAATTGTTGCGCTGTGGCTTTCCAGACAGCGCTAACGTTATGCTAATGAGCTCGCCAAGTTATCAGCCTCTCAAGCCGCCGTTGTTCGCTAGAGGCGACAGAGAGCCGAATTGGATTCCAAATTCCTGGCAATTGTTGCGCTGTGGCTTTCCAGACAGCGCTAACGTTATGCTAATGAGCTCGCCAATTTGTCAGCCTCTCAAGCCGCCGTTGTTCGCTAGAGGCGACAGAGAGCCGAATTAGATTCTAAATTCTCGTAATTGTTGCGCTGTGGCTTTCCAGACAGCGCTAACGTTATGCTAATGAGCTCGCGAAGTTGTCAGCCTCTCAAGCCGGTGTTGTTCGCTAGAGGCGACAAAGAGCCGAATTGGATTCCAAATTCCTGGTAATTGTTGCGCTGTGGCTTTACAGACAGCGCTAACGTTATGCTTATGAGCTCGCCAAGTTGTCAGCCTCTCAAGCCGGTGTTGTTCGCTAGAGGCGACAGTGGCAAAGCATGCAAACTGTACATGTTAGCGTGGGTCTTGTCCTACATTTATGTTGTGAAGCAAGTCTATGATTTATCAGTTGGTGAATGATTTTCATCGCATTATAAACAATTGGTAATTGGTGGTCAAGATGTGCAAGTGGTTTGCAAAAGTAATTGCATAGTATAATTTACTAGACGAAATACCCGGCGTTGCCCAAGTTAAAGATAATATTTATCAGTTATTTTAACTGGTTAAAAATGAATTACACCACAATAATCATCATAATGTACGAAGTCTACCTGAATTTTGTCTGATTTGACAAAATGAAACAATCCATCATACTGTTGCTCTTTATCACTATTGCATATTACGTTGCTACTGCTGGCCTCATGTTATACCCAATGATTATGGAAGATAAATGTGGTAATCAGAATATACCCAAAAAGTAATGTTACGGATAAGAACTTTGTAAGAGGCTTAGATAATGCAAACATATTTTTGTAATGTCATAACAAATTCGCTTATGCCGAAACGTTTGCACTACGTGTCACTAAATAAAAATTTCAAATCATGTGATGATTGTGATGTGTTTCAAATCATGTCATATCTTGTGTCTAATAAAAGGTTTATCTAATGCCTCACAATCAGAGTAACACCCCACAGCCTGTGTGAACGCTTTTAAATGTTTTGTTTTGTATTTTTTGTTCGTTATGGTTTTACGAATAAATAATTATTTTTGCAATGTTTTCGCCTTTGTTTTCCTGTAAAAATGCTTAACACGAATTGAATCACGGCAAGGGGGCAACTGACTGGATGACTTAACAGTCTTTCGCCGCCTCCTGGGAACAAGCAAAGCATAAATTTCAGTTCGTTTTTACCTTCGTTTTACAACGCATTTTGTGTAATGGACATATGCAGTTTACATCAGAGTAATATTTCCTTTCAAGAAACACATTAAAAGTTCAACCTTTTTTTCGGGAATTCCCCACCCCCCTGAAATTTCAAAATGTGATTATTAGTATTATTTGTAAGTGTAATATGTATTACTTATGAAGGTTAAAAATAATATACACTATCCATCGCCCCCAGTGGCGTATCCAGTGGGGGCGGGAGTTCTTACCACCCTTTTTGTAAGTGATATTATCGTTTTTGGTTCGTTTTTGTCATGGTTTAACAAACTGTTTGAAGCGGCGTGCTTTTTAAGTAATTGGGTCACGCGTCTTAATCTAATTCGAATCCAAAATCAAACGCAAAACGCCGTTTTTCGTCTTTAGTTTGGTCGACCGTAAACGCTGGATAGTTTTTCTCTTTCCTTATTTGTTTAGGTCAGTGGTTTTCAACCTTTTTTCTTTCGTGGCCCATTTACCTTGCAAAAAAATTCTGTGGCCCAATAGAATTTTTATGAAAGAAAAAACTTTAAAATAGGTTTAGAACAAAACACAGCAGAACATATTTCAAAACAGATTATTTAATCAACCGTGCATTAGTGAGATACTTGCGGCTGAACAATAAATTTACATTCCTTTTTAATTCCTCCCAAACGATTATTCCTTTAAAATGAAATATAATGACACAAATGAAACTAAATCTAGCTTTTTAAATTGGTTTGTGGCCCACCTTAAATGTTCTTATGCCCCCCACTGGTTGAGAAGCGCTGGTTTAGGTTGACTGATTAGCAAGTGTGTATTCGATAATTGACAAAGCTAAGTCAAACCTTATTTCTTTTTTTGTCGCTAAAAAACGTCAAGTTATACGCAGTATGTTTCTCGCTGTTCGGTCTCTGCGCTAATATCCGATGTTGGTGTAACATCGACATTTGTTTAAATGAAGCAGATTCTTAAAAGGAGGTATAATGTCGTGCACGTTTTAAAGTATAAATTTTTAAGTAATGATAGTTAACGCAAAATTATGCTCTTCAAGCATACTCTAAGACCACGTGCTAAGTGTGCAATGGACACAACTTATTTCCCCTCAACCTCAGCTTGTAATTTAGCTGACTTGGCACACAGCTCGGCGCAGATGTTGCGCCATTCGTGGCATAATAACACCAGGTAAAAACAATCTTCGTTTAGTATTGCAGGTGGTGAAAGGCTTGCTTGTAATTTAGCGCTAGTTCCGTTCATGGAACTTAAAACTGCGCTGCTGATAACTGCGCTGCTACCACAATTAAACACACATTTTTCCTCGTTTGGATTCTGAGCCTAGGTTTGACCCGCAACAAACTCCAATCTTTAGTGGTTTGTTCTGGTGAGAAAATTTTTAAAAAGTTAGATATTGATTGAATTAAAAGTAATCATACTTTACAATTAGGTTAATATTTTTCTTAAAAAACATAATTCAATAACTTAAGTTAGGTGATTGTGAGTGTTTGCCCAGACTTTCAGTATTTCAGATTTAATGTGAATCAACTTCTTAACGTTCAAGTTAGAAATTAACTGCATCTCACGCAACACCTATGTCATTACTAGTGTCAAGTTTAGCGCGAATTTTAGGGAAATAATTCGGCATGCTGCAAGCATAGGGATGCCCGATAATATCGGATCAAAGCCGATACCCGATACCAAATGGTGGTATCGTTGATACTCGTCCGATACTAGGGTTGTATCGGCACCAATCCTAAACCAAATTACGGACATTCCTAAATTCAAGTAAAAAAGTCTAATGGAGTTATTATCATTGCGCCAGTCAAGCAACTAAACTAACTATCGAACAATGAGAATACGCATTTCTATGCAAACTAAATTCAAGCTGAGGATTTTTTTACCTTTACAATAGCTCGCGTGATTTCCAGACAGGAAATGAGTGAAGGCGTTGGAGGGCAAACTAAATGGATGGAGCCTTATCGTAATTTCCTTTAGAACAAGGAAATACCAGTCCGCCTTCAAAAAAGAGCTAGCGTTTGGTTGTTGCCTGCGACTTGGTGCAAGCGCCTTACTGCTGTACTGAGGTAAATGTGTAATGTTGTGTAGGTATATGAACAGTAATGTCAGGTTAGTTTATAACATCAAAACCTTAAATCAGTGGATCTCAACCTTTTCCTGCCGCACTCCAATCTGTGGTGTTTTTAATGTCACTTCGAGCTACCTGGTTTCAAAAGAAACCATTTTTACTCAAGTTTACTTAGATTGAATAAGCCAAATAAAGATTTTTTCAGCGCTAGCCGTACATTTAAGATTATAGGTCGTCTTGCCGCAATGCCGCAATGCACTTGCGTTCATTTCTATAAAACTTCGATTGCAGCCAGAAAGCTGTTCGCGTAACATTGGTCCGTGTGCTAAAGGTTGACAATCACTATTTGTATGTACGAATAAGATCCAGCAGGCAACGCTGCTATAATTATCGTCTCACGACTTGCTCCCACTGAGCCTGCGTACCTCTGTACCTGGTATAATATTATGTGTATGTCAATCGTTGGTAAGTGCTAGTTCAACAGGGCTAGATCACAGATATCACAGTAGGCTATATACCCATGCTGTCATTAACTTTGTATCTTGTTTCATTTTACAGACTGTATTTGGTAAAAGAAACTGTATCAACCAATCAAGCACAAGGAATAACATGGCCGATACTCCAAACCAAAACCAAGTAAGTTTTTGTCGTATAAAATAATAAAAATCTTTGCTGCCTTGAATTTTTAATTCCATGTCACCCTACTCATAAATCTGTCTAGCACTGGTATTTGACAAAGTGAACTTATCTTATTAACTTATCACGATACGCGCATTGTATATTTTCCCGAAAAATGGCAAAATTGTTTTTAAACATGCCTGTATAACATACGACCTTGTAATGCGTCTGTACTAACTCTTTCGGTTTATTAGTTCGATTTCTCGCAGTATAAACAGTTCATCGGAATGTATAACGTCAACTTGAATTTATGAGCAATCTAAATTTTTATCTGAATAAACAAATGCGTACGGCAATACGGTAAGAGATAGTCTTAATGAATTCTAGACTAAAATCTCACAGTTTTTAGAAGGAAATATAATTATCGAAACTACGCAAAATATTTTGACTGTAATGGTAAAAGCAATCATTTAAATCAGTGGTTCTCAACCTTTTTTCTTTCGTGGCCCATTTACGTTGCAAAATATTCTGTGGTCCAATAGTTTTTTAAAAGAAAAAACTGTAAAATAGGTTTACAACAAAACACAGCAGAACATAATTAAAAACAGATTATTTATTGAACCGTGCATTAGTGAGATACTTGCGACTGAACAATAAATTTACATTCCTTTTTAATTCCTCCCCAAGCCATTATTCCTGTAAAATTAAATATAGTGACACAAATGAAACTAAATCTAGCTTTTTTAAATTGGTCTGTGGCCAACCTCAAATGTTGTTAAGGCCCACCAGTGAGCCATGGCCCACTGGTTGAGAACCGCTGATCTAAATTGTACAATAAAGACGATAAATGATAACAGAGCGAAATCTGTCGTGCAATACTATTTACTAGGGTTGCCATGTTTTTTACATCATCTCTAATAAACAATATACTGATTTAAGGGGCATAAAAAGCCGGAAACGTCAAAACAACAGTGCGCAGACAAGCAGCTTAAGTTAAGTGTTTTTGCGCAAAGCGCGAAAAAGTTTTTTTAATTGTTTATACCAGGGGTGTGCAACCTTTTATACTGCCGGGCCAGATATGTGTATTCGGGTTAAACCACGGACCACTTGTATATATATCGTCGACTATAAGTTTTAGTGACTACCACGAAAAGAAAACCGTTTCGTTTTTAGTTCATTGAGAATCAACGGAAAGGTTGCTGGCAACCCGTTTATTCACTAGGTGTACATTAGTCAGTTCTGAGCGATGAGGGGATTTCATGAACCCCCCAAAAAATTGTTCACACACGTACGTTTAACCGAACAATGCATTTTTTGAAGTAACAAATTTTCTCAGCTATGAAAAATTATTTAGATCGAGATGTTTGCGGTATAAAAACTCATTTTTAGCTGCGCATAGAGAAATTTGTTTATTTTTTACAACTCACATGAACATTAAAATTGATTGAAAAAAAATTACATTTCAAATGAGGTAAAACGACCTAACCCCATTCTTTATTACACTTTTGCTATATGGACCGCAAGTAGCTATTCAAATCCATTTCAAAAATAAAAAAAACTGCAGCGCTTAAGGCAATCCGCACATTCAACTTTCACACAGCTTGTACACTTTCACACAACTTGTACACTTCCCGCAACAGCATCCAAATCAAATTTTTGTAGTTTTATTTTGTGAACAGGCCACATTACTTTGGAATTACTTTCGCTTTCTGCTTCCGTCAACCAAGGAATTTTGCTATAAAGTTTGACTCAAAATTATGAACAAACTATTAATTAACTGAAACAGCTACTGCCGCGATAACTCCATTGTTGTTTTAAAACAATAGCTCAACAAAGGGATATCGTTTAAGGCAGTGGTCGGCAAATTGTTATGAATGCATCAAAACAGTGGTCGGCAAACTTTGTTTGTCGCGGCCCAAAGTAATTTTTTCAGAGCTATTGTAGGCCCACTAAAACCACTAGGAAGCAGTGTCGGATTGAGAATATTTGATTTTTAGGTGAAATATTACACGGCGCCTTTATTCCCCAAACTCTGCCATACCATATTATTAAACATACTATACAACGAAGAATATAAAAAATTTCAGTTAGGTCAATTAAAAAAATATTGAAACATAACGAATAAAACAAAAAAAAAAATTTAAAATTAAAAAAAATAACACTAAACCTTGAAAATACACCCCCTGACAAAATATACAGCAACCGCACCCCCGTCTAATTTATCTTAATTTTGAAAGATAAAACAATTCAATTGCTGTGTGTTGCGTTTATGTTATTTTTTACTTGAGATTTTGCTCATATTCGCACGAGTTCACCAGTTTTAATGTTTAACGTTTACTTTATAGACAAGGATTTGACTTCAATTTGACATGCTCTAATCATTACTTGACACCGGGTATTTATTCTAAAATAAAAACGTAAAGGTGTAACGGCAAGAAACAAAATAGGACAAAAAGTAAAGTGCAGCAAAGCGAATTAAACAAAATGAACCAAAAAACAAATTCAACTGCATTGTGACGTAATACGAAGTCAGAAATGATCGCCATCTAGTTAAAAGCAACAACATCCTAAAAATATAAAGGGCAAACGGGGTATAGACGTAGCCAGGGTTGAGCCTCAGGGGGCATGGCCCCCAAAAATTTATAAATATTTTACTCTTAATAATTTGTTATTTTAGCATTTATGAGCAGTACAACAGTCGATCATAGGAATGTCACACCTTCAATTGTCATGCACTGTTACGTCATTAACGATGTAGTTATTATTGCGTTTGTTACACAATAATGTAGTTTTACTGCTTTTAGACAGTTTTTGCTGTTTGAATGTTTTTTGAGTATTGCGTTATCACTCAGTCAGTTGCTGCTCGAAACGTTTTGCTAGCATTGTTATTTGTGTTCGTTACGGCAGTTAATACAAAGACAAAAGTTAAACAAAAAAATTCATACTTTTTGCCCCCCCCCTAAGTTTCGGCTGGCTGCGCCACTGAAACGGGCGGCAACTTGACCAAGTCGAAAGATTTACATAAAAATACCGCGGGTCGTATGTTGGACGCCCCTGGTTTAAACGGCTTTTTTTTTACCTTTACAATAGCTCGCGTGATTGCCAGACAGGAAATGAGTAAAGGCGTTGGAGGGCAAACTAAATGGATGGAGCCTTAACGTCACTTCCTTTAGAACAAGGAAATACCAGTCCGCCTTCAACAAAGAGCTAGCGTTTGGTTGTTGCCTGCAACTTGGTACAAGCGCCTTACTGCTGTACTGAGGTAAATGTGTAATGTTGTGTAGGAATATGAACAGGAATGTCAGGTTAGTTTATAACATCAAAACCTTAAATCAGTGGATCTCAACCTTTTCCTGCCACACTCCAATCTGTGGTGTTTTTAATGTTACTTCGAGCTACCTGGTTTCAAAAGAAACCATTTTTACTCAAGTTTACTTAGATTTAATAAGCCAAATAAAAAATGAAAAACAACCATTTTCAGCGCTAGCCGTACATTTAAGATTATAGGTCGTCTTGCCGCAATGCCGCAATGCACTTGCGTTCATTTCTACAAAACTTCGATTGCAGCCAGAAAGCTGTTCGCGTAACATTGGTCCGTGTGCTAAAGGTTGACAATCACTATTTGTATGTACGAACAAGATCCAGCAGGCAACGCTGCTATAATTATCGTCTCACGACTTGCTCCCACTGAGCCTGCCTACCTCTGTACCTGGTATAATATTATGTGTATGTCAATCGTTGGGCAGTGCTAGTTCAACAGGGCTAGATCACAGATATCACAGTAGGCTATTTACCCATGCTGTCATTAACTTGGTATCTTGTTCCATTTTACAGACTGTATTTGGTAAAAGAAACTGTATCAACCAATCAAGCACAAGGAATAACATGGCCGATACTCCAAACCAAAACCAAGTAAGTTTTTGTCGTATAAAATAATAAAAATATTTGCTGCTTTGGATTTTTAATTCCATGTCACCCTACTCATAAATCTGTCTAGCACTGGTATTTGACAAAGTCAACTTATCTTATTAACTTATCACAATACGCACATTGTATATTTTCTAAAAAATGGCAAAATTGGTTTTAATCATGCCTGTATAACATACGACCTTGTAATGCGTCTGTACTAACTCTTTCGGTTTATTAGTTCGATTTGAAATAGCTTTAATGAATATAATAAACTAATGCTAAACCATTTAGCTTCAAAAAAGGTTTCATAGTGACATCTTGGGAGGTTGGTTTATTTTTTTTAAATCGGTCATTTTATTCAACTACTAGACGTAATACCCGGCGTTGCCCAGGTTATATATAGGGTACTTACTTGTAACAATAATATGCAGCCTTTCGCAATAAGCGCGATATATCATGCGCATTCGGGCAATGCCCGGGTTTTGCGTGGTTAAAGAGGGCTGGGTCGAGTAAATACTTTTTCACAATTAAAGTAGGATGCGGCCCTTGTGAGAGCAGCAACAGTATTAGGTCTCACTAATCTCGCAACTTTAGCAAACAGCAGCAATTACCAAACAAAACGGTATTTAGTTTAAAAGTACCTAGAGATTCTGTCGCAGTGTTTAAACCAGGGGTTCTTAAACTTTTTTTACCGCGGCCCCTAAAAGTTTTTGGGGACTCGCGTGGACCACGGTAGGCAAAATGACGTTATAAAATTACGTCACAATACAAATAGACTTCTTTAATCTGCTGATTTTGGTCCAAAAATGGGAAAATGAAATGAGACTTAATACATTCAGTGCAAAACCGTTTTATTTTTAACGAAACTGTTTTGTTTGATAAATTGATTACTTCCTAAATATACACTAATATTTCAATTAGACCTTCATGGACCCCATAAAACTAGTTCACGGACCCCTAAGGGGTCCATGGACCCCAGTTTGAGAACCCCAGGTTTAAACCGTACGGCAATATAAAGCCCGTAGTTCAGCTGCGCTTCTAGACAAACTGAACGCATTTAACAAACATAACTGTCTTTAGTTTTACAGTTGTTACTAAACAGCGATCATCCTTACTTTGGAATTTAGTATAATCCGACAAAATATATTTTACAAAAATCAAGTATAATTAACAAACCGTTTTGAAAATTTACATAAAATCGCACAGCGGGGTTAATATTTGTAATCTTGCAACTTTAGCAAAACTGCCGGCGCAACATCATTTTCGGGATGCTTTAGTAAATAAGCGCTAACCTAATCGGCTTCAATGTAACATTTCGTGATATGTATATCGATCGGGAATCACTAACATGTCTAAACCTTATTTTTTACTTGGAACGACTAAGTACCCAACGGCTAAGCACGTCAAACATCTTTTACGTAAAAAAACAGTGACATATATCAATAGGGAACCACAAACGTAAAACCTTAAGTTGTAGCAGCCAATGTTCGCATTGCGTGATATTCAGCAAATACGTAATCCTGGTGTCATACTGCCTCCAACGTAATCTCGTTTGAAACTGAAAATTGGTTACTATTAAAACCGCCGCATTAAATGCGATATTTTGCGAACTCTATAAACCTAGTTTTGCGCGGTAACATAGCTCATGGAGTTCTTAATTACAAAATTCGCAAGTTGGAAACATAAAAATTTGTTTTTATTAAGCCAATATACTTCATTTGATTTTTATTTCCACGCAGGTAATTGCGCTTGAAAAAAAGTTTTTCACGGTTACGTTAGGACAGGGTTTCTCAACCGTGGTCCTCGGCCCCCCTGGGGGGCCACGAAGCGGTAATTGGGGGGCCACGGTCATAGGCGTAGCCAGGGGGAACACAGGGGCTATTTCTCTGCAAGAAATTGTTAATATTTTACTCTTAATTATTTGTTTTGTAGCATTTATGAGCAGTACACGATTGTCGATTACAAGCATGTCACACCTCCATTTGCCAAGCACTGTTACGTCGCAAACGATTTAGTTATTATGTTTGTTGTATACATTAATGTAGTTTTACTACTTTTAGTCATTTTGTTTTTTTCCTTTTAATGGCTTTTGAGTATTTCGTTAAAACTCAGTCAGTTGCTGCGCGAAACGGTTTGCTAGCATTTTTGTTTGTCTTCGATACGGCAGTTAATTCCATGGCCAAAGTAATCAAGTTGTAACGAGCCTCGATGGCGGGAAGCGAATAATGGACTTTAATCGTAGTGTTATTACGGATTCGTTGTAAATATAGTTATTTGTTTATGTTTGATATAAAGTCGATTTATCGCAGTGAGGTAACAGTTTTAGTGCCAAGTTATTTAAATTGATAGTTTGCCTACTCAGGGTGTCTAGTTGTATGGGCCGAAAATTTATTTTCGAGACATATCTTGTTTTTGCCGTTTTTTATATGGGCCGAAAATTTATTTACTATCTAGCGGCAGAAAAACTTCAATACAGAATGCTTTCATTCACTTGCTTTATTCAGCTCGCGTCGCGACGAGGCGGCTGCTGGCATCCCTGCTGCGCCCTATTGTCCCGCGCGTGCAACATTTGTGTTGGAAGTGGCTTGCCTAGTAAAACTATGCACATGCGACTTGCCTTTCATAAAGAGGCCTCTCTAAGTAAAAAAACCTATTGCTCTTACAACACAAAATATTTTACCACCGCAAATTTAAATGCGAATCCTTGAGGCAGTGGACACATCTCTGTTAGCACCTGCTGTAATTGTTGCACCATTCAAACATAGCAACACCAGGTCTAAGCAAATATAATTATACAAGGGCCGCAACAACAAAAAGCTTAAGTTTAACGCATTCTTAACGACGACGTTACAAAGCTACGTCATAACATGGCGTCATAAATAAATAAATCTTGCGTTTATTGGATTTAAATTGGCAAAACTTTCGATATAAAACGTGGCTTATTAGGCACATAAACGTGTTTACATAATGCTCAAAACTACAGATTTAAACTCTGTTTCAACAGTGATTGCTCAGACCAAGGCATGGTAAAAATGTACCCAGTAAAAGTTGGAAAAAGTATAGCAAACCATAGACGTTAAATCATTTAGAGAGAATGAAAATATTGGCTTTTTAAACATGCTAGCTGACCAAAATGTAATAACATGGCCGTAAGCATTATCTACGTAAATTTTTATTGATCAAATATATGTTTCGATTATTTCCCAAAATCTACGCCATATTTGAACCCCTTTCGCTCAGCTGGGGGTAGAAATTGAAAACAAAATATGACGTCATCGCAAAATTGGTTTTAGCTCTGTACTTCTACCTAGAGGTGGCAATACTTCCTAAAAAGGATCTGGTTAAAACGACACCGGTTATACCGACTGTCTCGCGTTAATACGCGACAAAGGGGCACTGTTAAAGCAGCGAAACAGATTCCGCCAGGGGAGTACATTCTGCTTTGAAACGCCAGACACAAGTATGTCAATACACAGCCGACACCTAAACATCTTCCCTGCCATAGGCTGTTATCTGCAATTACGAAAACTGTCCATTATGTTTTTATAAGCCTTTAGATTTGTGTATTTTTATTTTTATCATTAATGCATTAAGCAAACCATAATATAATCAATTCTTTGAAACGTATAACGTCACTCTAAAAAACACGTACTGCGGTATGTAGTGGCTACGGTATGTTATGGATTCTACACTAAAAGCTAACACTGTATAACCTTGTAGCCCTAGTACGATTTAGCTCGTTTTAATGGAATCGTTGTGCAATTCTATGACATTTACAAAAGTCCACATTGTATCTCATGCGACTCTTTGTAACAAACTTGCCCATTCTGGTTAAAACGTTTAAAAAACGATCTTCAATTGAAAAATCATTTTTTCAAATTTAATGTCACAATAGTATGTCAATTGCAGTCTTAGGATTTTAGGAAAATTCTTTTTAAAACAAAAATACAATTTATCAGCGTCTTTCATCTATTATGTCACGGTTGGGCGAACAAACGTATGACGTGTAGATCCCAGCTGCAGTCTGGGGGAGTTTCTACTGCTCTGTTGCGAAATGATCTTTGGTTGGCTGTATTATCTTTAAAATGATGCCTGGCCGCTCTAAACAGACACCGCGTAACGCAATCTGATTTATGTTTATTGTCGCGTACAAACTGCAGTGATGTGGTTCTAGTGACCTCCAACGCACCTCATGGGAACGAAAATACGTAATGAATAGCGAAACATAATAATCAAACCGAATTAGGCTACGATTAATCAGAACCGGAACATTTACGCGCTTGCGATTACCCAACAACGTTTATTTATTGCTTCACTACCATAAAAATATAATTATTCGCAAGGATTAGGAAGAATTACAATTTTGAATTTTAACTAGAAAAATTAATTACACAAAAACTGTAAAACTTTTCGTTTGCAATGGTAGAATATAATGGGCAATTATAAAACGAAATCAGTCTTTGAATATAACGCCACAATTTTTTTGTGGTCTTGGAAATTTCGATTCCTGTTTTAAAAGAACTAAACGAGTTTGCCGCAATCTATTAAGTGGAACATGCACTAAATGTTTTATTAATGCACAGAGCAAAATATTTTCACTTTTAGCCAAAACACACACTTCAAAGAAACATTACAATCTCCATTACCAGGATTATCATTTAAAACGCAAAGGCTGGCATGAGTTATGTTAAAAGTCGAATATTGGGCAAGATCCATTATAAGTGTGGTACAACTTTAATATTTGGTACAGCTGTTCGGACTATAATTTCGATAGCCATAATAGGTTGAAAGGAAAATGTTGTGGAGGCTGTTTCGCGCTAATAAGTGACAAAGGGGCACTTTGATTGCAGTGAAACAGATTACGTCAAAGCGTTGTATTTTGCTTTAAAACGCCAGAAGCAAGTATGCCAAAGAAATACAGACAAAACCTAAAAGTCTCCCTGGCCATCGGATGTCATATGCATTTATGGAAACTGTTTAGTATGTTACCATAAGCATTTATATTTCGCAGTATAACCAGTTCATCGAAATGTGTAACGTCATCTTGAAATTGTGCGCGCATTCTAAATTTGTATCTTAATAAACAAATACGGAATACGGTAAAAAACAGTCTAATGAATTCTAGACAAAAATCTCACAGTTTTAAGAAGGAAATGTAATTTTTTTTGTCTATATTGGTAAAAGCAATCATCTATTTATACAACGAAGATGATATAATGATTTTATATTCACAAGTAAACAAAACAAAATCTTTCGTGGAATACTATTTACTAGGGTTGCCATATTTTTTACATAACCTCTGATAAACAACACGATGGTTTTAGGGGCATAAAAAGGCCGGAAACGTCATAACGTTTTAAATTTTTAAGTTCCTTGCTGCTGTCACGCATAACAGTGCGCAAAAAAGTAGCTTAAGTTAAGTGAAGTGCGACAATGTTTTTTGTTTATATCCTGTTCATTGTTCGTATTTGAAAAACGGATTTTGTTAATTGTGCCTCAAATAGTTTTGAGGGTCTATAATCTGGTACTCATAAAGTTAAAGTTTAAAACTTAAGATATTCGGCTTTCATCTTTAAAATTTATGTTTATTATGTTAATTGGGTTTTTACGTTCAAAATTATGAGCGGGTTTTATTTTTCGCTATAAAAAGTGTGACGTTAAGTTATTTCAAACTCTCTACGCCTACCTAGCGGCAGTAATATCTAGCAATATACCTCCCTTTTATAGTGTTCGCCAATAAGCTATTGATGTAATTAAACCGCTAGTAAACCATAAAAATGATACTACGAACCCCTTGTCATTTGTTAACAACCCAACAATCGGGTGGTTTTATGGCAAATTAATAAAAAATGTTGATTGATAAGAAAAATTGTTAGTTGTTCTTAATTCGAATTTAGATATTTACTCGCGGATGGAGACTGTTTATTGTTACAGGGGCATCAAACATATAGTTTTTTAATTGATTGTAGGTTTTTTATTAAGGGAAAATAAATTGTTTTTTTTTATTTGGTTTGAGGACAAGGAGGAGAGAGGGTTAAAACAAAAAGCGTTTTTTTGTGAAAAAATATTTGCATTTACGTCGTAAGGGATGGCAGAGAGAACTTGTTTTCAAACCGATTTTTGTCCGAAGCTTTATAGAAAAAGTAGACATGGTAGAACTTACAAATTTTCAGACATGACGTAGAGTGGTATGTTGGTGCTATGTAGAGGTTTCTGAGGCTGCACCCCTAGGTGCCTTTGACTGGGGGGACAAAAAACAATAATTTGACGTCATATCTTAAATTCGCTGTAGCTATCGATTCCCATCTAACGGTTGAAAAGATGTAATACAGAACTAGACGGGGGTGTGGTTGTTGTATATTTTGTCAAGGGGTATATTTTCAGGGCTTGGTGTTTTTTTTTAATTTCAAATTTGTAATTTTTTTTTTACTTTTTTTTTTTTTTTTGATATTTTGTATTTTGTATTGTATATTTTATATCATATATTTTATATTTTTTTCCTTTACTTGTTTCTGCAAGCAAAAACAGATATGGGCCGAAAACTCCCCACTTAACTTCTGGCGTTGATGCGAAAGGGGTTCAAATATGGCGTCATAGTATTTGGGAAATGATCGAAACATATATTTGATAAATAAATTTACGTAGATAATGCGAACAAGCATGTTATTACACTTTGGCCAGCTAACATGTTTAAAAAGCCAATATCATCATTCTCTTAAAATGGTTTGACGTCCATGGTTTGCTTTTTCCAACTTTTACTCGGTAATTTTTTACCATGGCGTGGTCCGAGCAATCAAAGTTATAACAGAGTTTAAATCTGTAGTTTCGATCAATATATAAAACAAGTTTATGTGCCTAATACAGGGGTCCGCAAATACTTTTTGGTGCGACCCAAAATTGCTAGTACCGAGGTCTCGCGACCAAAATACTTCGATTTTTTTTAATAAAATAGCTTTGCTAAAAAAACACAGAAATTTATTGTGTTTCCATTCATTAAGACAGATCTGCATGTTATGCGTTTTAAAAAAAAGGGTTCTGTCACACAACTATAAAGAAGCCTTGAGTTTTACTACTTTTGATGTCTCATTCGGATGACAAATATGATTTAGCAACCAATATGGATTGCAGGCTTGCAGCCCCACCAATTCCCCGCCATAACCCCTTCAACAAGCGTCCGCTATTGCGCTTTCTTAGTGCAATAATTACTGGCAAGGTGTGTAATGTTTTTTTGGGGCGAATAACTAAAAAATGACGGACGTCTCATCGCATTCGTTACAGGAAACTCAATATTATAAGGCTCACATCTAAGGATTTTTCAGAGGGCAATATAAATTTTAAGACACAGGTCGACAACCTTTACCAAGTCGCGGACCAAACCAAACTCAGCAAGTTCTCGGCGGGCCGTATTAAATTTCCGCTAACAATTTTTTTATAAAAACTCTTGGCCTCTAAGAACTTTAATATAATAACTCTTAATCCGGGACAAACCCAAATGTTTGACGCAGTGAAAATGAGTTTAAATTTACAAGGAGACGTGACGCATTTTCCACACACGACATAAAATACGAACATATTTCTTATGCTCTTTTTGTTAATGTTTATCATTAAATAATACATCAGCGAATTAATTTGGAAAAAAATTGATTTTAGAGAGTTTCATGCTACGAAAAATTTCCTATGCTTATAGTTGTCATGCGCACGTCACCTTTGGTGTGAGAAGACTACATCAAAACGCCAATGTAATTAAAAGACAAATTTGATACGCGCGGGGAAAAGTTTGTGCAATTTCGTATAGTTAAATCAGTTGTAAATATTGAGCATATGCTGGCCTTGTGTACAGTTTGTGAAAGAGTTTGCGTGCAGGATGATTTTCATTGGAGGGCCAGATCCGGCCTGCGGGCCGAAGGTTGCCGACCCCTGTTTTAGACACGATGTAACAAAGAGAACAGCGTGCTTACGACGCTTTGGTTACAGAAACGGGATAAAAAATGAAAGAGAGTTTCTTTGAAAACATATACCAAGAAGTAAACCCAGATTGCGGTAAGCAGATCAGTTTGGTGTGGTAATGGCCAAAATAGTGTTGGATTGCAAGCGCTCTTTGCCATCACCTGGATCGAACGAACACTCACGACTTTTTACGGGGCTTAGTGTATATATTTTACGTGACAATTTTAGTCACGCTCCAAGTAAGACGGCTATCTTGTATACAATCCAGTGTACGAATGGAAACCATTAGAAAACTTAAAATATAGGCCTCTATGGACAAGCCCTCTATTAATAAGGCTTTCGCGACCCAAACTGAATGGTCCCGCGACCCAAATTGTTTTTTTATGATTGGAGTAAAATGCGCAACAGGTGCAAATGAGAGGCGTACACTGCCACCAGATTTCGCATTTAAATGTGCGGCGGTAAAATATGTTGTTTCTTAAGACCATTAACTAATTTTACTAAAGAGAAGCCTCTTTTTAAAATGCAAGTCGCACGAGCCCAGTTTTGGACGAGCCACTTTGCACAATGAAAGTCTCACGCGCGGGACAATAAAGCGCAACAGGCGGTGAGTCGCTTCGTCACTTCACAAGCTGGACAAAGCAAGCGAATATGAACGAATTCTGTATGTCAGTTTTTCTGCTGCTAGATGACAGTCGTTAGCTACAGAAAGCTAAAGCGCAATATTTCAGGTTTTTGCCCCCCAAGCAGAGGCACTAGGGGGTGCGCCTCATAATCTTCTACAAAGCACCTACATACCACTCTACGCCATGTCTGAAAATTTGAAGGTTCTACGATGTATACTTTTTCTATAAAGCCTCGTACAAAAATGAAGTTGCTCCAACCAAAAACATATCAACACCAGGCGTAAACAAATTAAAATTGCACAAGGGCCGCAGCAAGCAAAATGCTAAATTTGAATGCATTTTTAGCGACGACGTTAAACTACGTCATAACATAGCTTCATACTGAACAAATCTTCAAGACCACTGCGTTTATTTGGTTTAAATTGGCCAAACTTTCGATTTAATAGGTGGCGAATTAGGCACATAAACCACAGACGTTAAATTATGTTAAGAGAATGATTATATCTGCATTTTAAACATGCCACCTGGCCCAAATTTAATTACATGGCCGTACGCATTCTCTACGTAAATTATTTTTTCCCAAATACCTCGCCGTATTTGAATTTATTATCGCGGTAATACATGAAAAGGCAAGGCCTTGTAATAAAGTTTCACCCATCGTAAAGCAGGGAGGCATTGCTAGAAACTTCTTTTATATGACGTTCGTGAACTATGTCGCCAGATTGGACCATAAGTTAAAAAAGCTTGAAAGTTTTCTCAAAGGTAAAGGCTTTAGGCGTCGATTGCCAGTTTGCCACTTTCTCTGGAAATAGGATTTTTGTTTGGAAGAGAAAAATCAAAATATTTTGATGGCAAAACGATTCGAAAATTAATTTTGCATAGTCTTTACCAAACTAACGTGTAAAAAAAATGTAACCCTGGCAACTAATCCTTACGTAACTGAGACATAATTAAGACTGGAAACTTTCAGCCCATATCTGTTTTTGCTTGCAGAAGCAAGTTAACGTTTATACTTAACCACAAACCAAATTTAAATTAATAGTATTTGAAAGCAACCCTGATGAGTAACGCTATTTATAACTGTTCACTACTTGGTTGTTCTTTTATCATGTGTTAATGCCGCTGTTTGAACACCAAACTGTTTGTCGTTGTTCGGTATTAGGGCTGTACAATAGTTGCGGTTAGAATTTGGGTTAGGGGTGAAATTATTAGTGGGTTTGGGGTTAGGGGTGGGCTTTGGGTAAAGGTTAGATCTTACTCTAGCCAGTGGTCGTATTCCGATGTAGGCCTTGTTCCGCGTTATAGTTGTTGGTTTAAGTTTGGTTTTGTGTTTTATTTCGACTTTGATGTTGTTTCAATTTCGATCTGTTACTAGAGTCCTGTCGTGAATGTTAATATTTCATTAAAAGTTTGTGATGCACCCTTGTATACCTTTTCGTTCTGCTGCAACCCATGTATATTTTGATGTACCCTACAGTGCATCGTACACACCGGTTGAAGAGCACGGGCGCCATTTTGTGTCCGCTGCATAGTCACGTGATGTGCGAATAAACGTCGGTTGCTCGAATGTTTGGGCGTAAATGCAATAATGCGTCGCGTTCAACTTTCCATCATTGTGGAATCCGTGCCATATCGCCTTGACGTCACTTTACATCCAAACACCAGCTGCTCTTTATGACGTCACTTTGCATCCAAACACCAGCTGCTCATTATGACGTCAATTCAATTATTGCGGCAAAGGTAAGTGGCTAAATTCACCTCATGGTTGCCAGTTAGGATTTTTTTGCCAAATTTGAAAATTTAGGCTTTTTTTGAACCTCTTTGGATTTTATTTTCTCAAAAAAAATCCAAATCAAATTTGGGTTTTTTAGGCTTTTTTTTCGTTTTATTCCAAAATGTCATGAGTGTTCTGTTAAGAAGAGATCAAACTAACACAAAAAGAGAAAAAATTCCAAAAAATATCACAAAAAGAGAAAAATTTGCGAAAACCAAAAAAAATTGCCAAGAAAAAATTCCAAAAAGAGAAAAAAATTAAGAAAATTTGCCACAAAAACAGAAGTTCAATGTACCAGCATGACCATTTATTGCATTTTTTATTTATTTAAGGAAAAACATAGGCTTGTTAGAGTTTGTAGTAGTTTTGGCTTTTTTTAGAGTAAGTTTGGCTTTTTTTGTTTTTTTCATCTAGCAACCCTGATTCACCTCAAAATCACAAACAGAAATGCACTAAAAGTAAAACAAAACTATTTACTTATTTGGTGAATTTATAATGTTATTGTTTCACTGGCCACAAAAGTAGGCATTCAAAATGGTAACAAGCTTATTTAATTTAATAGCTAATTGCGTTTGGAATATTATGTCAATTGGGCATAATGTGGATTTAGCTCAAGTTTGAATATTTATTCTCTATAAATTCGGGCGATTCTTTAAATAAAACCTTTAGGGAAACCAGGGCTGCGGAGTCGGTTAAAAATAACCCGAGTCCGACTCCGGCCAAAAATAAACGAGAGTCCGACTCCGGTCAAATGTGCGATTTCGTCGAGTCCCGAGTCCGGCCTGGACTCTACAGCCTGTATTTCACCAGTTTACATAACTGAAATAACGTGGGTATTCAGCAATTCACTTCCAGGGCCAGGGATGTTGTATAATTCATTCACTCACAATACATGTTCGGAAAATATTCCGCCATATAATATTCCGCCTTTACAATTTCCATTTGGCGGCCATATCAGTTTTAAAATTCGGTACTGCAAATGCGCAAGTCTGACTCTGGACTTGGGTAGTTTTACAAGGTCTTATCCGAGTCCCGAGTCCGACTTCAGCAAAAACAAACTGAGTCCCGAGTCCGACTCCGCAGCCCTGGTGGTAACACTATTGCTTAAACTTTGGGACGCACCCTCCTTGACACAATTTGTCCAAACTCACGTAACTATCACCTAATCTGTATAGCCTTTGTATACCTTTTGTCAGCTGTGCACCCTAGTTCTGCTATACACTTGGGTATGCAATATACTTGTTGAAGCCCATTGGATTAATGTACAGTTATTGCTGCAAGAGTTTCCTTAGTGGGTTATTATTTAACCAAAAAATGGCTTTACCTGTGATTTTTGTTCAGTAAACTAGTTTTTTACTGTGCCACAAGCTAAAAATGTTTGAGAACCAAGGTTTCTGTTGTTATTCCCTGTATACCATCCACCCTTGCAAACCATTCTTGGTTGTATACCTCAGTTTTATTTCGCTATGCAACAAGTTGTAGTAGCTGGTTCAATAGCAGCCCATTTAAGCAGTAAATCTGTAAATTCCATATTTAACAAGGCAATGCTGAGTTTTAATTGCAGTACATTGTTTGGTAACCTGTGGGTCAGATCTAGCTCACCAAGCAGATTTATCCGGTCATCAGCCCCTTTTTTATGAATAAGATGACCTACTGTGCTATTCTATTTTGCAATCTGTCTTTTTTGAATAGCATATGTAACGTTTTCAGTTTGTTTTTATATCTTTTCAGTCTGTTTTACCAAAGTTCCTGTAGGTGAATGTTTGCCAAAAATCCGCCAGTTATGGTGCAACAATTGTAGAATGCAGTCGAGAAGTATCGCTTACTGTCAGATACTGGAGGCCTAGGTCTACTAAAATTTTGCAATTAATTAACAGCGATAGAAGTGATTCATGACTGACCTACTGTTAGCGGCTAACTTAATCCAATCATTATGTTCTTTATAAGAAAGTAAATATTCAAAATGGGCGATATATTTATTTCTATGGCATGTAATAATGTTTATAACAAACTGTGTAACTGTCAGGTCATTTAACAATTGTGTTTTGACGTAAATTGCGAAAGATTAATAGTCTGATAATTATCGATTTTTCAGGTTAAAGCAGTGCTTCTTAAACTTTTTTAGTTTTGTTCACTCCTAGCATTTATCTCCATATTTATTCACCCTTGTCCAATGATATGATAAAACTATCTCGTATATATGTAACAGTACACCCGGAATATCCGCCCTACTCGCAAGCTGTCGTCCATTTTGGCCGGTTCATTCTTATTCACCCCTTTTGGTTGGTTCACCCCTGCAAAAATATTATTCACCCTGGGTGACCCATTCACCTGATTGAGAAACACTGGGTTAAAGTACAAATATCCGGATATATCCATTATCCAGATACTAGAAATATTAATATCCGAACCAACCTTAGTTGAACAAAGTGAAGTTAAGTAATAATTCAGTAAACTATTAAAATATAAACGAAACAGAATTGTAGGTTGTAAGGGAAAGTTACTAACTCCCAATCTAGTAGATTCACATTATATTTCATCTGTATGAGTATCTTAATTTAACCATAAAACTGTAACAAGAAAAGGGTTTCATATCAAGTTATATGCTAATAATCAGAATTTTCTTTCGAATAACAGAATCTTCCTGAATCTGAATGATGAAAACAAACGATTCTGGTTGAACATCAATTATAAAGATAAAACTTAATACAAGACTCAAAAAATCAGTTTGTTTATATGTTATAATATGATAAATATATTTCGCTACTAAAAGCATTATCAGTATCTAAAAACATAACACAATATAAGTCAAGAAGTACGCTAATAAAAAAAAATAAAAACAATTGTTCTAGGCAAGTGGTGCACTGTACAATCCACAACCTGCATCAACGATGCTTATATTGTGTTATGTTTTTTAAAAATATATATATATATTTTTACTTAACATTTTATAACATCTAAACAAATGATTTTCGGTTCATTAAGTTCTGCAAATAACATGCTTGTTTTTTTTCAATAATGATTAGGTTTCTCTCATGTTTGCAAGCTAATATCATTTAAAAGCATTGCTTATAATTATTTTCTTTTGTTCAGACATGACCTAATTCTGCATCTAAATTTGTCTTTGTACATCTAAATATGCGACAGTTTTTTAATGTATTTACCCAGTTTATCATTGTTTTATTTGTTGACAAAAATATTGTGTGTTAGATTTAATACTTATACACTTTTTGACTTAATTCAAGGAATTGTTGAACATTAATCTCCAAATAAAGAAAGTTGAACTAATATATAAATATTCCTTGCTCTAAAAATCCTAAACGGTTAAAAACAGTCAATTGAACACCTACTGACCCCTAGACGTTGCAAACCTGGCCTTAATTTAACCCCATAATATCCCCCCAAACCAATTTACCGTATTATTTAAACCTTTTTTGTCGAGCAGACATTTTAGTGATAATATGCAGAACAGCAGAAGCACATATCGTTAGGCCTATACAGAATTTAACTTTAGTAAGAACTAAGAACACCCAAAAAACAAAGAATTTGGGCCACAATTCTTGTCACCAGAAGGCAATGCCACCAGCCTGCATTCAACATAATTTATTTGTGTTTTTTGTGGTGGTGATTTGCAATTACCCATTTCCTTACACTTGGTATTTGGGTTGCCAAGAAAAAGGTTGACAACACTGAAAATAATATGTCAATGCTTCTATGGGTCGCGACCTGAATGTGTGTCGACGTTTAATTCGGTTTGGTCGCCCACTGCAGTAGTTACACTTCTACAACAGTCGAAATAATCATGGTGTAAATACCGATTTTTAGATGCTATAATAAATTTCTCCTTTTTATGTTTCTAAATGTGTTTAAAATGTTGTTAACAGTCTAGACATGCCAAGCCGTGTTGTCGTATCAATATGTGCTTATACCAAGTTATAATGGCAGTCTGGAACAGACCTGGGCAAATGCAGCCAGGCTTATTTTGTTTAAAACACAGGAATCTGCAACTCAAACCTCAGGAAACAAGCACGACTTTTATATGTTTGAACATTTATATACACACCACTCTTTCCAGGGACGGATCTAGTTATGTAATTGCCTAACCCTTGTTAAAAAAGGGTGCCATTCAATCTAAGGCGCACAAATGTCGACTTCAAAACGGCCGGTGCCAGACCCATGGCCCCCGTCCCCTACCCTCTTCCTACAGTTTTAAACTTTATTTGGGCCATTTAGGCCTCATTCCGATGAATTTAATACTTATTCCGACGATTTAGATATTACTCTGTCGTGGATATTACTTCGTATTTGGCTTTATCATGTCATTGGCACTATGCTTTTACAGATTTTTCTGCTTTAGGTACTGTTGTGAGTTTCCCATTTTACAAGTTGTTTGTAATTGCCTAACCCTTGGCCTTGAACATTATCAACCATGTTGTTAAACTGTTGGTGCTTAAAGATCTCACAAGCTTGTTTGTAATTTTACAAATACTAAGTATATATGTTATAACAGGTACTACCTCTACTAAGCCCAACTATAGAAATGAAACATGCACAGTGCTCTTTCAAGTTTGTTCGTTTGGTTGAGTTGTGTTTAATATTAACCTACAGGCATTAGTTTGCTACTCAAGAACCAGTTTTATTTTTAGATTTTCAAGAGTGAAGCGAAAAACAATTCATTCATTATTTTCCTGGATACAGGAATCCACACAAAACAATGTTGTCATTTCACTCTTTAAACTTATTCATCAGTCTTTACTGAAATAAAATCTGTTTGAGTAAATATAACCCTCTATACCTGGTGCCACCATACTTTTTAACAAAGAACTGGATAACTGTAATACCTGACGCTCGGGCCAGTTACAGCTGTCAAACTTATTAACTTACTATATGTTCTGTTTGTTGAGTATATATGTTGCCGCTGGTCGATAAAATCAACCGGACAGGCTTCATCTGGTCGTACTTGGTTGACCTTTACTGTAAACTAACAACTTTGCGCACCAAGGCATCCAGGCTTACCTAAGTGTGACTGTGAAAACAATAAAGTATAATGCTGAAACAATCAGATTTATGAAGCTCATATTGCATGAAGATTTAAATGTATTTTTTTGCAGGTTTTTCTTATTGTTAGTAGTAAGTAAACCAGTACTTGTTTTAAACTTGTGATTTGTGAGATTTCCTGAAGAAGAAGTGAATAAAGTATTCAGTGAGGTGAGTGGCTGTGTGCAATAACTAAGTTTTGTGTGTTCGTTTACCACTTAAAGTAGCTTATACTTTTAACTCTCACTACTGTACACCAGGGGTTGTAAAGTGGGGGATGTGTCCCCTGCGGGCACTTGAAGGGTTTGCAAGGGGGCACAAAGGACTTTTCAAGAAAAACGTTTGCTAACAGAATATCTCCGAAACATACTTCTCAGTTGTGTCTAACAAACTTTATTTTATTCCAAAAAGCACATTATTTTATTCCTGTTTTATTTCGTGCACTATTTTGTTGTTTAAATACTTTTTTGCCATGCAGACTGTCGCACAAGCTGTGCTGCACAAAATCTTATTGGCAATTAATGTGCACCTAGCAATCTACAACTCACCTTCTAAACAACTAGAATGTGCTTTAGATGCCAACATAATTACACTTCAAGCTAACTTTACTGAAGAAAAACATGGGGGTTAAAATATTTCAACCTAACTTTTACCTAAAGATAAACATAGGTATTAAAATAATTTCACATAATTTGCCGGATTTTCATTTAAGCCCATCTTTGTTGGTAGCTATGTTTTTATTTATATGAAAGAAAACTGCCTGTTTATGCTGATCAGTGTGGCTATTAAAGAGGCAAGAGTTTCGATAAATTGTGTTGAGGGGTCGCAGCCCCAAAATGTCCCCTGCTGTACATGAATAGTATATTTATGGTTATGTCCAACCTTTGTGAAGTTAGACTGAACAATGGTACATATATCAATAAGATTAACTCGTATTTCCAAGTATTTTGGCTTGTATAAGCACTGCCTTGCAAAGCATTAAAACTTCAATAGAATCCTGTATAATTTTGTATTACGTTTGCTTTGTTGCTTGGCTTTAAGTGCTGAACTAATACCCAACATTCATCATAGCACCAACTTATGTTAGAAAGCTGTTTTAACAACTTATAGCTGGTCGTTTGTACAACTGAAAAGCCGTGTAACTTTAAATTTACACATAAATAGATGTTTGATACAAGGTCTGTACCAAAAAATCTACTTCTATATGATTTTGTGTATTTAAAACCTGTTAACTTCACTACATTTTACACCAAATGTAGTATTCTACGGTTTTGCTGGTTGGCCTTTTATTCAATGAAGATGACTTGTGTAGACTTTTTTTGGTTTATTTAGGGTTGTGAGTAGTAATTTATTTGCTGTAGGTTGTTTCATTAAGTTGCTTTTGCTTAGGGTTTGCATGAAAGAAAGAGAATGGCCGATAATCAAGAAGAAGGCAACGGATCTCCAGAAGATCAGAACATTGACTTGGTGAGTCTCACAATTGCATAATTTGTGAACACACATTCATCTATAAAGTAACAATATCTAAAGTACAATAACGCGATCTTGTATGGCTTATAAAATGTGAGAAATTACTTGGGTCGCGAGATTTTACCGAACTGATTTTTTTTTCAAAAATGGGTCGCCTTTAAAAGGTATTGGGAACCCCTGATCTATATCATAGAAGCATTTTGTTCATATTAATATCAACATGCTCAGTGAAAAAGAATGCTTAGTTGTAAAACTGTAATATTGTGCAAAATATATTTGATATCTGTGACTTTCGTTTAGCCAAACAAAATGTGTGCACTGTGCAACCGTTTAGTTAGCGCTAGTGTTAGTGATATAATAATAATGTTAATGATGTGGTAGTGATTTAACGGTTGTCCTTTCTTAAGGTGATATAAGATGCGCGTTGAATCATTTGACGTGCGCTGAAAATTGTGGTGGCATAGGTTGCTGATCCCTGTAACAGAGTGTGTTGAGATATTTGTCATGTTTGTTTGACTAATGTGTCAGTAATTTTGAAGCACCCGGGTTGTATTGTTCAACTAAAACCTAGCTACTGGCCTCAGATGTTGCATTATCTTTATTGCGGTTTTATCAGCTGATTTTGTACAATTATTGCAAATTAACTTTGTCGAATTTCTGGGTAGTTTGAGCCCTATTATAAACCTACACACCTACATTTGGCATCTCTCGGTTCATGCAATCACTTGTAACTAAAAAAGTAATAAGACAAAATGCAAAACAAAAGTTGATTTTTCACAGCTACAAAAGACACTTATATTGCGTCAAGTGCAACAGATGTTTAACACCAATTTGTTGCAATGATTGATGTTCAGCTCAATAGTAATATAATTTGTTTGTGACATTAACAGAACCAACTTCAAGTGCAAAACCTTTTCCTTGGTGCTCAAGTTCAACAACAAATCACTCATGAGACGAAAGAGTTTCACACTCATGAGACGAAAGAGTTTCACACTCATACGACCAAAGAGCATCATGTGCATAACGTACAAGCTGAAAACTTACTTCTCACCAGCGGTGATGTTCACATTCATCTTCCACAAGCAAACGTCCAAGCAGATGACAACATCACTGAAGCAGGTTGGTGGATAAAACTTAAATATTTTACTTGATTTAAACTTTCATAATTCATTTTCGTTTCCTGAAATATGTCTGTTACGTGTTTATCAACACGTTAAACAATGTCTAACTAGTGACTTATTTGTGATATCTTCTATTTGTGTGATTACAAGCAATGTGCGCAATTTTCCTCACAACATTTTGGATCTATCTGCATTTTGGGAAATGCCCCTTTATCGTCAAATTTGTTTCGTTTTAACGAAACAACTGTTTTTCTGATATCACTGTAAAATTTTGCTATATTTAACCCAAACTACAGAATTATTTTATTTAATGGGTCATTTACTGAATTACCAAGTAAAACTAGACGGGTTTACGATTGTTGAATATTTTCAAGTGGGTCCATTCCGTGTCAATTCACACAGTCAAGAAATTCAACCTCTCTGATTTTCCTTAAATTTTACACACCTTTTCACTATTCTATATAATGAACACCTGCAAAATTTGAGCGTAATTTGTCGACAAACGCCAGAGTTATGAAGCTTTTAGTTTGGGGGGGGGTCTGCAAAGGGGGCGCAATTTTTCTATTTTGGACCATGTTTGACGCCCTATTACTGCTAAACTAAATAAGGTAACAACCCAATTTTTTTACAGATGATAGTTCTTCTACCAAATATTATAAAAACAACATAATTTACATTGTCACTCTAACAGGTCAAAGGTCATAGACATCCTAAGTTGGCCATTCCGAGCACTCGGCTAAAATTTTCCCTAATTTTGAAGCCTCGCCAAGACCCCATTTTTTATTGCAATTGGCTAAAAATGGGTTGAAATGTTGTTTATAGAATTCTCTCTGAACTGCCAAAATTTCAATACAAAATATTAAAGGGGTTGGGAGATATTTATTGTGAAACATGGGTTGAAATAAAAAAAAGCAAAAAGTGGGGTCCTTTTAATATCCCGGTTACCCATGACCCCAGTGAAAATTTGCACTGAAATTTTGTCCACATATTTACTAAGATATGACAAGTCTACCATGCAAAATTAATTCATGGTTCTTAATATTTTCTGATAGAAATCCTGTGTCAAATTTGGACAAAAACTCGAAGAAATTACAAATGAAAACAAAATTAAAATGTATTTGTAATTGTGCATTTTTTCTTTCCTTCAATAGCGCTGAAAAGAGTACTTGCGACAAAAACGTTTGCCGACCCCTGATTTAGATATTAAATCCAGTGTATTACTTTTGTGTTTAACTACAGGAAGGAAAAGGGGTTATAAAATATACTTTATTTAAGAAAATTTATAAAATTGAACCAAAATCAAATAAAGGTTATTTGATAATGTGCAAGGAAATTGTTAAATCTGTGCACTTGGCATTTTACGTGAGTCACCCGCAGTATGGCAGAATGCTGGCGACTTGACGACTATGTCGGCCAAATAATCAGCCAAAAAAACGAAGAAATTGGTGCAAAAAAAAATTTAATTAAAAAAAAAATTTGAAAATTAAAAAAAAAATTGTTTTTTTAATTATAATTTTTTTTTCTTTTTTTTTTCAAAACTTTTAAAAAAATTTTTTTTTTTTCAACATCCAATTTACAAAATACCTTGTGGTTGTTTCCAAACATATTTAATCACATCTATTTTTCAACAGCGGAAATATGTAATAGCAAATGCTGTTACACACTACAATTGGCTAAAATTAATTTTGTTGTGTCATTTTGAAAAAAGTTACCTAGTGTTAAGCACGTTGTTTAGTGAGAAAAAGCCAGTGTAAGGCATATAGACTGTTTATTATTTTAAAAAGTACACAATTTTGATCATAGGCTATAATTGTTCCGTGTTGGCAGTTTTACTTTGAATTGGCAAGTACTTCTATATTGGGTTGATTTCCTGTATATTTTCGCACCGGCATATTAAGGATGTACCAGGTTATGCTTCTCCCCCTGAGCCAGTGCTTCTCAACCTTTTTTCGCGGCGACCCAAATATTAAGCGTAAGTATGATGACTAAGCTTTGGCGACCCAATTGCTTTTTCTTGTAAGCGAACAAAAAATAGACATTAGCATAAAGAATTTCGAATGTAATAATTATTATAAGACATTATTTGTATTGCTTCCCTAATTTTCCAAATTGAGAAATTTTTTTTTAGAACCAATCTCAAATAGTATAAACATGTGAGCTACTCGGTCTGCAACCCAACCAAATCAAATAGCGCCACAATTTTGGGTCGCGACCCATAGGTTGAGAAGCACTGACCTAAGGCCTAAAGTATATTTTAGGTTGTTTAATTACGCAAATGCAAACAATTTTCTTTAGCCTGGTTTTGCTAGGTTTATGTGTCTTTGTTTTCAACAAATCTGTGACTGTGACAATTTTTAGCATTTTATTATAAATATCTTTATTTCAATCTGCACGTTTTCACACAAGTTTGCCTGAAAACAGCTATCTATGTTATCAAAAAAATGCTTGTCACCAGAAAGGTCACCCGTCCCATAATGACCGAACAACATCCGGTTTTAAATTAAGGTTATTGCGTTAAAGAATTGATCGACCCCCCGAAAATAAGTGCTAAAGCATCTGCTCAGTACCTAAGAATCAACCTTAACCCAGCAAAGAAATATATATAGAGTCATCCACAAAATAATTTAAGGCCTTGCATACATGCACCTCTCCTTGGGTTATAAAAACCTAATTAAAGCATTGCAAATAAAGATAAAGATATTGCTGGGCTAATTATACTTATTGTGTGTTACCTCCCACACTTAACTAATTTTTTTGCAGCTATAATATACCTTTCTTCGAGGGTATTACTTTACCAAAAGCTAATGTTAATACTTTGTTCTTATTGCGTCCAATAAGATAAGTTTATGTTTAAGGCAACTAAAGCTAAAGGTGGTATTAATTTGCTCAACCGATGACGTTGATGTCTGATGAGGGCCAAAACTCGAACATTAACCCAAATTAACAGGTTTAATTTGTCCCAAATACAAGCAGAATTTATTGAATCTATCGTTTTACTTGTTTAACCTATTTTCCTAATAAACTATGTTTTAGATTCGACCTCTGGCGATATTTCACTGGAAACTATAAAGGAAGATCTCAAGAGAGCACAGCAAGAAGTTGTTTCGCTCGGGCTAAACTACGAGCAGGAAAACTTTCCCCAGGTTCATCCAGTTCTAAGGAAAGAGGAAAACTTTTATCGAGGTGGAGCCGGTAAAACAGAAAAATATGAGCCTTCCACAGAACAAAGGTATGTCGATTCGGGCTCAAAGGAGATCAGTTATGAGCGATGGCATGGTAGTGTAGTACCTCATCGCTACACAGCTTTAGTTGGGGCTCCTGGTTCTGGGAAATCAACCATTGCCAGACGACTGTCAAACACCTCTTGCATAACATGGATTCTCCTGTTGTGCATGAACATGCTCTATGGGTCAGAAAAAGTCACTCTAAGGCAGGTTGTGGTTGATCATGCGTACCCATGGTTAAGTGAAAGAAAACGAAACGCCATATTTGCAGCAATAATGAAGTTCCCAGGGAAATTTGGTATCATACTTGATGGTTATGATCAGGCAACTTGGTCACTTGATAATGTGAAGCCTAGAAATGCGTCATACGATACTCCCATGTTAGTTGAAGAGGTAGTCGCAAATTTATGCACTGGAAAATTCTTTCCTGGTATTTCTATAGTTTTGACTTCCAGACCACATTCTATAGTCACCCTTCAAAAATTACTTCGCCCCAAGGAAATTGTTTTGGTACATGAGCTTACACCAGACAACATGAAAAAACTTTTCTTTGCATTTGCTAAAAATGAAGCCCAGAGAATATGGGAAAGCTTTACCAAACTCGCACCTGTGTTACTTGAGATTTGTCTTACCCCAATCATGCTTCAATTGATCCTTTTAGCTGCATTAGGCACAGATAATCTCACCGAACTTTGTAACATCACTCAGATTTTCATAGTTTTACTCGAAAACTTGAGACGCTCAGAACATGCCAAGGGTCATGACATCAACCTAATCAAAGTTAAACTTACCAAAATTGCTTACAACGCTACAAAGAATTCAACTGTCATTATGACCTTTCCACAAATGGCTGAGCAAGGTTTAAGTGATGTCATAGTCCAGGATATAATAATCGCAGTACCTGGGTATTCTCACTTTAACCAGAAACTTTTCGACGGCGACAAAAAGTTTTATTTTTCACATCAGTTACTTCAAGAATTCTTCACAGCCCTCCATATAAGCCAGAACATGGGTTTAGACGAGTTTAGTCAGCTTGTCGAGCAACTGGTCGCTAGTCCCCACTGGGCGATGGTGAGAAGATTCCAATGCGGGCTTCTACTCGGAGATAACTTCACGGTTCCAGAATCCGATGAATCCTCCAGTGATGCAGAATCCGATGAATCCTCCAGTGATGCAGAATCCGATGAATCCTCCAGTGATGCAGAATCCGATGAATCCTCCAGTGATGCAGAATCCGATAAAAGAAAAAAGAAAAAAAGAAGTATGTACACCATTTCTAACCGTGATTTCTTAGATTATATTTTGGTTTGCTGACATGAGCAAGTACACCGTGTAGTACAAACTACTTCGCTAATATGAAATGTATTGCATCGATATGTAAGGCGCTTTTTTGCCTAAAAAATAAGTAATTTTGACCTAATAGATTAAAATTCTGACGTAAAAATAATTAATTTTGACAAAACTTTAACCTAGTAGCGTATCCAGGGGGGAGGGGGTTGAAAACGCCGTTTTTCGTCTCCTGTTTGGTGGACTGTAAACGCAGGATGTTTTTCTCTTTCGCCTTTTGTTATTCGTTCAGGTTTAGCATTCGACAATTGACAACGCAAAGTCAAACCGTCTTACTTATCGTCAAAAACGTCGAGTTAGGCGCAGCCAATGTTCCTCGCTGTTCGCGCTAATATCTGATGTTGGTGTAACATTGGCATTTAATGATTGTTA
Source organism: Ascidiella aspersa (assembly GCF_963924565.1). NCBI lineage: Eukaryota > Metazoa > Chordata > Ascidiacea > Phlebobranchia > Ascidiidae > Ascidiella > Ascidiella aspersa. The sequence continues at coordinate 243,007 of NC_139451.1, forward strand.
CCGCAAAATTATTCTCTATAAGCATATTCTGAGACCACGTGTTTAGTGTATAATTGACACAACTTATTTTTCTATTATTTTGCGGACTTTGGCAAACAGCTCGGCGCAGACATTGCTCTAATAATAACACCCGGGAAAAACGATCTTCATTTAGTATTGCAGGTGGTGAAAGACGTGCTTGCAATTTAGTGCTAGTCCAGTACATGAAACCTGGGAAACTGCGCTGCTGATAGTCGAAACATGATTCTACCAAAATCAATCACACACATTCTCCGTCTTGGTATAGTTTTTCGCCTGAAGTTAACGATCGCACACTGAGCGGTTTCGACGCACGTGTTCGCTTTGGGTCGTGAAAGTTTGCTTTGCTTTGCTGAACGTTAATTGGCTGTTTCTGATATTTTTACATGACGTTATTACAAATCACTATTTTATAACTTTACTCATTAACGATAGACGGGAAATAGAGAAGTTCCTTAAGATTTAAACAATGCTTTGTTGTATAAAAGTACCGCATTAGTGTTCATCGTTGATATTTTTGACTTTTCAAGAAGAAAACAACTATTAAAATGCCGAAAAAAACAAGACGTTAGGTACTTTAGAAAATTGTTGAGCAAACAGTTTGGTTAAAATACATCGTAAAAAGAATTGCAAAAAAATAAAAAAACATCATTTTAATACAGAAGCTATTTTCATGATGAAAATGTATGCGATTTGCAAACCTTTACTTTTATGTCGTGGTGCAATGTGTCACCAAATCGAGTGTTATAATTAATAACAATAAATATCCCTTCCTAATTAAATCCTGTGTATTAGAATCGAAAACGACTTTATTCTTGAATAAATATTTCTTGAATTTCTAGTTGTTAAACTCCTAATTTTTGCAATATACCTCAGTTAACAATTTGTGCTTGCCATGTAACCTGGTGTTCAATATTAATCATGTTACCGAATGTTTCCAGGTTTGCCTGCGAAGTTCTTCAACAGCTTTCTTGCGATATTCCGGCGAAAACCAAAGCAATTAAAGGGTTAGTCTTAACTATTTTATCTCTATTTGCTTCGGTTCGTTAGGTTGGGAATTTAAACGAAATTTGTTTCATTATTTTTCTGAAATTACTTTGTGGTTATGAATCTTTTTTTACAAAACTATTACACTACACAATCTTGCTGACTATAGCTTGTACAAATAGATATCAGAAATATATTTCTTGCTCAATTCTGTAAAGCTTAAACGTGGAAAAAAAATATTGAAATAAATATTACATCCCGGGTTTTAATGGCAAACCGAAATAGTCGCTTAATTATTAATTTTAGAAAACTGCATGCGGTGAGATTCGAACTCACGACCTCGGCCTAACGGGACCGCCACTCTACCAACCGGGCTAAGTTTTCCTTTTTATCAATAATGCCCTTAGTTGCGCCCATGCTACAAAATATGCAAAAGTTAGGTTAAATTTGAAAATCAATTCTTGGTGCTTAAAGCTTCTGTTTGGTTTGTCATGTAAGCATAATTTGATGGATCCTGGAAAGCTGTTTGAAAAATATCCATGTAAGGTTGTCATATGTGAAAAGTTTGATGTTATGTTTTACCCAGGAACGTCAGAACCATCAACTAGTTCTTCGACGCACTTGGCAACTCCGCAACCACTTGATGGCGCACCATCCACACTACAAGTATTGCAGTTGATGTTTACAAACAAAAATATATTATAACAAATAAATTTCAGTAGCATTTTGTACTGTTTTGCTTAAGTAGTGCAATTTTTTGTTTAAAAGTTTTATATAAATTAATTTAGCTAACTAATTCGTGAAAATGAAAGAAATTGCTTTGGACGTTTGGAATAGTTTTAATATTTTTGTGATTTATTGAAATGGAATTCTTTCAGGCATCTGTGTGTGAGGAGAAGATACAGAGAAGCTCCTTGCTGCTCGATCAACATCCAAGCGTTGCTCCAAGAGAAGCGCAATCAACTTCAAGCTACGGGTTTGCTATCACCACCAACCTGTTTATTGCCACAAGTTTTGTGTAACGCTAAACATATTTAGGATTTGGTCGTGCCAGAATATTTCACCTCGACTAAGATATGGCCCATTTATCCATAGAAATCATAGTTGTTCAGGTCATATTTAATTGGATTAATCGCTTCCATCAGGAATCGGTAACCAAAGCCCAATGAAAACAACGTTGCGACAAATGTATTGATTGCGGCCAGCAGTGTTTTTTTAAGGTGTTTTGGGAAACGGTGAAATTTCTCCAGCGGTTTCCAAAATTTTGGACTTGCAACTGTTTGGTATTTAAATGAAACACTTGCGGTCTTTTAAAACTACTTAGCGGTCACCCAAACCAAACCTTAAAAAAACCCTGTAAGCCCTTGTGTGGATATGTAGCAACACTTTATTATGGTTCTTTGGTAAAACTAATTACTAATAAACTACTTGACGTGAAAGTTTATTTGTTTGTAGCCAGTTGAGACCCGGGAGCTTCCACCCACAGCAAGCCCAGTCACAGTTGGCACAAGATTCCTCTGTTGTACAACCGACACATCAACAAACTGACCAACAGGTTGCTATTTTCTTTCTATAATTTGGTGTGATTGATATTAGTAGCAGTTTAGTTTGATCGCATGTGAATACAATGGGATAAATATAGCCTACTGGTTGGCATCTGGGAACTTTAACGTTTTGTAGCTAGACGCTATCGGCGCTATCGGCATCACACCCAGTGTTCTAAACAAGATAATTTAAAATTACTAAATCCCAGTCAAATCACTAGCAAGCAACTTAAGTCCAAGTCAAGTCTTTCTCAACAAATAACAAGTATAAGTCGTTAGTTACCCAACCCCAGTCAAACTTAAGTTACAACATTATCATTTTAGAACAAATTAAACTTGAGTTCTGAGCAACATTTCGCATAACAAATATCGAAAACCAAACTCATCGTAAGTTAAGATTTCTACAATAGACGAAAATAAACCAGTATTCAAATTAAAGCACTAAATATCAGTTGTGTGAGACAACATTATTCACACTCCAGCGCTGTCATCGTCACTGTGACTATGACGTCACCAGTAACACCCCTCCCAACCCCAGGTAAACTTAAAACTTTGCGCCCATGCTTAAGCTTGATACGCATTTATAATTACAAGAGTTGTTCTGTTTGTTCACCAGCTATGTTTGTATGCAGGTTGCCAAGCAACAAGCAGCTACACCACCTGTCAATCAACCAAACCAACTCTATGTCGACCAAAGCAGAACGGACAATCCGCAGAAACCAACAAATGAAGGTAAGCGACCATTTGATGAACTTACACCTGGCAATGATTCAGATTATCCTTCATTTGGAAATCATTAAATGCTCAGCATCAGGGGCGGATCTAGAGGGGGGCGATATGGCCATGGCCCCCCCCCCCAAACTAAAGAATATGTACATTTTTTTTACTTAATAGGCAGCTTATTTTCGCGGTTTCCTAGGTAGTATGGCCAATTTTCGCCAAAATAAGACATATTTTTAAGCTTTGTAGTGGTGTTCGAGCTTATGGCGCCATATAATGAATATTTCAAAAAATTGGTAAAATTCGTTTCGCGCACTCGCGCAAAGCGGCGTTTTTCAGATTTGCAGAGACGGCTTAAGTGACCGTACGCTGACCTCGACTATATAATAACTAACTTATATCCAAGTACAATTAAAATCTTTTTTGTTGTTAATGCAAATCTGTATCAGAACCAGCCTGCCAATATACTTCATCCGGCCCGCCGCCTCTTTGACAAATTAGACACGAGTCCATTTTAAATACTTTTTGACTATTTTAAGTGTGTAAATGCAAAAAATTTTCGCGCTTCGCGCTAATGATCTTTATACATCCAGTGTGTTTACGTTTTGATGCTCTTTTTGAACTAGATCAGCGCTTCTTTACTGTGCGCCGTGGAAAGCTGCCAAGTGCGTCGCGGACAAACGGAAAACGTATTCAAACATAATCGACAAATATTTTTTAACCATTTTTTTAAATGTAATAAAAACAAGAAATTTAAAAGAAATACCGGTATACCAAAAAAATCGCGCTCGCTAGCTTCGCTCGCCAGGTGTGCCCAAAATGGTTAACAAACACTAAAATAGATTAACTATAAAATTTATCGCGTTTTCTCAAAGTAGTTTTATTACACTTTTTTAATAGCAGTAGGGGGGTGACGACGTGTGGACTCGAGTTTTAAACCAAGTATACGCTTTTTTAGCGAATTTGCGCCAAGACTTTACTGCCTCTTTAAAAGTAATTATAAACACGTTTTTAAAGTGCAAAAAAATCCGAGGCCCACCTGATTCACAATTGTTATAAAGTTGTAATAGCACCAAATCTCATTTACCATATGTTGTGCGGCCCGCAGAGACCTTTCTGAGTTTGGTTTGAGGCCGCGACTACTACACAAAGGTTGCCGACCCTTGTGTAAGGATTTGAATAAACTATCCAATGTTAGGATTAACTCTGCATAGAGTTTTGCTCATTTCAGCACCTCATTTGGCAAAAAACAACTACAGTAACTTAAAAATTGAGAAAAGTGTCATGAAAGAACCACAGCTGACCGCAGCAGACAACGCTATGGTTTTATTGCGACGTGGCCTCGGCGCTTTTTCGAAAGCATGTGCGGTTGCTCTCGCCTTTTCGGGAAAAAGCAAGATGTGTAGACAATAGACATGGTAGCGTCTTTCAGCGATATTCTTCATACCGGGTCAAACTAGGAAACCGGCCCACTGTAGAGGCTAACCTTATTACTTTTTCGTGCTTTCAAAAGGTCTATTTTTCGCGTTATTTTGCAGGAGTTAGTTTATTCGGCCAGCCGATGTTATTTTTACCTGAATTATGGCGTCACGCAATGGTATACTTTTGTGACGTCATATCTGAAAAAATTGTGACGTCATATCTGAAAAAAATTCATGGCCCTCCCCAAACTGAAATCCTAGACCCGCGCCTGCTCAGCATCTAATTAAGCTTGATGGGCGACTTAAAAGTGCGAAAAGTGAAAGTTTGTCAACAGAAAAACTTACATGTTTGTAAAATTTGTTTTCCTGATATATTTCCAGGCAAGGCTAAGATGTTCTACAAACGCCTTTCAAAGCAATTCAATCTATATCCCACTGGTAAGTTTACAACATTTATTTTACTTTGTGCTATATTTTCACTGGACATATATATTCAAACAAGTAAAACACACGTGAGCATATTAGGCGCTACAAGCTTTAACCGTGAACGCGATTAAAGAAACACATTAAGTAGATGGCGGTAAAAATATAAAATCATCAATCTATGGATAACCTAGCATTAAATAAATATCTTCGTGTAAAAATGACTTCGTTAGAAACAAGTTCTTCTCCGGGTTGATCTACTTACGTGAACTTTTTACTTTTAGTTACGATTTTGAAAGTTAGTTGTCCAACAACATAAAACAAGCCGCTTACATGGCAGAAATATTACAATATCTTAAACAAGTACTATCTTTTTTATTTATTGTGATTTTTTGCCGGTCCGTGAACATATTTTTATTTAATCAGTTCGTCTAAAAAATTTGGAACTTCTGCTTTAAACAACCATTGTTAGAACAATTCACACTTGTGACGTCACAGTGCCAATTGCTGGTTCAACCTACAATGTTATTTTTGTTGCTTTTTTAATATTTGTTGAAAACTGTGTTTAGATATTGGAATGATTGTTGATTTGCAAGAATGCAATGAAGCAGTGATCCAGTCTTTCGCAAAGCACTTCCCTGTGGATGCTCGTTTTCGCTTCCGAACCATCGGTACAAGTGCATGCCACGCTTTGGGGCGGATGCTCCAGCATGTCGACAAACCACTCGAGTGGTTGGAACTGGGCAACTGCAAGCTGACAAGTCAAGGTTGCGAACACATTTGCGATGGAATCGGGAAAATGACTCACAAGGTAAAGTGCTTTCATGTAATTATCAGCATGTTGTCTCGTTTAATTTATTTATAGAATAATTTGTATTTGTTACATTATTGATATAAAGATTTCAATGCCATACCCTGGCTAACAGTTACTTGTAGCGTGGTTTCCCATATAAGGAAGCATGTTAAAACAGAATCGCGCCCCCCCCTGTTTTTAAAGGTACAGAATAAATATGAAATTAATTACCGGGACAACTTATTAGTTTACTTCAGGGGCCACAAACATGTTAAACGATTGGTTTACGATTGTTAGTTTGTAGCGTTTTTTCCAAAGCATTAAAATTGTATTGCAAAGACTAAACAGGAATTGCGCTTTAAGCAAAAACGCATTGATCTATTAAATTATATTTTTATGGAGTTCAAAATCCTTATGACGCTTTGGCCTAAGACAGTGGTTCTCAAACTGGGGTCCGCGGTCCTTTTGGGGGCCGCAAGACAATTTCCTGGGACCGCGAAGCACCTAACAAAAAATCAACACGACGCTGAAGAAGAATTTTTTTTGTTTAATAAACTTTTCAGGCAGCTTACTTTTCCAAACCAAGTTGGTTATTAGTTGTCCATTGACGTCATTGCACGCTTCAAGTTAAATTGTCCATTGTGACGTCATAGTGTTGCGTTGTGCTAGTAAGAGTTACGTTTTTACAGCTTGCTGCGCTGACACTGTGGGCTATATACGGTCACGGTTTTAAGACTGTTCGTGATTGCTTCACTCAAATAAAGTGATTCGTTAGAGGTTAACAAAGCCGAGCTGATAGCAAAGAAGCAAGTGCACCCATCCCATTGTTACCATTAAAAACAACCTGTTAATTCGTGTATATTTGTGTACATTTTTAAAATTTTTAATTTTATTTTTATGGCGAATATTAATATTGAATATTAAATATTTTTTTTAAATTAATTTTTTTTTTTCAAAATTTAAAAAATACAAGCCAGTCTTAAGACGGTGGTAACTTTTTAAAGACGGTGGTTTGTAAGAGGTTAGTCGCTTAATAAGTGTGTTAAGCAAATTTCTATCTCTTGGGTTGGCGTTTACTTCGCGATTTGTTGTTAAAATTATAACATTTCATCTACTTGCATACAGTTATCTATTAAATGTATTTTCACCAATATTTTAACATATATATATACATATTAGGCTAGAATAGGTATATGGACATTGGACACATTAGGTAATGGGTGTTTTTAATAATATTTGCACAAAATAATTATCGTTATATTTAGACAGTTATCGTTTCCACACAACTTAACCATTTGAATTAGGTTTATTAAAAATAGTACTGCATATTATAGAGCAGGGGTCGGCAACCTTTTTCTAGTCGCGGGCCAAAACCAAACTCAGAAAGATCTTTGCGGGCCGCACAAAATGTTAACTAAGAATTGTGTGATTGAAATGTTAGAACAACTGTGAATCAGCCGGGCCTCGGATATTTTTTGCGCTTAAAAACGTGTTTAATTACATTTAAGTGGCAGTAAAGTGTTGGCGCAAAGCGAGAAAAAAGCGTTTGTTTGGTTTAAAATTCGAGTCCACATCATCCATACTACTAATGTTAGTAGTATCGTCATCCATACTACTAATGAAAAGTCTAATAAAACTACTTTGAGAAACGCGACAACCTTAATAGTTAATCTAGTTCAGCGTTTTTTAAGCTTTTAAGTTAGGGCAGACCTGATGAGCAAAGCAAGCGCGATATTTTTTTGGTAAACCGACATTTCTTTTAAATTTGTTGCAAGTTTTTGTTACATTGCCGAAAATAAATAAAATGATAAAAAATATATGTCCATTATTTTAAATACGTTTTCCGTTTGTCCGCGACGCACTTGGCAGCCTTCCACGGCGCAACGGCAAAGAAGCGCTGATCTAGTTCAAAAGACAGCATCAAAACATAAACAAACCGGGCGTAGAAAATAAAGCACATTGAAATTTTTCGCACTTGCATAGTTAAAATGGTCAAAAAGTATGTGAAATGGACTGGTGTCTAGTTTGTCAAAGAGGCGGCGGGCCGGATGAATTACATCGGCTGGCCGTAGGTTGCCGACCCCTGTTATAGAGTATCCTTAGAGATGTGGTCACAACATATCGCCACAAATTTATGATGACAATCAACAAAATCCGATAATTGGTGCCTGGGAGTTCACGGTTAACATGGATTAAACTTCACTGGGTTTCCGCCATTTTGTACTTGACGCGCATCATGTGCTTCATGTAGATCAGAAGTTCCCAACGTGGGCGGTACCGACCCTTTGTGGGCATTCGACCCACCGCCTCTTTGACAAACTAGACACAGTCCATTTTAAATACTTTTTGACTATTTTAAATATGCAAGTGCGAAAAATTTCAATGTGCTTTATTTTCTACCTCCGGTTTGTTTACGTTTTGATGCTGTCATATATCAGCGCTTCTTTACCGTTGCGCCGTGGAAGGCTGTCAAGTGCGTCGCGGACAAACGGAAAACGTATTCAAAAATGGTATGCATATATTTTTTAACATTTTTTTATTTTTTATTTTCGGGAATGTAGCAAAAACTTAAAACAAATTTAAAAGAAATTCCGGTACCAAAAAAAATCGCGCACACTTCGCTCGCCAGGTGCGCTCGGACTTAAAAAGGTTAACAAACACTCAACTATGTAAACTATAAAGGTTGTCGCGTTTCCTCAAAGTAGTTTTATTACACTAATATTAGTAGTATGGTTGATGTGGACTCGAATTTTAAACCAAACAAACGCTTTTTTCTCGCTTTGCGCCAACAGTTTACTTCCTCCTTAAATGTAATTAAACACGTTTTTAAGCGCAAAAAATATCCGAGGCCCGGCTGATTCACAGTTGTTCTAACATTTCAATCACACAATTCTCAGTTAACATTTTGTGCGGCCCGCAAAGATCTTTCTGAGTTTGGATTTTGCCCGCGACTATGAAAGGTTGCCGACCCCTGATTTAAGTCTTGGTGCAGAAAGTTGAATTTTTCGTGATAATAACATAACCTTGTGAAATAATGTATGTCTAGTAGGAATTAATCTTTTATGTTCAGCTAGCACCAAGCTGGATTGCATTATGAAACTATATGTTGAATTGTCAGCCATTTTTATTGCAATAGCGCAAAGAAGTATTCACCAGTGTGTTTAAAGCTTAACGCAATTATTGCAGGGAGTCGAACCGTTTGAATTTTCCGGTTCAGGTTCGGTTCGGGTTTAAGGATTTTTTCGGAATTCGGTTCAGTTCCGGTTTCGGTTTCGAGCAATTTTAAAGTTCCGGTTCAGCTCCGGTTCAACCATCGTTATTTCAAAACCGGTTCGTAAAGTTCCGGTTCGGATACAATATAAGTTGCGTTAAATCTAAAAATGTGGGTCAATAAATGTAGAGAATAATCTTTGAATTATAAGTCATTTAATCTAAGTTACGTGACTTATTGAAAAACAGCAACTCAATATTGAAATATCTAAAAAATAAAAAATCAACCTTTTATTTAATCAATATTTATATTTTTTTCATAAAATTTCGAACATGGCGTAACTTGACTCTGTAAAATACAAGTTGTTACGTCATGCTGGAGTGCTTACAGGTCCTGGTTCGGCTAAGGTTTATGTTCTTTTAAACTATTTGGTTCAGTTCCCGTTCAGCTTCTTAAAATCTTATAAAAAACGGTTACGGTTCGGAAAAAATCGATCCAAACCCGGTTCATAAAGTTCCGGTTCGGTACCGGTTCGACTCCCTGAAATATTGTTGTATGTAAATTTTGTGTCCTCTTGTCCTGTTACCTACATGCCTTATTTTTTAAGTTACGCCATTAATTTAGTTCAATTTATACACATGCTCACGTAAATTCCTATAGTGAATGCATGTTAGTCAACCTAAAACATGACTGACAGCTCATCAAAACAAAAGTACAGACAGTATAATGTCAGAAAACGATTGAAATAATACTTTACTGTAAAGCAAGATGAGGGGGGGGGGCGATATGAAATAATATGGAGCGCAAGGGGGCACTAGTGTAAAAAAGGTTGGGAAACACTGATGTAGATCAATCCGTTTCCCCGCTCTTTTGTACGATTCAGCTAACACGCGGAAGCGCTAAATCACTTTCCCAAGTTACGTTTTGTTTTGTAAGAATTTCGCACTGATTTAAAAAAACGCCCTGGAATTTTAAAAGTTCGGCGCCTATGTACGTGAATTTCATGTTGCTGAATCCACGCTCGTTTTCGGAAGAACTAGCCGGCAAACAAAGCAGTGAATCAATAAGAGCAAAAATGTTGCTGTAATCGTCACCAAATGAACGACCAACCTCATCCCAAGATAGTTTCGCGACCGGTTCCTTGAATCTAAATGAAATACTGCAATTACTAAAATAGATTATAATTTTAGATTGACGCTGATACCGTCTGCATAAATGCATCTTTAGCAGCTGCCATTTTTCTGCCACGCTAACACTATCTATTCCAGCGCTTACGAGCAATGTGGAATACTGTGTGCAGATCATTTGCACTTCTTTATCTCCAAATACTGCAAAATATGACAAATAATCAAACTTAAAACTGTAGTTATTCCATAACCAGTTACTTCTAATTCTTCTTTGTCAAACGAAGGCCATCTTGGGAAGCTTGCAATCGCTGTGGCTGATACGAAGCTGTCAGTTCCAACAGAAAATCTTTTTAGTAGCGCATAAATTACTTTTTCCATACAAAATTTTTGCTGACTTGTTCAGTTATATGGCTGAACCGCAAATAATGACAAAATAATTGTAAATTTACAACTAAACCATTTACAAAGTTAACCATATGCACCAGAGGTTCTGTGCTGCGTGACGCCCATAGTGGGTCGTTTCTATTTTCCAAGGGCGTCCGCAATGGTTTCGTTTCGTATCTAAACATAATTGCGATATAAAATATTTACAGACAGTTATTTTTTAGGCTTTGTCTTGGCTGACCGCTATGAGCTTAAGAGATCGCAACAACATTCTTCCGTAGACTAATTGCTAATTCTCAGCTGTAGCACAAGTATGCGATAAAACACCGCATTGTTCAGTGGGACGTTTCGGTCCCTCAAAACATCTTAAAAAACACTGCTTACAAACATTATTATAAGACATTTGCAATTGAACTTATTGTTACCGAACAACTGCAGTAATTGCTTATAATTTTCGAATACAAACAATTCAATAAATACAAAAAAGTTAATTTTTTTATCGCTGGGTACATCACAAGTCCAATAAACTTTTCAAAGGCGTCAACGACTGGGTTAAACATTTTTTTTAATTAACAACGTTTAAGTTAAAAATGAACCTTATAACTATTTACCACTGCAGCAATGGCGATGTTTTTAAAACGGGACAAAGAGTCATTATTACGAGTTCAAACGTGACCGCGGTTTACATTCTGCTTAAAATATCGATACCGCAATAAAACGTGCCGCGCACCAACATTTGTGTTTTCTTTAACATGCACACTTCTGCAGTAAATCAAACATTGCTATGTTTTGCTACTCATCTTAAATTTTCGGCCAAAATTACTTGAAATTTGTTTTGTTGTAAACTTAAGAGAATTTTTTTCGAAATAAAAGTAAAAAGTTTTTTTGGCTTGCTTGCGAACATATACACCCTCACCCATTAGTGATTAAACATTACTTTAAACTACTTTTTAGCCGGGGAAATAGCTTAAGTTTATAACTAATGCATTATTAAAAACATTTGGTAATTGATTCAAATATCTAATACATATAAGGGTAATAATTTAAACTGTACCTTCCCTGACGTCACCTTAAAACAAACAATAAAACTTTTTGCGGTGATTTTTGGTACTTGTATATTTTCGTCCAAAATTACTTGAGATTTTGTTTCGCTTTTTGTTCAAAATAATTTATTTCAACGAAACATTGAATAAAAATATGTAAACTCACGACGTTATGTTTCTATGAATTAGTTGAAGGTGCTTGACCTCAACAACAACCAAATCGAAAACGCCGGAGTGAAAAGTTTGTCGGAGATTGTTCACAAGTTGGAGAAGTTGGCGTTGTGGAATTGTGGCATCACAGTCATCAGTCCACTCACCGGCGCCATCAAGAACAAAGATTGCAAAGTAGGTGGTTTTTAAAGAATCGAGAAGCAGACTGAGGTACAGTAGCCAAACAAACAAGTTTGTGAAATTTAATAGAACTGTTCCATTTAAAATTTAGCAAAAAGTAAAAATAAAATGTGTTTTTTTTAAGGTTATCTTAGGTGCACATACACCCATTAGTTATTAAACATTATTTTAAACAACTTTATTAGCCGAGTTAATAGCTCATTCCATAAAAATATTTGTTAATTCACTCAAAGATTAAATCCATTTTTTGCTACAGTTGCCGAACAAGCAAATTTTGAAAATTTACCAAAAATAATAAATTTATAATTTGGCATGATTATATTGTTAATTTTTATAAAAGATTGTATATAGTCGTGTTTTGCTACTGCACCTTTGATACGTGGGTAGTGATTTTAAACTGTACCTACACCTATGTCACATTAAATCAAACATTGAAACGTTTTGCTACTTTACCTTTCCAACGAAATTTCTTAAAATTTTGTTTTGTTTTATTTTTTTAATGTCACAATTTTGATTTTAGCTATTGCACCTTCAGCATGCAGATAATAATTTAAACTGTACCTTAGCCAAACAAACGTAACGAAAAATGTGTGGCATGTTATTATGTTTGCTACTTTACCTCCACAGCTTTAGTGCCCTTAATTGTAAATGTGTTTTGTGTCGACCGATTCACCCACAAAGTGTCAGCTGTGATAAACATCTCACTAAATAAATAGACCGTCCTAAGTAAATAATAATAATTAACCAATGGGTCAAATTCACCAATAATATGTATCCACTGCCGTGAGCCCAAGGGTAACAACTTTAATATCTTAATGCAGTTAAGTTTATAAATACTGCATTAACTAATTAAAAGATTTCTGCAACTAACCCAGGGTTTTCGGTCACGGAGCGGTAATTGAGGGGCCACGGGCATAGGCGTAGCCAGGGGGTGACAGGGGCCAAGAAAAAAGACCTAAAACCCTCCCCCCGAAAAAGATAAATATTGTCCTCTTAATAATTAATTTGTTGGTAGCATTTATGAACAGTTCCACAACAATCACAGGCACGCCACACCTTTAATTGTCATGCACTGTTACGTCACAGACAACATAGTTATTATGTTTGCTGTACTTTTAGTAATGTAGCTTTAATATTTTTAGTCATTTTGTTTCTGCTACCTGAATGGTTTTGAGTATTTCGCTAAAACTCAGTCAGTTGCTGCTCGAAACGGTTTGAGCTTTCATATTTATTTGTCTTCGATATGGCAGTTGATACACTGGACTGGAAAAAGCGATCAAGTTGTAACGAGCCTCGCTGGCGGGAAGCGAATAATGGACTTTTAATCGTAGTGTCATTACGGATTTGTAGTAAATAGTTATTTGTTTATGTTTTATATACAGTCGATTTATCGCTGTGAGGTATCAGCTTCAGCCTCAGCTTTTACCTACTCAGCGTGTCTTGTTTTTTTTCTGCATCGATAGGCGGTGCACCAAACCAAATACTCTCACTAGTTCAAGTTCAAAATATTTGACCACACAAAACATTTTAGGCTGGCTACAGGCACAACTCTCTAGCTAGGTATTGCAAAACCAAAATGTCACCACTTTTATCAATTGCCAGTTATTATGACTGTAAAACTTTCTTGTAACGTTTTGTAACTCATTTTTCAGACACGTTTTTTGAACCGGCAGTATAGGGATGTTTAAAGTAGAATATCGGTTAATTTTTATTTGTTTATCGCAGAAAGTTACGCCTTATCCTACGAACGTGGGTGGAAAGTTTAGATAAAGGCCTGTCGCTGTGACGAAACATTAACTGTGCTGCTTTATATGTTGCCATGTAGTGCGGCGTCAGCGTTTTTTCGGGCGGCCAATTACTTGCCGCTAATATTAATTGTCGGTCAAATGCCGTTGGTCGAGACCTAATATTCAGCTAGGTTATGCATGTAAAAAAAGTAAAAAATCCATAAATCACTCGCTTGGCTGAGTGCAAAATAGGGCCAAATATAAAAAAATACCTTGGCAGGAACCAGCTTTCTAACAACTAATTAGTTAATTAAAATAACTGATTTATTAAATTTTCGAGCAACTAAGTGCCTTTATTCGTTGATTAATGGCTTTATGTGATATTAACGTGGAGAAGTAAAAACCAGTAAATACAATGCTAGATATTTTTAAGCAGGGGCCACGAGGGTTGAGAGCCTTTCAAAGGGGGCCACGAAGCATAAAAGGTTGAGAACCACTGAACTGACCTATCAAAGTTATTTCGTTCCTATTAGTACAAGTTTGAGTTGTTAATTCATATGGGAAATTGGAATAAAAAATGTGTTCAATCACAGAAAATTCTTGAAGAGAAATAAAGTTATTTCTTATACCCAAACTTGCTACTTTACCCACCATCGCGCCAATAAAATAACATGTAAGCACTGCCCAGTGAAGTAAGAGTGGAAACACACAATAAGACTTATAAAGTAACAATGTTTAAAGCCGGATTCTCTATAATACTATAGTATTAAGACCAACAACAATAAAACAACACTTTGTGCCCCCTATTCACGTTTAAGAAATATAAATATAAAATATGTTCCGTAACGTCACGAGAAGTTTATGATGTCATAATGAAAACCACCAGTTAAAGTTTAACTGCTAAATAACGGAAATATTAAATATTTGTGGCCCTACGACAGCAAGTATACCTTTGTTAGGATCAGAATAGATCGCCACAATATGTTTCCCTTCGTCGTTTTACAGCATTTGAATTTTCCTTGCAATAACGCCATAAATAGTGTGATTTAACATAAATTGCTATTATAGAGTTCATGTATAACCGCGGCGCAACATGCGAAAGTATGCATAGCGCTTTGGTGCTCATTAAATTTAAGGGCGAGTGGCTATCAATCAGCACTCGCCCGCCTGCCGAAATACCACTCGCCAAATTTGTTGGCAAGCCGTCTGCAAGTTCGGTCCTAGCGCGGTCATTTCTTTGGTTATCGTTAACCTGTCTTATGGTTTTTATACGTAAACATTAGTTTTCATAAAAGTCTGTTCGTTTATTTCCAAGCATGGATAAACAAATTAATGACCCATAAAGCAGTTCACGCTTAAAACAATGTAAACATTTGGAAAACAATACACGGGTTTTTGTAATTTTAATAAAAATATCAAAGCCATAATATTCGATAAAATCGACATTTCGCAATTTACAGACGTTTCTGCAATAACTCATGCCATCATCAGTGTAAAAATCAAGTGAAGATAAAAGCGATAAAACATCAATGTAAAGAATGTAAACAATTCCTTAAATATATTTTTTCTACAATCTTTAGTGAAAAAATAACACTGACAATATTTACAAGCTGATATGAGAGCTACACGAGCTAATGAGAGCGCTTTTCATTTTAACATTTGTCGATTGTAGCTTGGTCACAATCACTGTCCTTGTCGTATTCATCCGAGCCAGGGGCGTATCCAGAAATCCAAAACGGGGGGTCCCGAATTTTCAACTTCGGGAATTCCCCGTTTTTCCGTCTGACGTTAATGACGTCATAAAATAGTGACAGATATGACGTCATAAATCAGCGATTGTAATCATAAATCGCCATAAATCAGCGATTGTAAAAAAATCATCAGAAACAGCCAATTAACGTCCAGCAAAAGCAAACTTTTAGACGCAAAACACAACGTCACACGTACGTCGCCGACAATCCTGCCAGGCGCCAGTGTTACGACTTTAACTAGTAATTCTAGAAAATTACCTAGGCCTTCTGTAAAGTCGCTAGTGAGTCCTTATTTTCGGGCATTAGATAACCTACCAAAGAGAACTTATATTAAAGACCACAACAAGAAAACCCAATGTACAGATGTATTGGTTGCAAGAGTAGAATATTACCACACCACAAACCATAATGACACTTAGACACACACAATTACTTACAAAAAACCGACAGACAGAGCATAATGACACTTAAAGTTTTACTCGCTAATTTCACAAGGCTACACCCAGACGTCTACTGCGCTGTAGGCGGTCAGCCGCTCGTAATATACGCTAAAACAAAACTCCTTTTCACGGGAACCGACGCGCTCCCGGAAACCCCAGGCCCGCCTTACAGGGCGGCCGTTTCGTGGAAAGATAACATTGGGCGGACCTTTTCGTGAGAAGTTAAACCGCGCCGGAAAACAAGCGATAAATGATCGTGAGATTTGCAGAAATGTTTAGAGACAGGAAAAAACATGTCTAGATTCCAATTAACGGCGAACACCACGGCGCACAAAAATATTACGTCATTATACATGTCCCGAAATGCGAAAACCTAATTCCTAGCCCTACATTTAAGAACAAAGGCGCTAAATTAATAATGAATGTTCGAATTTACAGTCGGCGTAATTAGCAACCGGTGATAATTTTGTAGTGCTAATTAAGCACGTAACACCAGCTGCGAGACCGCTTAGTGTGCAATCGTTAACTTCAGGAGAAATATATGTGATCGATTTTGGTAAATCGATTTACGGGACTACGCTAAATTAAAAGCACGTATTTCGCCACCTGCAATACTAAACGAAGATCGCTTTTCCCCGGTGTTATTTGATTAGCGCGACATCTGCAAAAACGCCACTTCAATAGTTAATCTAGTTCAGTGTTTTTAACCTTTTAAACTAGGTGTACACCTGGCGAGCGAAGCGATCGCGATTTTTTTGGGGGGAAAACGGCATTTTTTAAAATTTCTTGCAAGTTTTTATTACATTGTCGAAAATAAAAATAAAAGAAATGTTAAAAAATATGTGTCCAATATTTTTGAATACGTTTTCCGTTTGTCCGCGACGCACTTGGCAGCCTTCCACGGCGCAAGGATAGAGAAGCGCTAATCTATATCAATAGACAACATCAAAACGAAAAAAGAAAATTCGTACGAAGTGCTAAAATTTTTCGCACTTACGTAGTTAAAATAGTCAAAAAGTATTTAAAATGGACTCGTGTATAGTTTGTCGAAGAGGCAGCGGGCCCGATGAATTACAGCGACCGCTTGATCGACTGTTATTAATTGTCGAACACACACTTGTTCATCAGCCAACCCGAACGAATAACGAAAGGCGAAAGAGAAAAAATATCCTGCGTTTACGGTCGATCAAACAAGAAACGGAAAACGGCGTTTTGCGTTTGATTTTGGTTTCCATTAGCAAGACCATAGGCGCCGAACTTTCGAAATCCCAGGGCGTCTTTTGAAACAGTCTTTTGAAAAGGGGAATCCCGAAATTTGAACTTAGGGAATCCCCCTAATTTTTGTCTGCATAATCACTAATGACGTCATAAAATAGTTACTGGAATGACGTTATAAAATAGTAAAGAGAACGACTCATACAACCAGACACAGCCAATAAACGTCCAGCAAAAGCGAACCTTTAAGACGTAAAGCGAACACGTGCGTCGAAACAGCTCAGTGTGCAATCGTTTACTTCAGGCGAGAAACTAGACCAAGACGGTAAGTATGTGTGATTGATTTTGGAAGAATCATAATTCGACTATCGGCAGTGCAGTTTCCCAAGTTTAGTTTCATGTAAGGGACCACGCTAAATTACAAGCACGTCTTTCGCATCCTGCAAAACGAATATCGTTTTTCCGGGTTGAACTATGTCACATCTGCGCCGAGCAGTGTGTCAAGTTAGCTAAATACAAGCTGCGGTTTAGAGAAAATAAGTTGTGTCAATTGCACACCAAGCACGTGGTCTTTGGATATGAAAATAATTTTGTCGCAACTATCATTACTAGGACCCGCAAAAGTCAATAAAGTTAAAATTTACAATAAAAGTAAAATTTGTCAAATTATGGCTTTTGACAAAGTTTTTGTGTTTCTTGAGAGTAGTTTATGAAAATATCGTCGTGGAAGCATTGTAAATCAGGAACTGCGACACAATTAAACCATATTAACCCGTAAAAGCAGGAAAAATGTCAAAATGCCCACTTGGATCTGCAGTAACTTTTATCGCAAATTGTCCATTTTTTTTCATTGGTTGTTACAAAACACTTCATAAACGTGGTCTTTTCGAAGATCAACAGTTTGAATTTTAGGAATAGCCTCTACAAATCAGCAATTTCGTCAGGTTAAAATAAAGTTAAAATTTGATAAAAATAAAGTTACAATTTTTTTTTTTGTTTAAAATAAAAATGGCCCTAATCATTACATAAAAAAGGCGAATTTAAACAAACACAGTTAGACTACCTTTTCAAGGGAATTGCGTTAGTTACAAAAATTCCGTTGTTACACCAACATCGAATACTATCGCAGACAGCGAACAGTGTTTTTTTTATTTTTATATAAGTTTGGCGTTGAAAAGCTTTGTTCGGAATATTACGTCTATTTATCGATTTGAGTGACCAAACGTCTCAGCATATTGAACACTAGGAATTATGACTCTAGACCAGGGGTTCCCAACCTTTTCACGATCTCGTACCACTTGGGGCGTACCACTTCCTGCCCAATAGGCGGTAATAAGTAGCAAATATTCTTCCAAAATTCGAGAAACTATATTAAACATAAGCAGCCTCGAAGTTCGCAACTCGATTTTTTCTCTTTTCTTTTTTCTAAACGTGTTTTCTTTTCTAAACGTGTAATTTTGATGTTATGCATAGGGCGGCATACAAGCATATTTAATACCTATCGCAACATGGAACTGAACAAATCAGTATAAAAAGTTAAATACTGGAAGGTAGACCTTGCGCCTACCTAAGAATTGCTTGGCGCCCCCTAGGACCCACTGTCCCACAGCGTTGTATGGCTTTTTAAAGCAACTGTGCTACTTATTGACATGACCTGTATTTGGAAGATCGTATAATGGTACAAAACAACGGGGATAGTTACGTAACAATGAATAGGCTTCAGGATTTTTTTTGTAAAACAACAAATAAACAAAATATAAAAGTTGTGAATCCAGGTTTTTAAAAACGAAAAACTACTCGCGTACCACCTGAACAACCTTCACGTACCACAGGTTGGGAACCCCTGCTCTAGATGAAGCATTGTGTGTTATTCGGCGTTTAAAATTTAGGAAATAGGTTAACACTTGTATATTTTAGCCTCAGTAATTGGCTTGACGCATCTTTTATCACAGAATATTTTTCACTAAACTTAAATTTCGCATCAGCTTAAGTTTAACCTACGTTAGCGCGACCTGGTATTTCGTACTTTCAGCGCTTCGGTTTATTAATACGTGCGAGAACGAACACTTTCGCAGATGGTACTTCTCCCCATGTAATTCAGGAAAGTCGCGCATACTGTTAGTGAACCACGATTGTGCTACTAGCGGTGTACATTGCGCTAGCTGTAATATAGTGTTTACAGAGATGGAGTTGCACACTAATTGCACATGAAACCCGGTCGAATTTCAGGGCGTTTTGACACCCTGCAAGAAATCCAGGGCGTCAAAAAACGCTCTGCACACCCACGTTCGGCGCCTATGAGCAAGACGTGTGACCCAATTACACTGAAAAAAAAAACACGCAGCTTTGGACGGTGAGGTAAACCCTGACAAAAACGAACAAAAAACGTTAATGTCACTTCCGAAAAGGGGGGGGTCCGAACCCTGGTGCTACTAGACTTTACTTACTGTGACGAAACAATATAGATATTGTAAACCAGACAGACTCCTTATGGCGTCACAGTTAAAGCAGCATTTAGCATTCACGTATACTTTAATTTAAGTCTTATAATTTTCCTGCCAAAAATTGTAAATTCCCCCCAAAGTGAGCCAAGTGGCTCCTTTTGAGAACCACTGGGCTAGACGGTTCCTCAAACAAGTTTTCGTCAATTTCATGTTGCTAAATCCACGCTCGTTTTTGGAAGAACTAGCCGGCAAACAAAGCAGTAAATCAATAAGAGCAAAAATGTTGCTGTAATCGTCACCAAATGAACGACCAACCTCATCCCAAGATAGTTTCGCGACCGATTCCTTGAATCTAAATAAAATACTGCAATTACTAAAATACATTATATTTTTAGATTGACGCTGATACCGTCTGCATAAATGCATCTTTAGCAGCTGCCATTTTCCTGCCACGCTAACACTATCTATTCCAGCGCTTATGAGCAATGTGGAATAGTGTGTACAGATCATTTGCACTTCTTTAAATACTGCAAAATATGAGAAATAATCAAAACTAAAAACTGTAGTTATTCCATAACCAGTTACTTTTAATTCTTCTTTGTCAAACGAAGGCCACCTTGGGAAGCTTGCAATCGCTGTTGCTGATACGAAGCTGTCAGTTCCAACAGAAAATGTTTTTTGTAGCGCATAAATTACTTTTTCCACACAAAATTTTTGCTGACTTGTTCAGTTATATGGCTGAACCGCAAATAATGACAAAATAATTGTAAATTTACAACTAAACCATTTACAAAGTTAACCATATGCACCAGAGGTTCTGTGCTGCGTGACGCCCATAGTGGGTCGTTTCTATTTTCCAAGGGCGTCCGCAATGGTTTCGTTTCGTATCTAAACATAATTGCGATATAAAATATTTACAGACAGTTATTTTTTAGGCTTTGGCTTGGCTGACCGTTATGAACTTAAGAGATCGCAACAACATTCTTACGTAGACTAATTGCTAATTCTCGGCTGTAGCACAAGTATGCGATATTTTTAAATACCGCATTGTTCAGTGGGACGTTTCGGTCCCTCAAAACATCTTAAAAAACACTGCTTACAAATAATATTATGGGACATTTGCAATTTAACTTATTGTTACCAAAAAACTGCAGTAATTGCGTATAATTTTCGAATACAAACAATTAAATAAATACAAAAAAGTTAATTTTTTTATCGCTGGGTACATCACAAGTCCAATAAACTTTTCAAAGGCGTCAACGACTGGGTTAAACATTTTTTTTAATTAACAACGTTTAGGTTAAAAAATAAACCTCATAACTATTTACCACTGCAGCAATGGCGATGTTTTTAAAACGGGACAAAGAGTCATTATTACGAGTTCAAACGTGACCGCGGTTTACATTCTGCTTAAAATATCGACACCGCAATAAAACGTGCCGCGCACCAACATTTGTGTTTTCTTTAACATGCACACCTCTGCAGTAAATCAAACATTGCTATGTTTTGCTACTTCACCTTAAATTTTCGGTCAAAATTACTTGAAATTTGTTTCGGTACAAACTTAAGAGAATGTTTTTGGAATAAAAGTAAAAATATTTTTTTGGCTTGCTTGCGAACATATACACCCTCACCCATTAGTGATTAAACATTAATTTAAACTACTTTTTAGCCGGGGAAGTAGCTTAAGTTTATAACTACTGCATTATTAAAAACATTTGGTAATTGATTCAAATATCTAATACATATGAGGGTAATAATTTAAACTGTACCTTCCCTGACGTCACCTTAAAACAAACAATAAAACTTTTTGCGGTGATTTTTGGTACTTGTATATTTTCGTCCAAAATTACGTGAGATTTTGTTTCGCTTTTTGTACAAAATAATTTATTTCAACGAAACATTGAATGGAAATCTTTAAACTCACGACGTTATGTTTCTATGAATTAGTTGAAGAAGCTTAACCTCGGCGACAACCAAATCCAAAACGCCGGAGTGAAAAGTTTGTCGGAGATTGTTCACAAGTTGGAGGTGTTGGGGTTGGACGATTGTGGCATCACAGACATCAGTCCACTCACCGACGCCATCAAGAACAAAGATTGCAAAGTAGGTGGTTTTTAAAGTTGATTCTCGATAAGTAGTCACAGGTACAGTAGCTAAACAAACAAGTTCGTGAAATTTAATAGAAATGTTCCATTTAAAATTTAGCAAAAAGTAGAATAAATGTTTGTTTTTTTTCGGTTCTCTTAGGTACACATACACTCATTAGTTATTAAACATTAAACAACTTCATTAGCCGGGTGAATAGCTTATGCCATAATATTTTTGTTGTTAATTCATTCAAACAATAAATCCATGTTTTTCTACAGTAGTCAAATTCGGGAAATTTATTAATAATGTTGCATTTATTATTTGGAAGGATAATATTGTTAGTTTTTATCAAAGATAGTATGCATTCGTGTTTTGCTACTGTACCTTTGATACGGGCTAATGATTTTAAACTGTACCCCAATTATGTCACTTTAAATCAAACATTGAAACATTTTGCTACTTTACCTTTTCAAACGAAATTTCTTGAAATTTTGTTTTGTTTTATTTTTTTAATGTTACGTTGATAATTTTAGTTCTTGCACCTTCAGCATGCAGGTAATACTTTAAACTGTACCTTAGCCGAAGAAATCTGACCAAAAATGTGTGACATTTTATTATGATTGCTACTTTACCTCCACCGCTTTAGTGCTCTTAATTGCAAATGTGTTTTGTGTCGACCGATTCACCCACAAAGTGTCAGCTGTGGTAAACCATCTCTCTAAATAAATAGACCGTCCTAAATAAAAAATAATAATTAATTAATGGGTCAAATTCACCAATAATATGTATCCACTGCTGTGAGCCCAAGGGTAGCAACTTTAAAATCCTAATGCTGTGAAGTTTATAACTACTGTTTTAACTAATTAAAATATTTCTGTAACTAACCCAGGGTTTTCGGCCACGGAGCGGTGATTTGGGGGCCACGGGCATAGGCGTAGCCAGGGGGTGACAGGGGCCAAGAAAAAAGACCCAAAACCCTCCCCCCGAAAAAGATAAATATTGTACTCCTAATAATTAATTTGTTGGTAGCATTTATGAACAGTTCCACAACAATCACGGGGCTTGTATGTTACCACACGACAGACGATTATAATACTTGAACAAAAATTACTTACAGACAATATGATAACACAACACAAACGTTCTAAACCACCAAGGCTCGCCTCCCAAATCTACTTACAACATTATTTTCAAACCTTAATATGTTACTGCAATAACCACGAATCAAAAACTGCGCTACAGAACAGACATGCACTCAAATATATAGGAAGAACTCAATCTGTTTTTCCATTCCCAAACAACCGAAATCCTGCTCTAGCAGGACGCAAAACCTGCCTTTACCGGCCGCGAAACATGTCTCGGTAAGACGCAAAACAAGGTTTGACCGTACTCAATTCATGCTTTCACCGCAAAACAAGTTTTGACCGGACTCCATGCCTTGTTTGACAGGCTATCCATACAAGGACGGAACATGCGTCCGCATTCAGCGCATTAGTGGCCAGTATTAAATTCCATTACACCCTAAACCCAAAGTAGAAAGTTATGTCACAAAAAGATGCATCGAATAATGTACGTATATATACAGAAAAGAAAATTCGTTAGTAATTTCGAAATGCACAAGCTTAAAAGCCCTAAAACCTAATATTAAAGTAAAGGCGCAAATTAATAATTAAAGTTAGAATTCGCAGTTGGCATAATTAGCAAAATGACAAATAGAGACGCTACAATGCCACACCTTCAATTGTCATACACTGTTACGTCACAGACGATATAGTTATTATGTTTGCTGTACTTTTAGTAATGTCTTTAATATTTTTAGTTATTTTGTTTCCGCTATCTGAATGGTTTTGAGTATTGCGCTAAAACTCAGTCAGTTGCTGCTCGAAACGGTTTGAGCTTTCATATTTATTTGTCTTCGATACGGCAGTTGATACACTGGACTGGAAAAAGCGATCAAGTTGTAACGAGCCTAGCTGGCGGGAAGCGAATAATGGACTTTTAATCGTAGTGTCATTACGGATTCGTAGTACATAGTTATTTGTTTATGTTTTATATACAGTCGATTTATCGCTGTGAGGTATCAGCTTCAGCCTCAACTTTTACCTACTCAGCGTGTCTTGTTTTTTCTGCATCGATAGGCGGTGCACCAAACCAAATACTCTCACTAGTTCAAAATATTTGACCACACAAAACATTTTAGGCTGGCTACGGGCACAACTCTCTAGCTAGGTATTGCAAAACCAAAATGTCACCACTGTTATCACTTGCCAGTTATTATGACTGTAAAACTTTTTTGTGACGTTTTGTAACTCATTTTTCAGACACGTTTTTTGTCCCGTCAGTATAGGGATGTTTAAAGTAGAATATCGGTTAATTTTTGTTTGTTTATCGCAGAAAGTTACGCCTTATCCTACGAACGCGAGTGACAAGTTTAGATAAAGGCCTGTCGCTGTGGCGAAACATTAACTGTGCTGCTTTATATGTAGCCATGTAGTGCGGCGTCGGCGTTTTTTCGGGCGGCCAATTACTTGCCGATAATATTAATTGTCGGTCAAATGCCGTTGGTCGAGACCTAACGTGTAATGCCAGGTGCAGAGATTTAAAATTCCCTTGCAAAAGAAACAGTCCATAGCAAAACGTACGACTTAAGTTCAATTTTAGGCCAATATTCAGCTAGGTTATGCATTTAAAAAAAGTAAAAAATCCATAAATCATTCGCTTGGCTGAGTACAAAATAGAGCCAAATATAAAAAATACCTTGGCAGGAACCAGCTTTGTAATGAGTAATTAGTTAACTTAAATTAAAATAACTGATTTATGACATTTTTGAGCAACTAAGTGCCTTTATTTGTTGGTTAATGGCTATATTTGTTATTAACCTGGAGAAGTGAAAACCAGTAAATACAATGCTAGTTATTTTTAAGCAGGGGGCCACGAGGGTTGAGAGCCTTTCAAATGGGGCCACGAAGCATAAAAGGTTGAGAACCACTGAACTAACCTATCAAAGTTATTTCGTTCCTATTAGTACAAGTTTGAGTTGTTAATTCATATGGGAAATTGGAATAAAAAATGTGTTCAATCACAGAAAATTCTTGAAGAGAAATAAAGTTATTTCTTATACCCAAACTTGCTACTTCACCCACCATCGCACCAGTAAAATAACATGTAAGCACTGCCCAGTGAAGCAACAGTGGAAACACACAATAAGATCTATAAAGTAACAATATTTAAAGCCGGATGCTCTATAATACTATAGTATTAAGACAAACAAGTGAAACAACACTTTGTGCCCCCTATTCACGTTTAAGAAATATAAATATTAAATATGTTTCCTAACGTCACAAGAGAGGTCTATGATGTCATAATGAAAACCACTAGTTAAAGTTTAACTGCTAAATAACGGAAATATTAAATATTTGTGGCCCTACGACAGCAAGTATACCTTTGTTAGGATCAGAATAGATCGCCACTATATGTTGCTCATTAAATTTAAGGGCGAGCGGCAATCAATCCACCTGGCCAAATAGCACTCGCCAAATTTGTTGGCAAGCCGTCTGCAAGTTCGGTCCTAGCGCGGTCATTTCTTTGGTTATCGTTAACCTGTCTTGTGGTTTCTATGCGTAAACATTAGTTTTCATAAAAGTCTGCTCGTTTATTTCCAAGCATGGATAAACAAATTAATGACCCATAAAGCAGTTCACGCTTAAAACAATGTAAACATTTGGAATACAATACACGGGTTTTTTAGTAATTTTAATAAAAATGTCAAAGCCATAATATTCGATAAAATCGACATTTCGCAATTTACAGACGTTTCAGCAATAACTCATGCCATCATCAGTGTAAAAATCAAGTGAAGATAAAAGCGATAAAACATCAATGTAAAGAATGTAAACAATTCCTTAAATATATTTTTTCTACAATCTTTAGTGAAAAAATAACACTGACAATATTTACAAGCTGATATGAGAGCTACACGAGCTAATGAGAGCACTTTTCATTTCAACATTTGTCAATTGTAGCTTGGTCACAATCACTGTCCTTGTCGTATTCATCCGAGCCAGGGGCGTATCCAGAAATCCAAAACGGGGGGGTCCCGAATTTTCAACTTCGGGAATTCCCCGTTTTTCCGTCTGACGTTAATGACGTCATAAAATAGTGACAGATATGACGTCATAAATCAGCGATTGCAATCATAAATCGCCATAAATCAGCGATTGTAAAAAAATCATCAGAAACAGCCAATTAACGTCCAGCAAAAGCGAACTTTTGGACGCAAAACACATTGTCACACGTACGTCGTTGACAATCCTGCCAGGCGCCAGTGTTACGACTTTAACTAGTAATTCTAGAAAATTACCTAGGCCTTCTGTAAAGTCGCTAGTGAGTCCTTATTTTCGGGCATTAGATAACCTACCAAAGAGAACTTATATTAAAGACCACAACAAGAAAACCCAATGTACAGATGTATTGGTTGCAAGAGTAGAATATTACCACACCACAAACAATAATGACATTTAGACACACACAATTACTTACAAAAAACCGACAGACAGAGCATAATGACACTTAAAGTTTTACTCGCTAATTTCACAAGGCTTCACCCAGACGTCTATTGAGCTGTAGGCGGTCAGCCGCTCGTAATATATGCTGAAACAAAACTCCTTTTCACGGGAACCGACAGGACAAAACATGTCTAGAGTCCAATTAACGGCGAACACCAGAGCGCACAAAAATATTACGTTATTATACATGTCCCGAAATGCGAAAACCTAATTCCTAGCACTACATTTAAGAACAAAAGCGCTAAATTAATAATGAATGTTCGAATTTACAGTCGGCGTAATTAGCAACCGGTGATAATTTTGTAGCGCTAATTAAGCACGTAACACCAGCTGCGAGACCGCTTAGTGTGCAATCGTTAACTTCAGGAGAAATATATGTGATCGATTTTGGTAAATCCATTTACGGGACCACACAAAACATTTTAGGCTGGCTACAGGCACAACTCTCTAGCTAGGTATTGCAAAACCAAAATGTTACCACTTTTATCAATTGCCAGTTATTATGACTGTAAAACTTTCTTGTAACGTTTTGCTTTCAGACACGTTTTTTGCCCCGGCAGTATAGGGATGTTTAAAGTAGGGTTGGGCATTTGACCGGTCAAATAAAATCCGGTTAATTGACCGGTCAAATACTCGTCAAATAGGTCAAATATTGGTCAAATACTATACACACAATCAAAAAGCAATTAAAGTTAAAAATAAACCTTGATTTTAACTTTAAATAAATATATGAACATTTTGGCTTAAGTACAATAGTTTGCAAAACAAAAACAATTATTTTTTGATTATCAATAAGAATTTTTGCAAAACCATGCCCATCTTGCAAGCAATACTATAGCAGTATTGTAGTAACTATTACCATTACTACAACCACCAAGTAAAGCCAACAAGTTTATTAACGAAATTTTACAACAAATAAATGCATCAGTAAAAAAGATTGTGGTATACCCAGTGGTGGGAAACATTTTTATTGTTAGCAGTTTCTATCGCAAAAGTCACATTTTTAACCAGTCCTGTTACAAAAAGTCTTATTTTTAGGCAGTAAACAGATAATTTTTATATATACGACAGAACTTCGTTTTATGAAGACAACGTCTTCTTTTCCTATCACATTCTTATAAACCAAACTATCTAACAACCTATTCTTGAGATTAAAGTAGTTGCAAAAACTGGGTGCAACCCCAGGTTCCAGCAAATGGTGCGAACTAGCTGAATCCCATCACTGCTATATAACAGCCACATTGAAAAGCAGCGTTTTTGACTTGTACTTATGACGTAGCAATTCAATTTTCAGACAAACAATCACAAAAGAAAAAAAAATAATTATAAAAAATTAACATAATGTATAACTTTTACTTGAGAACTTACCATTGTACATTATGAAAAAAACAAACACGTGAGCTACTTGGATCTCAAAAATCGGTGTATCAGATAAGATGCAAAAATCTGTTGACAGTAACCAGTAATGCTGCTAACCGGTTCGCTGATCTCATAAAATTTCGTGGGACGGTTCTATAGAACCGGTGCGAACCGGCTGAATCCCACCACTGGAACTAGTGTTTTCTTTTATGACAAACGCGATTCATGATATATGTGTACTTATTCTAAACAAAATAAATCTACTTTGCTATTATAAACACTTTGTGATTACCACAGAACCTGTGTTTGCATCAGGTAAACCCTACAATTTTATATTTGAATTCTTTAAAAAAGTTACAATCAAGATTATTTAAAACTCAAATCACAAAACAACTCTTAAAAAATGTACAACATTTAAATCCAATATAAGTATTTGACCGGTTAAATAAAGTGTGGTCAATTGACCGGTCAATTGACAGGCTTGCCAACCCTAGTTTAAAGTAAAATATCGGTTAATATTTATTTAACATTAACTGTGCTGCTTTACATGTAGCCATGTTGTGCGGCGTCAGCGTTTTTTCGGGCGGCCAATTACTTGATGAGTTCATAAATCAAAGTGGACTTAAACCTGCTGTTTTCAGTTCAACAAATGTCAAACTGAAATGAGTTATAAATGAATTTAACAAAAAAGTATTTTTCTTTAATTCAAGTTTGTTCTTTTGAAAAATTTGTTTCTTTTTTTTCATAAATTACACACTAAGATTTCAATTAGGCCTTCGTTGACCTCAAGAAAAATAGGAACTACGCAGTTGCTGAAGTTTTATGTCTCAATATAAAAGTATTTGCTTAAATGCTTAGGTGGGAACACAGTAAGAAAATGTTGCTGTTGTCAAATTGTGATCTTTCGAGGCCATTTAAGTTTGCAACACACACAAAAATTATAATTTGCCAAAGCCACCAAACTGATAAAACAAATATCATACAACAGTGTTTATTTTTACGTGGCCACACAAAACCTGTTTTTGTCTGTAACATATTATAACCACTCGGTATGTCACTTCACATTCATCATATTTAAACTATCTACTTGGTTGTTTGAATATTTATTTTGTTTTGAATCATATTCCACTTCTCTTTCCCCGATATATTAACATTCACTGCCATATCTAAAAAACTCTAAATATCAGTTAGTTGCCGTTTCGGTAAGTGATGAATTCCGACATTAAGGTGCTGAACATTATCACCTGGAGCTATTTGGTGCCTTGACGCCATTTGTGGCTCACTTTCAAAATCTAACTACGCTCTTCATTCATTCGAATTAAGGTATTAGGCAAATAACCACACTAATAACAAAGCTAATCAATTTTATTTATTAATTCAATATTACCAAAATCATGGTGATTGACGCAAACACTCTGAAGCAAATACAGCAAGACCTGAAAGAAGTAAAAGTTTCAATGGGAACACAAATGGCAAAAATATTAAGAAAACGGTCGAGGAAATTAAAGAAGAAACAGTGGACACAAAAAATGAAGTAATTATGTTACGGAAAGAACTTGAAGAGACAAGGAGCGAAATGGAAACTGTAAAGGAGTGCAACGAGAAACTGAAAAGAGAACTTCACACCACAAAATATAAACTTGATAAATTGGATCAGTATGGGCGACGCGAGAACATTAGAATTTACGGAGTCCCTGAAACAGGGAAGGAAATTGATGATGGCGAAGAAAAAGTGCTGGATATTGCCAAACAGCTCAATATCCACATAGAAAGTAAGGACATTCAAAGAGCTCATCGGATCGGAAAAAAGAAAGAACAAAAGGAACGTCCAATAATCGCAAGATTTGTTTCGTATAAAAAAAGAAGAGAATTTATCAAACAAAAAAGATCTTTGTCGTCAAAAGGTATATATATTAATGAAGACCTCACCTATACCAGGCATAACCTGTTGTGGTATTTGAAGCATCTCCCTGGAGTGGAAGCTGCCGGAACATCAAACGGAGTAATAACTTTAAAAATTGGCAACAAATGGTATAAAGTTGATTCTCCAGAGGACTTACTTCAAACAGGTTTGGAAATTGACTGGTTAGAAATTGGCAAAATATATGAAGAACTCGCATAATGTTACGAATACTGGCGTAATATAACCTTTTTTCGCTTTTGTAATGGCAGCAAATATACCTAATAATATAAAAATTGCAAATATTCTAAAAGAAAATATAGCGGAATGCACCTATTATGATGAAAACAGTTTAAATTATACTTTATGCAACAATGGCCAAAATAAACTTTTCATTATGCACATAAACATACGTAGCCTCTCAAAAAATAAACACAAACTAGAGGAACTGTTAAATACTTTGACTGTAAAGCCAAATATAATAATGGTATCAGAAACCAAAATTCGGAAGGATAATTGTAATTTTGACGTCAATTTGAATGGTTATGACTTTTTTCATAATGACTCGCCATCAAATGCGGGAGGGGTTGCTGCTTACATCAGTTCTAATATTAAATCAACAATTCTACCCCACCTACAAATACATACAGATGAGGAAACACAATGTGAAAACTTATGGATTAATATAGGTATAGACAAAACTCAAAATACGATTGTTGGTATCGTCTACAGGCATCCAGGTGTAAAATTTGATTTATTTGAGGAAAACTTTGTTCAAAATTTAGAAAAATTACAAAATGAAAAATCAAATTACTTCATAGGGGGAGATTTTAACATTAATTTGCTTCAATCTACTATTTCCAGACACACTAACAACTATATCACCAACATTCTAAGCACTGGAACAAATATTTACATTAACAAACCCACTAGATTTCAACATCACCACAATGACTCCTTACTAGACCACTTTTACTCAAATGCAATACATCAGCAAATAACACCAGGTATTCTAGAATATGATATCTCTGACCATCTACCAATATTTTTGATAGCAAAGAATTCCATACATATCCAGAATAGGCAACATTTCAAACGAGACACATCAAAATTTAATACAGAGCAGTTTTTAGAAGATTTAACCGTCAAATTATATTACGAACAACCAACTACAAATTCCATCAATGATAAGTTTATTTATCTAATAAATACATTTAACAGGACTTTTAATAAGCATGCACCTCAGAGCCTAATGACACGTAGAGAAAAAAAACTTTTATTAAAGCCCTGGATAACAAAAGGTATTTTGAAGTCCATCAAGATTAAAAATAAAATGTTTCGAAAATGTTACAGGACAAACAATAAGGATCTAATTCTTGAATACAAAGCTTACAACAATAAATTAACTCGTATTAAAAAACTCTCTAAACAAATGCACTTTCAAAAACAACTGCAAAAGAGTAAAAGCTCCACTGAAACCTGGAAAATAATAAAATCATTACAAAACAACAAGGAAACAAATAAAATAATTAACACAATAACACATAATAACGTGGAACTACATTCACCAATTACGATTGCTACAGTTTTAAACAATCATTTTAATAAAATTGGACCAAAAATGGCAAACCAAATACCTTCATCCCCGGGCTGTTTTGGAAACTATTTAAAAACATTAGACTCGCCTGTTGATTCCTTTTATTTCTCCCCTATTTCTGAATTCGAAGTGAAAAAGTTAATTGTATCCTTAAACCCGAATAAATCTAGTGGGCTGCATAACATTTCTATTAAATACATTCAATTATCAGTAGACATCTTAACGCCACTTTTAACTAACCTTTACAACACTTGTATTATTAACTCTGAATTTCCCAAATGCTTAAAAAATTCCCAAATAACACCTGTGCCAAAAATCTCACACCCAAAAACACCACATGATTATAGACCAATAGCAGTAACTTCAGTATTTGGAAAACTCTTGGAAAAGGTGATATATACTCAACTCCAAAAATTTTTCTCAAAACACAAAACAATAACACAACACCAACATGGTTTCAGAAAACATCATTCCACAGGCCTTGCAACAGCACTTCTTTACGAAAATTTGTTACTAAACAAAGACAAACACAATCAAAGCTGTATAGTGTTTCTGGATTTGGCAAAGGCCTTTGACACTATAGATCATCAAATTTTATTAAATAAACTTAATCACTATGGTGTCAGGGGCCCACCTTTAGCATTACTTAAGAGTTTTTTAGAAAACCGCCAACAATACACAAAAGTGGGTTCTCACATTTCACCTTGTCTAATGCCTGTATGCGGTGTCCCACAGGGATGTATATTGTCCCCCCTTCTATTTCAAATATATATCAATGATTTGCCAGCAAACACTAAAATTAACTGCAGCCTATACGCCGATGATACTGTGTTGTATGCCTCCCATTCCAATCTGAAAAGCCTAGAAAATATAATGCAGATTGAAATACAAAAAATAGATGATTGGTTTTGTTGCAACAAATTATCAATAAATTATTCAAAAACGCATTTAATTGTGACAGATTTAAAACATAAGAGTTGCAATAATCAGTTCAGCATAAACATTAGGGAAAAAACACTCCAACAAGTACCTTCTGCAAAATATTTAGGCCTTACCATTGACTCCCAACTAACGTGGTTACCACATATTCAACAAGTAGAGAGAAAAGTCTCCAAAGCAATTGGCCTTATGGCTAAAATGAAATTTTACCTTAATGCACATTCTTTACGCCTGGTTTATTACAGTTTAGTAAACACACATCTACAGTATTGCGTTCTAAGTTGGGGTAGAGCTTGTTTTTCAAACTTAAAACACATCACAGTCCTACAAAACAAAGCTATCCAAATTTTAAGCAGTTCCCCTCCCAGAACAAGATTATCACCATTATACCAAGAGCACACCATTCTAAAATTAAATGATATATTTAAACTTGAAATCCTAAAAACAGTACACAAATTTCAAACAAAACACTTACCGGATGCCTTCTTCAATATGCTTGTTCCCCTAACTAGTATACACTCTTACAACACACGACTACATGATCAGCAAAATTATTTCCGTCCTAAGGTAAAAACTGACTCGGGAAAAAATACATTAGGATATTTAGGTACGCAATATTGGGAAACCATCCCTTCTAATGTTAAATCACTGCCCTTTAAATCTTTCGTACGATCGATAAAACAAGCTTACTTTGAATCCTACCTCGTGTGATCACAACAAACCAAAACCACGTGGTCCAAAAAAAAACATGGTAAACGCAGCCTAGCAACCGTCACGCTTAGTCGCTTACGGAACCTTCTCTATCGTGTCTGTATTAGTTGTTTATTTAGTTTTTTGGCTGTTGTATCGTCCCCGCTCCATTCCGTTGCATTGTTATATTTTTGTTTCTGTTTGTTATACCCTTGTTCGTGTTTTATTGTATTGTTATCATTGTATTGTATTTAGTTATCATTGTAATTATTGTATTGTATGGCAAAGGTGCCATTCACAAATTGTGCCCCTTCTGTCGCTTGTTTTGCACCGTTGCCCTTTTGTTTTTTGCTGTTTGTTTGTACCTCTTTTTGTTTTGTTTTTCCACAAAGGTTGTTCACTGTTATAGCAGCCACTAATGTGGCCAAAATTATGTTGTTTCATTGTATTTAATTGTTTTTTTTTGCCGTACCTGTACATGTATTCTGATTATATTGCGGTCAGGGAGCGGCTGACTTTGATGACCTAACGGTCTTTCGCTGCTCCCTGGGAATCTACTTCCCTAACAATAAACATATCTATCTATCTATCTATCTTCAATTTGTTGTTTCAGATTAAGGAGCTGTATCTGAGTAATAACCGCATCGGCTACGAAGGAGCTCTTGAGCTTTCTCGCGTCCTCCCAAACATCGAGAAGTTGGAGGTCGCTCGTTGTGACATCACTGAGGAAGGCAAGGAGGTGATCAGATCGAAACTGAGAGAACTTGGACTTGACGTGAGTAACAACAACAAATTAATGTTTCAACAGAAGTCAAGGTCACCTTTGTCACCAAGGTCAAACAGTTTTAAACATTTTTATCCAACTCCAACGCAGCAAACAGCGCCCACTAGCGGCGAAATAATATATAAAAATAAATAAGGGGCTGGAAGTTGTAGAAAGATCAGCTGCATGAGAGATTTCATGTTATAATGTGCTTTTCTTGAACTTTTGCAAAATGTAGAAACTTTACATGGGGAGTATAAAAATGTTTTGCGAAACTTAAGATAACATTTTTTGCAAACTTTAGATACAAAACACTTGAAATAAACTTTTTGGTTTTCGGCGTTTATAAAAAAAATCTTAATTTGGAAGTAAAGCTTATTATTTTAGCACAGCGCCGCACTTTATTGACGTTTTTTTACCAAATTCGCCCAGAATATCAGGATTAACACAAAAATATGCACAACTAAATAAAAACGCGGTTTCGGCTCAATTCGCGTCATTTTGTGACGTTTGTACCTCGGACAAAATGTGCATTGTGTGCTTATGACGTAACAGTAGGTCCATTGATGGGACGAAACACCTTGAACAAAATATTGCGAGCTCATGTTAATAACATCCGGGATATTATTTGCGTTGATATTACAAACAAATGTAAAAAAAAACTTTTTGATAAGTTATTGAATATCCGAAGTAAACTAGTAATAATGCGGATAAACTATTACAATGGTGATTAGGAGGTTACAGCAAATACGCTAAAATATATATTTGGAAGTTAAGCAACAAAACACAGAAATATAATGCAAAAGTAATATATTTTCATAATCATATACTTTTAATAACAACGGCCTATGTTAAAATGCATCTTGACACACAATTTGTCTGGTAGCACTTTTCATAAAGTCACTCAATGTGGGGTTGCCAGTAAAAAAATATAAAAGCCTGCATGCGAAATAAACCTAGAATACATATTTATTATATTATTTTAAATTATTTTTCAATTGTCACCTCTCTTATGTAAATTGTGAAAAGTAACATCACTCACTACATATGTACATTATTTAGCTCAGTATACATTACGTATTGAATATAATTATTCACTGTGCCTCTTCTTAGCAATTGTTTAAACAGATTTTCTCAACCGTGGCCCTCGGCCCCCCTGGGGGGCCACGGAGCGGTCATTGGTGGGATACGGGCATAACTCTTTAGCTCAGTATACATTACGTATTGAATATAATTATTCACTGTGCCTCTTCTTAGCAATTGTTTAAACAGATTTTCTCAACCGTGGCCCTCGGCCCCCCTGGGGGGCCACGGAGCGGTCATTGGTGGGATACGGGCATAACTCTTTAGCTAGATATTGAGAAAACCAAAGTGTCGCTATTTTTTAAATTTCACAGCCAACTTAATTTTGTGTTTTTTATTATTACTGTAAACCTTTCTTGTAACATTTTGTAACCCATTTTCTGACACGTGCCTGACTCGTCAGAAAAGGGTGTTTAAAAGTAGAATATTAGATCATTTTTAATCGTTTTATCGTGGAAAGTTACGCCTAATTGGCCACTCGCGTGTGGCAAGTTTGGTTAAAGGCCTGTCGCTGTAATTACTGTGCTGCTTCATACATAGCCATGCAGTGCGGCGTCAGCGTTTTTTCGGGCCGGCCATTTTTTACTTACCGATACCCTTTTGCCTATAATCATAAAGTGTCCAACAAATGCTGTTAAGCGAGCAACTAATGTGTATTTGGTTTGCAATTTCCTTTAAGAGCGTTCAGTTGCAAAATAAACATTTCATCGTAAAACGCATAAAGTACGCTACAGGGTTATTTAGCACGAGGGTCGAGAGTCTTTCAAAGGGGGACACGAAGCATAAAATGTTGAGAACCACTGGTTTAAATTTTCATTCTGTAACCATGCATCTTTAAATAATTTTACATACTATGCTTTTTATGTCTAATTTGGCAACCCTGCAACTAAATTAATGTTTAGTACGAGCTTTCTACAACCGTGAAATACAATTTTAACTTAAAAAAATATTTAACACTAGACGAAATACCCGGCGTTGCCCAGGTTAAATAGAATATTTACCGGTTATTCGTAAGATCTTCGTAAATGACATAAATAATGCAAACATATTTTTTTAAATGTCATAACAAATTTGCTTATGCCTAAACGTTTGAACTGAGTGTCACTAAATAGAAATTTCAAATCATGTGATGTGAAGTCGGTTAACTATAGCGCACAACACTTGGCTAAGCATGCAATATCTTATAAGTAACGAAAACCTGTGACGTTTGTCAATTGAGAATAACTCCCAAACGTAAAACTTTAGGTTGCAGCAGCAATTGCTTAGACTCAATCACTATCGCTAACAAACGGCTTAAAAATAAAAATTCAATTCTTCGTAAATTTGCGAACTCTACCTAAATTTTACGCGTAAACAGGCATCAATAAGTTCCTAAACACAATAGTCTTAGTTGGAAACATTAAAATTTTACTTTATGAAGGAAATTTACTTAGTTTTATTTTTTTATTTCCCGGAAGGTAAATTAAACTTGGACTATCTTTTACTTACTGCGACAACAAACGCGATATTTTGCGAACTCTGTCTAAATTTGGCATTGTTAAACTTAAGTCTTTACTTGGAACGTTGCACACGTTTGTCAGCATAGTTTATAACAGTGGTTCTCAACCGGGGGTCCACAAAAACTTCTAAATATACCTATATTAAATTAACTAACGCTGGGGCCTGGGATACATGCTTAAACACAATCTTGGTAACATTGTACCATGTTGTAAATCGCATTGAGTGTGACGTAACATTTCCATTGTGATGTAACACAAATATATTGTAAAATGACTGTGCGAACATGTTGCCACACACATCTCATAAACTTTTTCTTTTATTATGTAGATTTAGCTCAGTATACATTACGTATTGAATGTAATTATTCACCGTGCCTCTTCTTAGCTATTGTTTAAATTATTTGGCAAACCCTGCAACTACCTTCAAAAATATAACTGCATTGTACTTAGCTACATTGATGTTGTAGTACAAGTTTCTAGGACTGTGAAATATAATTTTAACTTAAAAAATGTTTAAAATGTTGTCACCTTTTTACATGTCCTTCGATATTGTAATTATTTTAGATACAAAGCTATATTTGTCAATAAAAAACGGTTTTCTTTAATTTGAAGGAAGACCCAAGAAATATTAGATGAACTATAAAAAACTAGATCTAGTTCTAAAAACCTGACGCTTGCATCCCTGAGCAAATGTATGGCACTAAATTAAGCATGTTAGTGGCGATTGTCAATATCGTGTGCAACTTGGCGCTGTGATGTAAATAGATTGTTTTGTGCATTTTGCATTTGTAACGTTGAAACTATACATATAAGCTCTAGTATACTTAATTGATATCGCTCGCAAGGTGCGCCACCACGTGTTTAGAGGTCTACAGGTGCACCATGACGTAAAAACTTAAGAAATACTGATCGGTGGTGTCTTCTAAGGGTACTTTGGAAATATGGTTATTATGCAAATCAGCATAAAACCACAAATACGAACAGTGTGACATAATAGCCTTAATGTATGAGAAGTAACATTCTCAGCAAGGAAAATAAGTTAATTAATAGATTTGCGCTAATTTAAGGTCAGTTACAAAACGGTTGTTATTATTAATATTGAAACTCTTGATAAACTGTGGGGGACAGATGTTAAGGGTTGGGTCTCAACTCACCTACGGACCCAGTTTAACAACAATTCTTTAATTTACCCCCGATGTAAATAAAACAACATCAGATGGGCTAGATAACAATTGTTCTACACAGATGTGACTGGTTGGAATTCTTATTTCAGTTGAAAACACGTTTATCAGCTTTTAAATTTTCATCTTGTGTTTTGCAGGAGAACAGAGTGCGTTTTTAGAAATGAAGTTCGACTGATCTTGGATTGCTTCGAGCGACCAACAATCGTCCCTCCTTGATGCGAAACATTTATCAGCTTTCCTGTTGATGGAAGCGAACTGAGGGGCAGGGGCGGTTCCGGGGGGTGGGGCAACACGCCACGCCTTGTATTATTTACCTATTGTGCGTAATTTCTATTTTTTTCATTGGGGTTCTAGCATGTTCCATTTTGATAAAATGGTTTTAGTTGAAAGGCATCTTTGCGTCTCATCGCAACTTAAACAATACATAAAGGCGTTTTTTTATTGACATCTTTCTAATGTCGCTTTTGTTTTAAAACTAACACCTCTCAACCTAAAACATGTATAAACGAAATGTGTGTTCTTATGGACGTTTAGATGCAACATATGCCGTCATCCCTCTTTATTGACCGCTGTTACTTTTGTTTTGTTCATGTTTGGCCGACTCTTTCCCAAACCACAGCCGTGTTTATTTGAGCGAGCGCTCGTCTCCCCAAAGCGCTTTGCCGTTTTGCTCGTTGCCTTGTAATAAGTGAGTTTGTGCCAAAAGCCAAACGTCGCCTCACAACTTTGCTTCGACGAGAATGACGACCTTGCTTGTTTGGTGGCCGCCCCGGTACTTTGCTAGTTCTTATTAAGTCGGTGTTTTTATGCTTTACTGTTGTTTGTAATTACCTTGTCAACATTAAAGTTCACTGCATTGTTTTACTTTATTCAGTTTGATTTTCGTAACGTTTAATTTTCACGTAAAATCCAGAGTTGCCTGAGAAATAAATGGTATGATTTATAACAACTATTGATGCAGAACTGATTGCACGCAGTGTTTTTGTATCTAAAATTTTAACTAGTGTTTTTTTTCTTATCTAAAATACTTCATTATTGCTCCTGTTTTGCAGATTAGCTGATTTAACCATTTCAATTGCCTAGGGCTTGTTTTGATTTTGTGTTTACGTTCCCTCGTGGTAAGAGTTCAACAACATTAGTTTAATCGCCTTAACAAATCACTTGTATGGTAATAGTTTAATATTTATCTCTAAATTCGCCCAATATTTTGGCCTTAAAAATCTCATGTTTTTTCTTCCTGAGTTGGTGGAGGCGCCGACTTGGAAATAGTTTTGTTTACCCCGCAGCCTTGTATTATGGGAATGTAAGTTTTCTAGAGGAGCCATCAAATTTGCCAATGTTTCTGGTAATTTGTTGTTTTTGAAGTTATTTGCAGTATTTCCAATTTGGTTAGGTCGAGTAATCTGAATATTGAATGATTACGGTATAAACGGAAGTAATCTTGTTTTAGGAGGGTGCTGCTTAAAATGTACATTGCCCTGTTCTGTAATACTTCAAGATGTTTTAATTTAGTTGGACAAGCTCTACCCAGGTTACAACACAATATCGAAGATGAGTATTGATTAAGCTACAATATAAAAAGGCGAAGTGCATGAGAGTCTAAATCAGTGGTTCTCAATCTTTTTTCTTTCGTGGCACTAAAAATTCAGATATTTTAATAACGAGCTGCATGTTTACGCCGCGTAACTTCACATTTATTGACCCACATTTTCATCTCATATTGCACCGAACCGGAACTTTATAAACCGGTTTTGAAAATAAATGTAGTCGAACCGGAGCTGAACCGGAACTTTTAAATTGCTCGAAATCGGAACTGAACCGGATTCGACAAAATCCTTGAACCCGAACCGAACCTGAACCGGAAAAGCCAAACGTTTCGGCTCCTTGGTCTAAATAAGATTTCATTTATGATAATAGTTCAATTCCCCTAGAAATCTTTTGTTCAATCATTTTAATATGAAGTTTAAATGACAATTTATCATCTATGATGAGGCCTATTATTTAGCTGAATTTACCTGTTTACTTTATTATCCCTTATTTTAATACTGAATTGATTTTCTATTTCCAAATTTGAATTGGTTACCAAGTAATGTGTTTCAGAATGATTAATTGATAGTTTGTCAGCCCGAAACCAGTGGTCAATTTTTTCTATATTTATTTAATTATTTTTTGAAGCTGTTTTATGTCATTATGGGAGATATAAATGACAGTGTGGGTTTTAAACACAATAAAAGAATATTTATTGCCAATAAACAAACGACAAACAGTACTTACAGGTTCTTACGATATACGTACAATAGTTACCTCCGTATAACGTACGCGATCTGGACTCCACAATTGAACAGTAGGCACTGCTGAATTAACAATTTACAACATTTCTTATATAGCCTACATTGGACAGATGTTAGTAGTTACTAATTCGTTAGAAACATGACACACAACACGACTTAGGAAATCGGCCAGGCACGACCCAATTTATACAACACGCGACTGGAAATTAAAGTGACAGCATGAGCGATTCAGCCGGCAGGCTGTTCACAGAATGCACAGAGTTGACGGGGTCACAGTTCCAAAGTCCAAAACCTCTACATTTCACTCTCCCTGCCTTTAAGACAAGAGGTCTGGAGAAACTTCATCTTCGTGGTGTTCCTCCTGCATGTCAAACATTGTTCATTGGATAATGGTGTCCTCCTTGTGGAACGGCTCTTTGTAGCACAAGTCAGGAGCGGTGTCAACCGACAAGGCGTAGATGACTGTTGTCCAACGATGAAAAAGCTCGCTTCGTACAAAGCGCGTTGGTAGTCAAAGAGCTGAAACTGAACTGCTCCTTATGTGTGCGAGAATTCCTCCGTTATCGAGCTGGTTCGTTGAAGCTGAACGATCTGTGTAAAAATTCTTACACCGGCGATTAACAACATGCGAATACAAGAAATGTACAGCCTACAATGCAGAAATAGAGCCGTAAAAATCGTAATTTAGTGTAAAAAGGAAAAACCGTCAGTCCAATGCCTAGAACCTATCGTTCTAGAATGCCGAAATCAAGAAAGTTAAAAGGTGCTAATCTCTGAAACTCGAAAACGAAATTAACGCCTTGTCCATTTTTAAAGTAATCCCTAATTGACACACATGACAACCTTGGCGTAAAGGTTAAACTAAAAAGTTACACTATTGCAAGCTTGTAACCCAAATAAACATGCGACGGTACCTCAGCGGTCGGTAAGGAAAAAAAAAGGCATCACGGCATCACGTGGCCTTAAAATCATCGGGAGCTTTGCCCGGAATACAAACAAAACGGTCAGGTTATTTTAGGTGTGATATCTCTGATCAAACACCGTAAACCATATAGGACCAGACTGCAGGTTAGCTGCAAACGGAAATGGCACTTTAGAAGGCGCAACTTCTGTAAGTGTGAGAGATAAATAAATCTGTTCATAGGCTTAAAGATTAGTTTACGAGAGAAGAATATTCTCTTACGTAAAGTTTCACCTTTAACTTAACAAAAAGAGAAGTAATTTTGCAAATGACCGAACAGCTATGCCGTAAATTTAGTTTAGCTCAAACGCGGTTTTAAATCTGCATTGTTCGACCGATATGACAACATTATAACGAGCTTATAATTACGCAACAACATACTTACAATGGCGGCGTCTTAGAGAGAAAAACAGGCGTGTTGCGTAAAAAGGTAAACAAGGCATGTATCGATAACTGGCAATGCATAGCGCGAAAAAAAATAACGAATAACTATAGCTGCCATCCTACGTGAGCCTATTAGTGAAATTCAATTTGATTATGCAAGGCACATCCCTGCGTTAGCGATAACTAAAAACCATAGGTGCTAAAAATTACCCAAAAATGTTAACCAAACGTCTATAAAAAAACTAGCAAGAGGCTGAGAATAAGGGGAAACGAAGTTTAGGAAAGTCGAGGTTAGGATAGTAAGAGGCCGTAGATAGATAAGGTAAAGTTATGAAAGCTTACTAGGTTATCATCAGGTGTAAACGTCGTAAGAAGGTGCGGCTTCTGTCGCAACAGATGCGAAAAGTTTCCTTGCAAGCTGTTAGGTCCGGCGGACGATACCAGTCATAGAGATACTTAAAATCATCAATCGATCGACAAGAAATCCTGTCTGATAAGATTAGGTAAAAAAAAGTTTCAAAAGATAGGTTAAAAGTACCTTTCGAATAGAGTCTGGCTTTAAATAGCATGTCGTCATAGATGTTTTGAACGTCGTAGATGCAGTAAACTCGCTTTATTGCGAGTTTCGGCTTCGAAAGTTGAATGCGGTAAGTCGTTGTTCATCTGCGGCTCAGCTGAAAACAAGTTTAGGAAGAGAGCTAATACCTAATTGCGGTCGACGAAGCTTGATAGAAACGTTCGAATTCATGCCCTTATTACCCGGAAAACTATTACCTTTCTTAATATTACCTAGCATGGCAGCTAGTCGAGTCGAAGTTTTAGCGTTGCAAGCTTTAACTTTGCTTGAAACCTTTGAAAAGAAAGTAGATAAGTTATTCTTCGACAAAACGATTTACAAAGAATAACACACGGAAAAATAGGACTAAAATAGCTACAAAAGCGTGGGTTAAAATAGATATAATCAAAACAATAGGTTAATAATAATTATTTTAGAATATTAGTTAGTCAGAAGGTATTATGCGTGTTCAATACCACATATAACGTACGAGATCTGGACTCCACAATTGAACAGTAGGCAGCAGACTTGGACAACTAGATAATTCTAGTTTTCTAATTCATTGAAATAGAGCAAAATGCGGCTAATTCTAATTCTAATCTAATTTATGAATTGCCCGTGTGCTCTAGTTGTAATCTAATTCGGATTTTTCCAAAACTGCTACTTTGTCCAACGGCATTCTTGGTCACTCAGTTGAAACACAGAATTTCAATTAAAACTCTTTGTTTTTTTAAGTAATATTTGGTTGTCTAGGCCTTGGCTAAATCAAGGAAAACTACACAGCTATATCTGTGGTTTTCTTGGTTTATTAATAGGTATTTATATAATTCTGTTGCGGCAAGTGAGGTTGAGTGATATTTCCTAAATCCGTGTTGATGTTTACTGATAGTTTCATGTTTTGCAAAAAATTAAGAAGTTGATGGTGCAATACTTTTTCAAAAATAGAGGTAACAGGTATTGGCCTAAAGTCATTAGGTGTTAATGGTCTACTTAATTTTGGGTATATTTTCATTTTCTTCGAAAAAAACAAATTTTTTTTTGCAAAGTTATTGTCGGTTTCGACTCAGATTGTTTTCCTCAGGCCATTGTATTTTTAGTAACACTTTTCAAACAAGATAAGTTACGCAAAAATATGCCCAAGTAATATGTATATAGGACATTAAATCGAGAAATGTGTATTTTTATCCAATCGTAGCGTCTCCTAAATTAAAATTTTAACGAAATAAAGGCACTTTTTTCGCGCTTCGCCCGATCGCTTTGTGGGAGTGAGTAAGAAATGGAGTGATTGGTTATTCACTTTGTTCCATGTGTGTAAAGCAGTGGTTCTCAACCAGGGTGCCGCGGCACCTTAATGTGCCATTTCTAATCCTCAAGGGTGCCGCGACATATTTGGCAATCTTCAAGAATCTGATTTTTGCTACAACTTTTTGTGTAAGATTAGAGTGGAATAAATCCAATTAAAACTTCGTAAGTTGTGTAGAGTTGATGTGTGTTGTTTCAGTTCCGTTTATTGGGACATTCTAGTGGATTACCTACGGAAAAATCTTGTAGGGGTGTCGCAATCTATTAATTATTCCTGAGGGGTGCCGTCAGCCTTATAAGGTTGAAACACTGGTGAACAGTGTGATTATTAGCGGTTAACCAAGTAACAAAATGTGGATCTTGGTATCTGATTGGTTGCCCCCCCCCTGCTATAGCACATGATTATAAAAAATAAATGTGGCAATCAACATACCCCCAAAAAAGTATTGTTACGGATAGCGTAAGACCTTCGTCAGGGGCATAAATACTGAAAATTCTTATTTAAATGCCATTTTACTTATGCCTTACCGTTTGAACTGCGTGTCACTAAATATAAATTTCAAATCATGAGATGTGTTTTTATGCTTTACGCGGTGATCGAAAGGCGTTAGGCGTAAACTGTAAAAAGCAAAGGCGCTGGTCGTCCCTATTCTGTTTGACGTTAAGTGTGTCTGAAATCGGTTAACCCAATGCTTCCCCACAATCAGAGTAACACCCCACAGCTTGCGTGAAAGCGGAATTAATGGAATGGCGTGTTTAATTATGTGATTTATCTGCGTGGCTCTAAAGATCTAATTCTTGGTCACCGTTAATTCCCAATAATTTTGTTTTGGGTAAAACCGAGTATAAAAAGAAAAATTAACATATGACCTAAAAGCAGCTTTGTGTTTTGTGTCTGAAATAGTTCACTTTAAAAATCTGGTGCGACAAATTAGGGAAAAAGTTGCCAGAAGGAAAAAACAATTTTACTGGTATTAGATGGCCATTCTTCGCATACCGTACTAAGAGTCTCGCAGTGGATTACGCTACTGATAATGGCATAGTGATGGTCAGCTTACCTCCACATACCATTCATAAATTACAACCACTTGATGTATCCTTCTTAAAACCTTTTCGCGTCTACTATGACCAGTGTTGTAAACAAGTCATTCGTAAAATAACATTAAGTCCAAGTCAAGTCATTTGAAAAATAACTTAAGTCCAAGTCAAGTCATATGTAAAATAACATTAAGTCCAAGTCAAGTCATTTTAAAATAATTTAAGTCCAAGTCAAGTCATTCGTAAAATAACATTAAGTCCAAGTCAAGTCATTTGTAAAATAACATTAAGTCCAAGTCAAGTCATTTTAAAATAATTTAAGTCCAAGTCAAGTCATTCGTAAAATAACATTAAGTCCAAGTCAAGTCATTTGTAAAATAACATCAAGTCCAAGTCAAGTCATTCGTAAAATAAATTAAGTCCAAGTCAAGTCATTTGTAAAATAACTTAAGTCCAAGTCAAGTCATTTGTAAAATAACTTAAGTCCAAGTCAAGTCATTTGTAAAATAACATCAAGTCCAAGTCAAGTCATTCGTAAAATAAATTAAGTCCAAGTCAAGTCGTCTGTAAAATAATTCAAGTCCAAGTCAAGTCATTTGTAAAATAACATCAAGTCCAAGTCAAGTCATTCGTAAAATAACATTAAGTCCAAGTCAAGTCATTTGTAAAATAACATTAAGTCCAAGTCAAGTCATTTTAAAATAATTTAAGTCCAAGTCAAGTCATTCGTAAAATAACATTAAGTCCAAGTCAAGTCATTTGTAAAATAACATCAAGTCCAAGTCAAGTCATTCGTAAAATAACATTAAGTCCAAGTCAAGTCATTTGTAAAATAACATCAAGTCCAAGTCAAGTCATTCGTAAAATAACATTAAGTCCAAGTCAAGTCATTTGTAAAATAACATTAAGTCCAAGTCAAGTCATTTGTAAAATAACATCAAGTCCAAGTCAAGTCATTCGTAAAATAACATTAAGTCCAAGTCAAGTCATTTGTGAAATAACATTAAGTCCAAGTCAAGTCATTTGTAAAATAACATCAAGTCCAAGTCAAGTCATTTGTAAAATAACATTAAGTCCAAGTCAAGTCATTTGTAAAATAACATCAAGTCCAAGTCAAGTCATTTGTAAAACAACATTAAGTCCAAGTCAAGTCATTTGTAAAACAACATTAAGTCCAAGTCAAGTCATTT
Organism: Ascidiella aspersa; assembly: GCF_963924565.1. Classification (NCBI taxonomy): domain Eukaryota; kingdom Metazoa; phylum Chordata; class Ascidiacea; order Phlebobranchia; family Ascidiidae; genus Ascidiella; species Ascidiella aspersa. The sequence goes on from NC_139451.1 coordinate 287,998, forward strand.
GTGAAATAACATTAAGTCCAAGTCAAGTCATTTGTGAAATAACATTAAGTCCAAGTCAAGTCATTTTAAAATAATTTAAGTCCAAGTCAAGTCATTTGTAAAATAACATTAAGTCCAAGTCAAGTCATTTGTAAAATAACATCAAGTCCAAGTCAAGTCATTTTAAAATAAATTAAGTCCAAGTCAAGTCAATTGTAAAATAACATCAAGTCCAAGTCAAGTCATTTTAAAATAAATTAAGTCCAAGTCAAGTCATTTGTAAAATAACATCAAGTCCAAGTCAAGTCATTCGTAAAATAACATTAAGTCCAAGTCAAGTCATTTGTAAAATAACATCAAGTCCAAGTCAAGTCATTTGTAAAATAACATTAAGTCCAAGTCAAGTCATTTGTAAAATAACATCAAGTCCAAGTCAAGTAATTTGTAAAATAACATTAAGTCCAAGTCAAGTCATTTGTAAAATAACATTAAGTCCCAGTCAAGTCATTTGTGAAATAACATTAAGTCCAAGTCAAGTCATTTTAAAATAAATTAAGTCCAAGTCAAGTCATTTGTAAAATAACATCAAGTCCAAGTCAAGTCATTTGTAAAATAACATTAAGTCCAAGTCAAGTCATTTGTAAAATAACATCAAGTCCAAGTCAAGTCATTTTAAAATAAATTAAGTCCAAGTCAAGTCAATTGTAAAATAACATCAAGTCCAAGTCAAGTCATTTGTAAAATAACATTAAGTCCAAGTCAAGTCATTTGTAAAATAACATCAAGTCCAAGTCAAGTCATTTGTAAAATAACATCAAGTCCAAGTCAAGTCATTTGTAAAATAACATTAAGTCCAAGTCAAGTCATTTGTAAAATAACATCAAGTCCAAGTCAAGTCATTTGTAAAATAACATCAAGTCCAAGTCAAGTCATTTGTAAAACAACATTAAGTCCAAGTCAAGTCATTTGTAAAATAACATCAAGTCCAAGTCAAGTCATTTGTAAAACAACATTAAGTCCAAGTCAAGTCATTTGTACAATAACATTAAGTCCAAGTCAAGTCATTTGTACAATAACATTAAGTCCAAGTCAAGTCATTTGTAAAATAACATCAAGTCCAAGTCAAGTCATTTGTAAAATAACATTAAGTCCAAGTCAAGTCATTTGTAAAACAACATTAAGTCCAAGTCAAGTCATTTGTACAATAACATTAAGTCCAAGTCAAGTCATTTGTAAAACAACATTAAGTCCAAGTCAAGTCATTTGTAAAACAACATTAAGTCCAAGTCAAGTCATTTGTAAAACAACATTAAGTCCAAGTCAAGTCATTTGTAAAATAACATTAAGTCCAAGTCAAGTCATTTGTAAAATAACATCAAGTCCAAGTCAAGTCATTTGTAAAATAACATCAAGTCCAAGTCAAGTCATTTGTAAAATAACATTAAGTCCAAGTCAAGTCATTTTAAAATAACTTAAGTCCCAGTCAAGTCATTCGTAAAATAACATTAAGTCCAAGTCAAGTCAATTGTAAAATAACATCAAGTCCAAGTCAAGTCATTTTAAAATAAATTAAGTCCAAGTCAAGTCATTTGTAAAATAACATCAAGTCCAAGTCAAGTCATTCGTAAAATAACATTAAGTCCAAGTCAAGTCATTTGTAAAATAACATCAAGTCCAAGTCAAGTCATTTGTAAAATAACATTAAGTCCAAGTCAAGTCATTTGTAAAATAACATTAAGTCCAAGTCAAGTCATTTTAAAATAAATTAAGTCCAAGTCAAGTCATTTGTAAAATAACATCAAGTCCAAGTCAAGTCATTTGTAAAATAACATTAAGTCCAAGTCAAGTCATTTGTAAAATAACATTAAGTCCAAGTCAAGTCATTTTAAAATAAATTAAGTCCAAGTCAAGTCATTTGTAAAATAACATCAAGTCCAAGTCAAGTCATTTGTAAAATAACATTAAGTCCAAGTCAAGTCATTTGTAAAATAACATTAAGTCCAAGTCAAGTCATTTTAAAATAAATTAAGTCCAAGTCAAGTCATTTGTAAAATAACATCAAGTCCAAGTCAAGTCATTTGTAAAATAAATTAAGTCCAAGTCAAGTCATTTGTAAAATAACATCAAGTCCAAGTCAAGTAATTTTTAAAACAACATCAAGTCCAAGTCAAGTCATTCGTAAAATAAATTAAGTCCAAGTCAAGTCATTTGTAAAATAACATTAAGTCCAAGTCAAGTCATTTGTAAAATAACATCAAGTCCAAGTCAAGTCATTTTAAAATAAATTAAGTCCAAGTCAAGTCATTTGTAAAATAACATCAAGTCCAAGTCAAGTCATTTGTAAAATAACATTAAGTCCAAGTCAAGTCATTTGTAAAATAACATCAAGTCCAAGTCAAGTCATTTTAAAATAAATTAAGTCCAAGTCAAGTCATTTGTAAAATAACATTAAGTCCAAGTCAAGTCATTTGTAAAATAACATCAAGTCCAAGTCAAGTCATTTGTAAAATAACATCAAGTCCAAGTCAAGTCATTTTAAAATAAATTAAGTCCAAGTCAAGTCATTTGTAAAATAACATCAAGTCCAAGTCAAGTCAATTGTAAAATAACATCAAGTCCAAGTCAAGTCATTCGTAAAATAAATTAAGTCCAAGTCAAGTCATTTGTAAAATAACATCAAGTCCAAGTCAAGTCATTTGTAAAATAAATTAAGTCCAAGTCAAGTCATTTGTAAAATAACATCAAGTCCAAGTCAAGTCATTTGTAAAATAACATTAAGTCCAAGTCAAGTCATTCGTAAAATAACATTAAGTCCAAGTCAAGTCATTTGTAAAATAACATCAAGTCCAAGTCAAGTCATTTGTAAAATAACATCAAGTCCAAGTCAAGTCATTTGTAAAATAAATTAAGTCCAAGTCAAGTCAATTGTAAAATAACATCAAGTCCAAGTCAAGTCATTTGTAAAATAACATCAAGTCCAAGTCAAGTCATTTGTAAAATAAATTAAGTCCAAGTCAAGTCATTTGTAAAATAACATCAAGTCCAAGTCAAGTCATTTGTAAAATAACATCAAGTCCAAGTCAAGTCATTTGTAAAATAACATCAAGTCCAAGTCAAGTCATTTGTAAAATAACATCAAGTCCAAGTCAAGTCATTTTAAAATAAATTAAGTCCAAGTCAAGTCAATTGTAAAATAACATCAAGTCCAAGTCAAGTCATTTGTAAAATAACATCAAGTCCAAGTCAAGTCATTTGTAAAATAACATTAAGTCCAAGTCAAGTCATTTTAAAATAAATTAAGTCCAAGTCAAGTCATTCGTAAAATAACATTAAGTCCAAGTCAAGTCATTTGTAAAATAACATCAAGTCCAAGTCAAGTCATTTGTAAAATAACATTAAGTCCAAGTCAAGTCATTTGTAAAATAACATTAAGTCCAAGTCAAGTCATTTTAAAATAAATTAAGTCCAAGTCAAGTCAATTGTAAAATAACATCAAGTCCAAGTCAAGTCATTTGTGAAATAACTTAAGTCCAAGTCAAGTCATTTGTGAAATAACTTAAGTCCAAGTCAAGTCATTTGTGAAATAACATTAAGTCCAAGTCAAGTCATTCGTAAAATAAATTAAGTCCAAGTCAAGTCATTTGTAAAATAACATCAAGTCCAAGTCAAGTCATTCGTAAAATAACATTAAGTCCAAGTCAAGTCATTCGTGAAATAACATTAAGTCCAAGTCAAGTCATTTGTAAAATAACATTAAGTCCAAGTCAAGTCATTTGTAAAACAACATTAAGTCCAAGTCAAGTCATTTGTAAAACAACATTAAGTCCAAGTCAAGTCATTTGTAAAATAACATTAAGTCCAAGTCAAGTCATTTGTAAAATAACATTAAGTCCAAGTCAAGTCATTTTAAAATAAATTAAGTCCAAGTCAAGTCATTTGTAAAATAACATCAAGTCCAAGTCAAGTCATTCGTAAAATAACATTAAGTCCAAGTCAAGTCATTTGTAAAATAACATCAAGTCCAAGTCAAGTCATTTGTAAAATAAAATTAAGTCCAAGTCAAGTCATTTGTAAAATAACATTAAGTCCAAGTCAAGTCATTTTAAAATAAATTAAGTCCAAGTCAAGTCATTTGTAAAATAACATCAAGTCCAAGTCAAGTCATTTGTAAAATAAATTAAGTCCAAGTCAAGTCATTTGTAAAATAACATCAAGTCCAAGTCAAGTAATTTTTAAAACAACATCAAGTCCAAGTCAAGTCATTCGTAAAATAAATTAAGTCCAAGTCAAGTCATTTGTAAAATAACATTAAGTCCAAGTCAAGTCATTTGTAAAATAACATCAAGTCCAAGTCAAGTCATTTGTAAAATAACATCAAGTCCAAGTCAAGTCATTTTAAAATAACATTAAGTCCAAGTCAAGTCATTTGTAAAATAACATCAAGTCCAAGTCAAGTCATTTTAAAATAACATCAAGTCCCAGTCAAGTCATTTGTGAAATAACATCAAGTCCAAGTCAAGTCATTTTAAAATAAATTAAGTCCAAGTCAAGTCAATTGTAAAATAACATCAAGTCCAAGTCAAGTCATTTGTGAAATAACATTAAGTCCAAGTCAAGTCATTTGTAAAATAACATCAAGTCCAAGTCAAGTCATTTTAAAATAAATTAAGTCCAAGTCAAGTCATTTGTAAAATAACTTAAGTCCAAGTCAAGTCATTTGTAAAATAACATTAAGTCCAAGTCAAGTCATTTGTGAAATAACTTAAGTCCAAGTCAAGTCATTTTAAAATAAATTAAGTCCAAGTCAAGTCATTTGTAAAATAACATTAAGTCCAAGTCAAGTCATTTGTAAAATAACATTAAGTCCAAGTCAAGTCATTTGTAAAATAACATCAAGTCCAAGTCAAGTCATTTGTAAAATAACATTAAGTCCCAGTCAAGTCATTTGTAAAATAACATCAAGTCCAAGTCAAGTCATTTGTAAAATAACATCAAGTCCAAGTCAAGTCATTTGTAAAATAACATTAAGTCCAAGTCAAGTCATTTGTAAAATAACATTAAGTCCAAGTCAAGTCATTTGTAAAATAACATCAAGTCCAAGTCAAGTCATTTGTAAAACAACATTAAGTCCAAGTCAAGTCATTTGTAAAACAACATCAAGTCCAAGTCAAGTCATTTGTAAAACAACATTAAGTCCAAGTCAAGTCATTTGTAAAATAACATTAAGTCCCAGTCAAGTCATTTGTAAAATAACATCAAGTCCAAGTCAAGTCATTTGTAAAACAACATTAAGTCCCAGTCAAGTCATTCGTAAAATAACATTAAGTCCAAGTCAAGTCATTTGTAAAATAACATTAAATCCAAGTCAAGTCATTTGTAAAATAACATTAAGTCCCAGTCAAGTCATTTGTAAAATAACATCAAGTCCAAGTCAAGTCATTTGTAAAACAACATTAAGTCCAAGTCAAGTCATTTGTAAAATAACATTAAGTCCCAGTCAAGTCATTTGTAAAATAACATCAAGTCCAAGTCAAGTCATTTGTAAAACAACATTAAGTCCCAGTCAAGTCATTCGTAAAATAACATTAAGTCCAAGTCAAGTCATTTGTAAAATAACATTAAATCCAAGTCAAGTCATTTGTAAAATAACATTAAATCCAAGTCAAGTCATTTGTAAAATAACATTAAATCCAAGTCAAGTCATTTGTAAAATAACATCAAGTCCAAGTCAAGTCATTCGTAAAATAACATTAAGTCCAAGTCAAGTCATTCGTGAAATAACATTAAGTCCAAGTCAAGTCATTTGTAAAATAACATTAAGTCCAAGTCAAGTCATTTGTAAAATAACATTAAGTCCAAGTCAAGTCATTTGTAAAACAACATTAAGTCCAAGTCAAGTCATTTTAAAATAATTTAAGTCCAAGTCAAGTCATTTGTAAAATAACATTAAGTCCCAGTCAAGTCATTTGTAAAATAACATTAAGTCCAAGTCAAGTCATTTGTAAAATAACATTAAGTCCAAGTCAAGTCATTTGTAAAACAACATTAAGTCCAAGTCAAGTCATTTGTAAAATAACATTAAGTCCAAGTCAAGTCATTTTAAAATAACATTAAGTCCAAGTCAAGTCATTTGCAAAATGAAATAAGTCCAAGTCAAGTCATTTGTAAAACAACATTAAGTCCCAGTCAAGTCATTTGTAAAATAACTTAAGTCCAAGTCAAGTCATTCGTAAAATAACATTAGGTCCAAGTCAAGTCATTTGTAAAATAACATTAAGTCCAAGTCAAGTCATTTGTAAAATAACATTAAGTCCCAGTCAAGTCATTTGTAAAATAACATCAAGTCCAAGTCAAGTCATTTGTAAAACAACATTAAGTCCCAGTCAAGTCATTCGTAAAATAACATTAAGTCCAAGTCAAGTCATTTGTAAAATAACATTAAATCCAAGTCAAGTCATTTGTAAAATAACATTAAATCCAAGTCAAGTCATTTGTAAAATAACATTAAATCCAAGTCAAGTCATTTGTAAAATAACATCAAGTCCAAGTCAAGTCATTCGTAAAATAACATTAAGTCCAAGTCAAGTCATTCGTGAAATAACATTAAGTCCAAGTCAAGTCATTTGTAAAATAACATTAAGTCCAAGTCAAGTCATTTGTAAAATAACATTAAGTCCAAGTCAAGTCATTTGTAAAACAACATTAAGTCCAAGTCAAGTCATTTTAAAATAATTTAAGTCCAAGTCAAGTCATTTGTAAAATAACATTAAGTCCCAGTCAAGTCATTTGTAAAATAACATTAAGTCCAAGTCAAGTCATTTGTAAAATAACATTAAGTCCAAGTCAAGTCATTTTAAAATAATTTAAGTCCAAGTCAAGTCATTTGTAAAATAACATTAAGTCCAAGTCAAGTCATTTGTAAAACAACATTAAGTCCAAGTCAAGTCATTTGTAAAATAACATTAAGTCCAAGTCAAGTCATTTTAAAATAACATTAAGTCCAAGTCAAGTCATTTGCAAAATGAAATAAGTCCAAGTCAAGTCATTTGTAAAACAACATTAAGTCCCAGTCAAGTCATTTGTAAAATAACTTAAGTCCAAGTCAAGTCATTCGTAAAATAACATTAGGTCCAAGTCAAGTCATTTGTAAAATAACATTAAGTCCAAGTCAAGTCATTTGTAAAATAACATTAAGTCCAAGCCAAGTCATTTGCAAAATGAAATAAGTCCAAGTCAAGTCATTTGTAAAACAACATTAAGTCCCAGTCAAGTCATAATGAGAGCAAGTCAATTTCAAGTCATGTCATTGACATAAAAGTAAATTGTTAAACTATTAAAATTGGCAAACTCGTCCGATTACAAGCAACAATTTAACTTAAAAAATAACATAAACGCAATATACAGCAATAAGAGTGTTTAATGTGCAAAACTTGAGATAAATTTAAATGAAAAAAACTTAATTTACTCCCAAGTTATTTAACAAAATGATTTACGTCAAGTCAAGTCATTTGAAAACAGTAACTTAAGTCAAGTCAATGACTTAAGTCATTACAACACTGACTACGACCAAGCAATTGGACGTTGGTTGCGTGAGCATCCAGGAAGAGCATTTACACAGTTTCAAATCGCCGAAGCTGTTCCTCAATCGTTTGGGAAAGCTGCAACTTTATCACTAGCTGTAAATGCATTTAGAAAATGTGGAGTCTGGCCGATTAACGAAGATATATTCGAAGAACATGAACTTGCGGCTTCTGCAACATCAGACATTCCTGAGGAGGATTTTCGGAACATTCATGTTCCTGGTTCGTCAACTGCAATTGAATCAATAACTGTTGAACAAAGGTCCGACATTTCTCAAGAAGCTTTTAATTCTATGCAAGATAAAAACGTTAATATTGAGGGTTTAGAATCCATCTCGGTTTATGACGTCAGCCCTCCACCAGTCGCCACTAACCAAAAAAGAAGTGGAAGGGTATATAAAAAGACTTTGAAGGAAAAGGGAATTGGAAACAACAGAATTACACTATAGTACAAAAAACAAAACATAACAAAACAATGCAAACAAAACAAAATTTATTCCGAAAAAATAGACCACAAAATGGAAAAGGAACCTCACCCAAAAAAGATTGGTCCTGCGTTGTGTGCGGTGAAAGCTATTTGACCTCCACAGAAGACTGGATACAATGCAGCCAATATGGGCACTTGAGAAATGTGCTGACCCAGAAGGACCACTCTTTATATGTGATATATGTACATAAGCTCATGATTGTCAGTTTTAAACTTCTAATATTCGTTGTTTTTAATAAATTTAAAAATAAATGGAAATGTCTGTCTTTTAAATGGTTATTTTGAAATTCATGTTTTCTCGTAGGTAAGTTGAAAGCTTTTGTATCTTTATGGTATACATTAAGCGTTGTAAAATAAGTATATCAAGAAAGTTAAGAAATATAATATAGTTTGCATGTGTCCCATCTCGCGGCTCATGCTGTCCAAAGTTCCATGAGACGGGACAAAAGTACGATTTTTAAATCACCATTTACCAAAAAAGTTCAAATGCCAAAGGAAAACTTTGAAAGTGTTAAACAAGCAGGGATGACGGAACTAACAGTTCGACCAAAAATAGTTTGAATTTATTGTTATAGTTTAAAGCTGTGGTGGCAGTGGCCATTTTTACATGTTTAATTAATCGTTTTAAGTAATTAACGAACAACTAAAACATGCGCCCCTTTATTATTTCTTGTCTAATTATCAAAATTGTCATAACGCATCCTTACCAAAAACATCCTGTTGTATATTTATCAAAATTGTAATAATATATCTATTTATCAAAGAGCTTTATGTGTCTAAACTCGAAAATGTAATGTTGACAATTGCTACTGTGTGCGTTTTTAGTGAAAACTTCCGGTAAATTGCCAGTGCCTTGCGAAACAGTTCGGCCACTTGTTCACAGATGACAAATAGCAAAAAATTGCCACATATCCTTCCTCATATTGTACTAGAATGTTCGACCTTAAAATCGCCGCTTTGAGAATTGGCACATTAGCCGCATCTCAAAACAATGATTGAAATTGTGTTTACAGTTAGAGAAGCCGCTTTTCGTGTACTAATATGGACAGATTCTAACTTCCTTGTAGGAGATAAGTTGAGAAAGAAAGGCGATAAGCCAACACCCGTGTGACGAAATTACTATTAGATAATGTAACAATTGCCGTGTCATTGCTGCGTCATAATCTTTTTCTCGCGCAGAAAATTTCTCTTCTAAGTTTTGTGTATAAAAAGGATTGCTTACAAAAATAAAATGTCCAGTAATCAGGATCAATTTACAAGTCGTTCTGCTGTTGAACCAATCCAGTCTTGTCTAGTCAATACAGTGAGTGGTTGTGCTTGCCGGCATTAGCCGGTTTGCCCATAATAACCAACACAAACTGTGTGGAATTGTAATCAGACAACAGCAATACTTATTGAAGCAATAGCGAGGTTGATTGCCGAGGCAAATTAGTTTAATGAGACTTGCAATTAAACACACATGCCTCAAAGCTACAATGATATGAAACAAAAATGTCCCATCACGGGCAACCTTACCCTACACAAAATAGCAATGTTTTTGCTACATTTTAGTTTTGAAGAAGGTATATTCTTAGAAACCTTCGGTCAAAAGATAATAACGTTGCAATTACAAACCAGCAGTTCAAAATATCGCAACAAACTATTCTTGCCAAAAGCTAGCCAACACACAGGGTCAGCACAAAAATGAAACGGCAAATTAAACATATTTATCTTAAATATTTTAGGAAAAAAATTTCACAGCATCTATAAGAATGCCCTATATTTTCTTAGTTAAAAAAAATATTAAAAACTTAAATAAACATTAATTCGCGGTTGAGGAGAGTTTGTCAGATCAATTTGATTTGTAGAAGTGTCTTGGTAAAATTTCGCTCGATTGCGAATTAAATGGGCAAGTGACAGACGTTTAAAAATGACCGCTATCGCCATAAATATTAATATCGGTTATCTACGATAAAAGCCGATATCCCCAAATTTCACCAGGTCATATTTGGCATCGTTGGAAAGGTATGATCAAGCACTACACAAATTATTTGGTCTCTCGGTGTGTTAATTGATATTTGGGTCTATTTTGGTCGGTTGTTGTTGGTATGAAAATTCGCGGAAATACGCATATTTAATGCTGAATAAGATATTGAATATTGATATTTTTTTTAAATATTGAATATTAATATTTTAATATTTTTTTTAATTTTGAAAATATAGGACATTCTTATAGTTGTGGTGAAATGTTTTTCTTAAATATTTACGATAAATATGTTTAATTTGGCGTGACATTTGTGCGCTGACCCCTGTGTGTTGGCTAGGTTTTAGTGTCAAAGAGCGTTAGATTTAAAAACCAAACATTTTACTTGAAGCCTCTCATCGATGCGGAAATCCTCAATCACGTAGATTTAATTGATCCTGAGGGTAAATACCTTAAGTGTGTTTTTGTCACACAAACCTGCTCAGATAGAGTAAAATTTCAGCAAACCACAGATTTAAAGCAACAGAAAAAATTGAGTTTTTATCGGTGGATTAAAAGTAACCGGTAGATGGTGCTAAAGAAATCACCTAACTTGATAAATCGCCACATTTAAGCAAATTATTCAAACAACTATGTTTGCAGGCAATTTAAATTGTCAATTTAGAAAGTTTGTGATTCCAATCGAAGCTTAACAACAGTTTTAATTCGTTTGTTTTTTAATTTGACGGGAATCGGTTGTAGTTTAGAGGTCAGTGTTGATTTGGTCTCGAAGTTACTCTGTGTTTAAGTATTCTATGAAAAGGGCGAAGCAAAAATTTTGCAGCAAAATAAAAACATTTGCAAAAGTTTTCGTCAAACTTTTTAATATTGTACAGTTAAAAAACTATGTCGGAATGCAGCAATACAAAAGGCGAAAAAATTGGGCGCTGGTCTACAATTCTACCACAGCGTTCAAACTGTAAATAAACAAAACCATTATTAAATCAACGCACATTATTTAGGCTCTGGCTAAGTGCGCTGGTCTAGAATCCGGCGCTCTTTCACTTATGTACGTGAAAAGTTATGCAAAAAACAAAACAAAATAATACCGCATACCACAACGCATATTGTTTGGGTTAGGGTGCGGGTTAGCGTTTGGGTGAGGGTGGGTCAAGTAATATTATGTTTATTATTAATAATAATTCAGGCTAAGTGCGCTGGTCTAGAATCCTACCACATTTTCGTCCTGGGGTTTATATTGCTAACAATATTTGGGTTAGGGTGAAAGATAGTGTTTGGGTGGGTCAAGTATTATTGTTATATTCATTCTTACGTATTACGTATTTATGCCTTCCTTGCAATTTCAACTTTCAAAATTTGTTTTGTTAGTGTTGAAATAAATGTGGTATGATTGTAGAACAGCGCCCCCTTTTTGCCAAATAACTTTGACATTTCCAAAACTTCCCAGTGACGTCATTTGGTGTAAATTCTCAACAATATAGTCAAGGTTGGAAAATAAGGCGTGGGGATAAATTAAGTGCCCATAAGCCGCACATTGCTGTAAAATGCCGTCTGCTGTGATAAATCCCTCAAACGCTTCGTCGCACGGTTTTCAGTATAGTACTTCATTAACAGCTGCGCAACTTTTACAAATACCGTTGTTCAGACGCGCAATTTTAGGCTGCAAAATCGTCTCCTCAGTGCAAAATCTAAAGTTTTCAATCTGGAATATAGTGAATTTAAAATAAAAAACGCCTTTTCTACTATATGGCACAATTTGGGACACAGGTTAAGAATTCTGCCACCTTTTTGTACAATAATGAAAAACAATTATGAAACCAGTCGTCAAAATTGAAATTGCAAACTGGGAGTTAAATACGGTAACTGAAGCACATTTTTGTCCGGGGGTTTATATTGCTAACATTATTTGGTTTAGGTTGCGAGTAAGTGTTTGGGTTTATCGAAGTATTTACCACTTTATTTATTTATTTATTGCAGTTTCAATTTGGACAACTCTTTTGGTTACTTAAAAAAAAATTTGTAAGATTCTAGACTTATGCCGAATTTGAAAAAAAGATTTATGCAAGTATTTTTTGGTTTAAATTATTTACGGCCACAAATTACAGAATGCAATCTTGGGTTTTACAAGATCATGGGTTGAAAGTTTCAGTTTAATAAGCTTTCCAGTTAACATTTAGACCACAGGTTTTTAAGAATTTTACGTACCATTAGCAATATTTTTTTATAATTTTTCAGTTTTAACATCAATTTACCATTTCCAAACAGGCTGCAAAACTAAAATTCGGTCGAACATTTGTTTTGTATTACGACATAAAGTATAAAATCAAAGAATTCAGTTGTGCTTTAAATTTCAAATTGTTTCATAAATTTGCGACAAAATGTCGGACTCTGGAAATAGAAGGGAAAGTAGCGCTCGGTTGAAGCGTAACGTCACGAAAATGGCGTTCAGAGGTCGGGAAAAGGTCAGTATCAAATGTTGGCTGCGTCAATTTACTAACTGTGTGCTAGTCTGCACTGCATTACACTTTTTGAGGACATCAGGTGTGCAGAGCCAAATTTTCAGGTGTGCAATTGTGTAATCATGATTTTATGCACAACGACGTTCCAGATTCAACCACATTTCAACTTTTTTTCAAAATTTATGTGTAAATTTTTTATTTCAGAAAATAATGTATTCTCTAGCATCTGTTTTGGTTCATCTTGTGAGTTTCAGATTAGAGTCTTCATACTTTGTTTTATCCAAGCGTCTGCTGAAAAAACACCTAAAATCACCAAACCTCGCTAAATTTTCAATAAAATTGTAGTGTACACACAAATTGCTTTATAAAAAGGTTGGGTGTGCACCTGCCACAGAATGCAGACAGGTTTTATAAAAAGGCTGAGTTTTGTTAAGATTCTGCACCTCCAGTGTGCATGAAAAAGTTAACCTGCAAACTTAAGCTGCACTCCCAAGATCTTGTCGAAAGGTTCAATCAAATGCAGACTCGGTCATGATTTTTTAAAGCAGGATTCCATTGTGTTTGAGTTAGTAACTTTGCATTGTATGTATTTTACTGTTACCATAATTAAAAAAATTGACCTTTTGGAATTTTTTTTAACAATTTAGTCTGAATGTGTCTTATATGGGGAATGTTCAAAGTGGAATCCCATGAGATTCTAGAACTTTGGATTTCGAATTTAGAACAACGAATCCAGAATATTGAATCCTAGTATATCTTTATTAAATTATTCAACCACGATTTTGTTTGGAGGAGGACTCATTGCTCATACAACCCACAAGGCCCACAGTGTTAACCTGTGTATATTGTAAAAAATTTACACTCGCCAGCAAGGCGAGCAGCTATCCATCAGCACTCGCCTAGACGGAATAACAATAGCCAAATTGGTTGGCACGCCGTCTGCAAATTGCCATTTCTTGGGTTATCGTTAACCTGTCTTGTGGTTTCTATGCGAAACATTTCTTTTTTAAGAGTCTGGTCGTTTATTTCCATGCATGGTTCAACAAATTATTGACCCATTAAGCAGTGAACATTTTTTACAGTCTTCAGTGAAAAAAATAACACTGACAATTTAGTAGCCACGGCCTGTTCGTTTATCATTTTTTTTTAAATGCTCGCACTTTTTTTTTCGTATTCTGGTTTTTCTATGCTTGAAGGACGTTTCACCGCTGGTTGCTTCGCGCTAGAAACAAAACACAAAACTTCGCCTAACAGTATAGTAGCTGGTTAAACAGCAAATAATCACAAAATAATTGTAAATTTACAACTACACCATTCTTTCACATAGTTAACAACTGTATGCACTAGAGTTTCTGTGCGGGGCTATGAACTTAAGAAAGCGCAACAACATACTTACGTAAACTAGTTGGTAATTCTCAGCTGTATGGTTTTTAAAATACCGTAGTGTTCAGTGGGCCGTTTTGGTCTCTTAAACGTCTTAAAAAACACTGCCTACAAATAATATAAGACATTTACATTCAAACTTATTGTTACCAAAAACTCCAGTAATTGCTTATAATTTTCTTATGCAAACAATTTAATAAATTCAGAAAAGTAAAATTCTTATCGCTGGGTACATCGCAAGTCCAATAAACTTTTCCATGAGCATCAACGACCGGGTTAAACTTTTAAAAATTAACTCTTAAGTTAAACAATAAATCTCATAACTATTTGCCACTGCAGCAATAGCGTCTTTGATTGTTTGCCGGTAAACGATTTTTTAAAACGGGACAAAGAGTCTTTATTACGATCTTACCACGGACAAAGAATCTTTAATACGAGCTTCGAACGTGACTTTGATTAAACTTGTTATTTGTGTAGTGTTGAATGTATTTGCGCCTTGGTGTTTGAGGAAATAACTGGCTCTAAGTAATATTTCGCTTAGTAGTGGTGCTTAACACAAGTTAATATTTCCTGGCAATAGCCACTCGCCAGTCAGGATTTGCACTCGCATTGGCGAGCGGGCGAGTGCTTAGGTCCAACCCTGTTGAAGGAGGGCTCATTGCTCATACAACCCACAAGGCCCACAGTGTTAACCTGTGTATATTGTAATCAAAAATATATTCTAACAAATGTTAACATTCTTAACAACTACTATTTCAAGCAGTTTGGAAACTGTAGTACATGTCCAGCTTGTTGGAATCCAAGGTTCAATATTCTACTTTAAACATCCCTAGTCTTATACTTGAGTTTTTTAATTTTTAGTGGATTTGAATTTTTATAATAGAACATTTGCAATGAACCCAATTGTTTGTTCCGTTTTTTAAGTAAGTCATGATTATTTGAAAGCGGAAACTTTGTCAGATTAACTAGGATTTTATAGTTATCTTACCAACTATACTTTACACACTTTACACATTTAAAAAAGAGAAATTTTAATCGGAATAAAACTTTTGACTTAGAGATTCAATCTTGAATATAGTTTCTTTGAATATTTCTTTTGAAATGAAGTCGCTATGGTTACTATAACTTGCAAAAATCTCACCATTCCTTGAGAAAATAATGTTTTTAAGTGTTCCTGTTTGATTTAAATTTTATGCTTTTTTCCTACAGTAGTATTTGTAATGAACCATATGGATTTGTTTTTACTTGTACGAGTCATTCTCTGCGTTTGTCATATGTTATCGTGTTTTGTGTTTTGCAGATGCTGCGTTCGCTCGGGCGCGGCGATGAAACCAAGGATGAAATCATCGACAATTACGTTCACCTTGTTACTAAGCAACAGGTAAATCTTGATTAAATAACAACCACGAGTCACTTCCTGCACTTTTGTCTCCAAAATGTTTAAAACCAGATTTGTAGCGAATTGGTAAATTTATATTTTGAAAAGTTGCACATCAGCTACATACATAATTATGTTCTTGGTAAACTTACATATTGCTTAACCTAATATTGTTTTTCCACTAACACTTGAAATATGCCGAAAGGAAGTTCCTATAGGGATTCTGTTGTTTCCATTCAATCAGAAAAAGAAAGCGAATAAATATCTGCAATTATTTTTACATTTGATTCTTTGTAAATGTCCATATTTGTCTGATTCTAAATAGGATAATCAGGTGTCAATTTAAAACAACAAATTGTATTAAATCCTCGACAAGCTTTTGCACAAGCTGCTTTATCAGGTCAAAGTAGAAACTTTTAGCAAATGAATTTAGACAAATTTAAGCGCACAGCAATAGTATTTTTTTTTTAGATAGTAATAAATGTATTGTCATTTATCCAGTGTTAATAGCGCTTTCCTTAAAACTATCTTTGGTAAATAATTTGTAATTTTATTAAACTGTCATGTAGCATATCATGATAAGTTAAGATTACCAGATTATAAATGATTTGTTAATATTAGCGCTAATAAGAGTTGCCACAAGTATTTGGTTGTCTTTGAATTTTGTCATTCAGCTTAAATTATCATTTCTTTCCAAATTTTCAACTATATTTGCTGTTGTGTTAAACTCGGCATCTAAACTCTTTTGTTTTAGAATTATATTCAAAAACTAATGAGCGATCCAATTTAGGTTTTTCAAAAAACTAAAATTTTTTCTTTGAAAAGTTTTGAATTTATGTCGCATTTGAAATGTTTGGACCAAGATTGGCAATTTTTAGGTCTAACATTTCAGCTTCATGGCCAAAAACTTTTTTCAAATGAGAAACTCAGAATGCTTTTGGACAATAGACATTTTAGGTGAAAATAAAAACTAGAGTTTAGAAATCACTGTCACAACAGTCATTTCACAAATTAAAATTTAAATAGTGGCAAATGGCCTTAATCGTCAAATTAGCAAACATGAATTAAGTTTAAGTTACAAGCTTTTGAAAAGTATTTGAATTTGAATTTCTTACTGAGATTGGCACAGCAGCAAATCACTCTTATTCCTCAAAATACTTAATTTGAGTTACTTATGTTGTAAGTTATGAGTAGTGATATTTGGTGGAGATATGTGCTTGCAAATGCTTGCATTTCCCTGCGGTGACCTACTTCCAGCCGCTGCTGCATTTCGATTAATGATTACCTGAAGATATGTCCACTTTACAAACACATTCCAAAGCATTACATCATAGTGTTGTTATTCCATGAAACACGTTTGCTAATAACTAGATAGCTATAGTTTTTATTGCGATCAATTGGATCAGTTTGTAGTTAATTCTAATGTTATTTAGGGATTCCTTGTATGTTTAAATTCTAGTTCTAATGTAATTTACATTTTGACCCAAACTACTTAAAATGTACAATGGCGTTTTTAAGTTTCTCATTTAAAACAAATATCTGAACTGCAATTGAAAATACAGCCTAAAAATTGCCTTTGATTTAAGATTTTTGTCATTCACATTTCTCAGGAAACAAATTGCAATTCCTTATGATTTTAGGTAATTTCTAGTTTTGAGAATTCTAATCTAGTTTGAAAAAAATTTTAAAGAGTCAAGATTTTAGAAAAACAGTACTTAATCAAATTACAAGGAAATAAAGTGAAGATAAAACGAATAAAATGTAGTAAAGGAAATTAAAAATAGCGAAACATATTTGCTACAAAAGCAGTCTATTAAGTCCCTTACTTTTCACTCTAGCTATTATTGAAGTGTTCTCAAGTGTTACTATTATGATGTCACAGTAGTGTGTATTGTCAGCAGCTCATGTTTCAAACTGTTGTTGTTGTTCGAAAGTGAGATTCGGTTAATTAAGTCGTCATCCAAAACCTGTTGCCACTTCAATCTCTATTTCTTGTAGCTTTTCGTGGATAGTTTGAAATATGTTTTATATAATTTGTTGAAAAACATAAGAATTTAAAATGAGTGTTCTTGCTTTCAAAAATTCAAACTTTGTGTAATGCAAAATGAAACTTAACCAATAGGTTAATAAACTCAAATACATATTCAACGAGCTTAATTGAATAAATATTTCAACATATCTGAAGGACACCAAGGCAACATTTATAATTTTAATAATACACTAAAATATAAAACTAAAAACCAGCAAAGGCATTAATAAATAACCCACACCTTGTTATGACATTATCTTTGCTGAATTATGCTAGTGCTATTACAGTGGCTTCAACAGTTTGATATATATTAGTTAAATTGTTGTTATCTTTGTTTTTGTGAATTAAATGCTTCTAGTTGTATTGCATTAATGCTTGTTTATTACTATTAATGCTTTTAAAGTCTAGATTTCAGTGTGTTGATAAATAATTGATTATGTTTGAAGTGTTTTGTCAACAGTTAAGCTTTCTTTACATAATTAGCCACAAATTCATTTCAATGAAACCTAATGTATTGTATGAAATGTATTCTTCCAAAGACTAGTGTTAACAGTTTGAATTATTTGTTATTTCACCGCCACACAGTGAATATTAACAAAGATTATTGAAAGCATTCATTATAAAACTGTTTCAATCCTGTTGGTTTTTTGAAAATCTTAAGACCTCATCACAGTTAAACAAGTATATAAAATTTAAAGAATAATTACAGTAATTTCAGAGAAATAGGTCTTATCTGGCTTATAATTTATTAGTCGGATGATGCATTTAAACAGCACTTCTTCACCGATGCTCCATAGAATGATGCCAGGTCTGCAGTCAAAAACAAATCTAATTTATAAAACTTACCGTATATTTTTTATCATGTTTTTATTTATTTTGGCCTCAATTGATCTAACAGTCAGATATGCAAAAATGAATCCCTTGTAAAAAAAATTACAAGCAGTTTAAGACTCCCTTGAGTAAAAATGTTTCAAAAAATCTTCAATATAAGTTTTCACACTTTAACTGTATTCTTAGAATATTAGTGTTTCTTTATTTTTTTCACAGCGTCCCAAACACTGAGCTATACCAGCAAAGCTTTGTCGACCTAATTTTACCCGCTAAACATTTTTAAGGGAAAAAACATAATAAATTAGTATTAACAAGTCAGATGTCTTTGTATTGCTTCCTCAATTCACTCATGATTTCCCCAATTTTTTTAAATTTTGTTGAAATCTTGCTTGAAGCAACCTCAATAAATCTAAGCATGTGAATTACTTTGGTCTTTACCCGACCAGATCAAATGGCGACAAAGTTTTAGTTCGCTACCTATGGGTTGAAAAATCATTTTTTCTAAATATTTACTTGATTTTTCAGGTTCAGTTGACAAAGTTCCAGCAAGATATGAAAAGATACCTTCAATCCATAATCGGTAAAGTTCATATTTTTTAAATTTCTACTGATTTGTTTCTCGTTTTGATTTTTTTTAACAAAATATTTTGAGAATTATAGTTGTTACATTTTCTTTTTTTCGCTTTTTAAAGTTAAACTGTTGATTTTAAAAACATATACAAAGCCTAAATAATTTATTAAAAT
The DNA here is from genome assembly GCF_963924565.1 of Ascidiella aspersa. NCBI lineage: Eukaryota > Metazoa > Chordata > Ascidiacea > Phlebobranchia > Ascidiidae > Ascidiella > Ascidiella aspersa. Next base: position 306,831 of record NC_139451.1, read on the forward strand.
TCACAAAAATAAATATTCCGTCGCATAACAACAAGCATTATCAGTTTCTGTAAAAAATATATTTTCTGAAAAAAAAAATTAAATTGTTTGCATGAGATTCTTTAAAACCAAAAGTACTTTAGCTTTTTCAGGTTGCTTACTTTTTTTTTTAATTTTAGCAATGCAGTCGGCAGCCAATGATTTCTATGCATCGCTGGGAGAGGTTTACGAAGACGGTTGGATGGGAAAAGATATGGTTGCAACACTCTCAAAAGTAAGTGTTAATTGAAATAAAGTTGTGAGTAGAATGAAATACTGATCAGATGCCAGCTTGTGCCACAATCCACTTAACCTGGGCGAACTTTTTTCAAAACATTTCTTGTTTTATGCTTCTACACTTTTGGTGAAGTAATGCAATGAAGTATGTACCTTTGGTTCGTACAGATACCTGTAATGTATTGTGTAAATTTTTTAAATTTCGTATCTGTTTGTAAAATGGCCTGGACGGGCGAAGGGTGCGGCAGAAAAACCTACCGCATTTCAAACTAGGAAAAGATACAAAATTTATAAGCAATCAAACCATTTATTGTCTCATCTCAAAGTCACAAGGTTACCATTTGATGTATTTATGTTTTAAGATTACATCCTGTAGATGGCGCCCTCGAGTCGCAGATTCCCCATTTTTAACGAAATCTTCCACAATAAATGCACAGTGTTCGCCAGTCCAGGCCATTTTGCATACAGATACAAATTTTTTTAAATTTGCACAAAACATCATTTACTTATAAAAACTAACATCTGAAACACAAATGGTAAGTCATTTGCTGCAAAGTTTCAATTCAACCTCCTGTCAGACTGCTACAGCTTTGGTACAGTGACAATTTAAAATGTGGTAGGTTTTTCTGCCGCACCCTGTATCATTGCTGCATTCAATCACAAATGCTGCCTGAAATTTTTAATCAAACTGTTATCGGGATGAGGTATGGACATCATACTCCCAACCCAATTTAATATTTTTATTTTTCAGACGACGAATCTTCTGCACAATGACCTTCATGCCTGACTGAACACAGAGGTCATATCTGTCCTACAAGATCATCTTACTCAGGTTTGAATAAATTAAGTGTTTTACACATGATTAGGGCGATTACTTTTTGACCAAAAAAATTTATTTCGAAAAAACATTTGATTTGCCCCTTACCGTGTCAACCTATTCAAAAAACATTGATTTAAACAACATGAAGTACTGCATTACTAGGGCCTTGGCTGAGTGGACAAAATGTTTTAGATGTTTTACTGACTGCCGTTATTTTTTCGTGTTTGTGCAAAACTCTTGAAAATGCTTTTAGATTTTTGTCATTTCACAAAGACAAACAACTATAAAAATGCCAAAGAAAAGCAAGACCCTGGTTATTTTAGAAAAATTTAAACACTTAAGTAAAACTGTTGCCCTCACGATGCTTTTATTACAAATGGCCTGATAAGAATTGACGATCGCAGCGAGATACAAACTTTTGTGGAAATATAATTCATCAGGAAATAAATTTAGAAAATGTGGAACAAAATATGGCCCCTCTTTTATAGGCTTATATTAAATAAATGCAATCGCAATAACTTGAAATTGATGTCGAAGCTCTTAAAATATATTTATTCTCAGTTGTTTTTAAAAACGTTTAATCAATGATGTTTTATTTCTTTTTACCTTCTAATCTTCATACTAAAATTGAAATCAGTACAAGCCACTTACCTGTCAAAATGGTTTATAAACATTAAAACATAAAGAAAGGATATGCCCAAATGGAAACACACAATAAGACCTGAAATGCAATTAGACCTATTGCAGAAAAATTTATAAAACCATAGTATTAAGACCAACGACATAATAAAGCCAAACCCAGTATAATGAGCGACAGAATAAGATCTAAACTTGTCGGAATAAGAAATAAAACTGATCGATAAAAAGTCCTAAATTCATCGAAATAAGGCCTGATGTTGTTCTTATTTCGAGCTTATGGCTGGAGTCCGCCCAGATCATATAAGTTTTGGGAAATTGAATTTAAAAGTGGTTGCGAGGCTTCACCAAGTTTGACAACGTTATTGACCCTTGCAAACTATCATTGTTAATAGTCGCATTTGGATAATTCTAAATCACGTGGCACTGTTTAACGACAAATCGCATTATATCTTGACAAGATTTTACGCAACTGTGATGAACTAAAGCGATTCTGGGATAAAACAAGCCTGAACTTGCTGGCATCAATTTGTTGCAATAAACCAGGGGTTCCTAAACTGGGGTCCATGCGCCCCTTGGGAGTATGGGGGCTAGTTTTAGGGGGTCCAAGACCTAATTGGAATGTTAGTTTGCATTACATCAAATTTTTTTAAAGAAAGGACTTCAATTAACAATAAAAATTTTGCACTGAATCTATTAATACTTTTCACTTTCACATTTTTTTGTCTGAAAACAGCAGACTTCTAAAGTTTATTTGTGTCGTAAGTTTGTGGCGTCATCTCTAAACATTTCTTTCCTACAGTGATCCACGCAAAGCAAAATAATTTTTTGAGAGGTCTGCGGAAAAAAGTTGAAGGCCCCTGCAATAAACTGAATAGTTGTTTTCAATGTTTATTTTTTTTAGTGCAATGAGATGAAGGTCAAATTGAACAAGCGAGGTCGGAAGTTGGTGGATTTTGACGCGGCACGACAAAATCTCGCAAGTTTACAGGGAGCAAAAAATGGAGGAATCAAAATTATCTAGGGTGAGATTTCTATGTTACAACGGCCACTAGTTGTCACATTATATGGGCCGACAATTTTTTAGGCATATTTTGTTAATATTTGTTATACAAGAATGAATTTTAAGCCCATGCATAAATAGGGAGCATTATTTTTGTTACTTTAAAATGCAACCTACTTCTGTTTGGGCTTTGGTATTCTTACTATGTCTAACTACAACCTCCAGCCATTATCTTAAGATATATTCAAAACGTTCACAAAATTCTACCTTCTTCGATATGGACTTTGATATTCATTCTACGTCCAACTACAACCTCCAACTATTATGTTAAAATTTTGTTCGAAACTTCTGTATGGACTTTGATATCTCTATTAAATCTAACTTCAACTTCAAACCATTACCTTAAAGATTCATTGGAATTTTCAAAATGCTGCCTAGCATAACAAGCATAACACATAAAGAGCCAGTACACTGAGAGCCATTGCAGACTCGCCGAATCTGTCGATCAATGATGCAAGCAGGGCAGACTAGAAAAACAACAGTGAGGTTCGAACTAACGACCTCCGGTCAAGCCGGGAACGTCGCTCTGCCAACTGAGCTATGCAGGCTCAGAGGGGAACGAGTCGAGAAACAACCATATCACCGTTGCCTGCTGCATCCTGTTCGTAAAACTAGTCTGTGGTGAGGTTCGAACTCACGACCTCGGTCAAGCCGGGGCCGTCGCTCTACCAACTGAGCTATGCAGGCTCAGAGGGGAACGAGTCGAGAAACACCCATAGCACCGTTGCCTGCTGCATCCTGTTCATAAAACTTTGGTCTGTGGTGAGGTTCGAACTCACGACCTCGGTCAAGCCGGGGCCGTCGCTCTACCAACTGAGCTATGCAGGCTCAGAGGGGAACGAGTCGAGAAACAACCATATCACCGTTGCCTGCTGCATCCTGTTTGTAAAACTAGTCTGTGGTGAGGTTCGAACTCACGACCTCGGTCAAGCCGGGACCGTCGCTCTACCAACTGAGCTATGCAGGCTCAGAGGCGAGCGAGTCGAGAAACAACCATACGCCAATGCTTGCTCAATTTGTTAGTACAAGCAACCTCATAGAAGGGGATCCACAGTACCATATCATTTATTCAATGAAACATATGTGTGTACATCTGTTTCATTGAACATATAGAGCCATTTTGACAATAGATTTAATTTCACATATATTTACTGTGTACTTAAAAAAAGTTGTTTTTCAAGGCGTTTCATTTAAATATTAGGTTGTACTGAGTTGGTCTTAACTTATGGCCTACTTATGTATTTGCAGCACAGAACTAGCAGTTTGCCTTTGTAAGTAGGCCTTTTAAAGTTTATTTCTACATTTGTTTTATAAAATGCCAACAATCAACAAACGTTCAGCAACTATGCTTATTTTTACATATTTGGACAAAATGGAGATCTCAAAACTTTTGAGTGGTAACCAAAATCAAACTATTAAAAAAGTAGACTTTGAATAAACTTGTATTCCGCATATACTTTATGTTTTATTGCGAATTATCTTTTGAACACGATATTCACGTGATAGGCCCAGGATCACGTGACAGAGGCCTATGATACTTATGAGACGCTGAACTCACAACTTCACGAAGAACTTCCCGACCTTTTCGACTCGCGGGTCGTCCTGTGCGCCGACATTGTTACGAACATCGCAACTGCTGAGAAAGCTTTCTACAACGAACTTTCCGAGGTGAACTTATGTGATTTGATTTGTTCTTGTTTAAAAACCCTAATATGTGGATTAGGCTGTAATATTTGATTTTGTAGTAAACATTATCAAACTTTTTCCAATAAAAATATATTTATGTAATACAAATTTTCAGTGGTGATTTTGTGATTTAAGTTTGTTTGGTTTAAAACCTTGTAATATTAAGGTGTGAAATTGTTTGTAAATATTATTAAACTTTTTTAATTTAAATTTATCTGAAAACAAAACTATGTAATATTTGATCATTTGTAAATATTATTACACTTTCAAATGTTTTTTTATGAGGACTGGATATAACCGATCTTTTTAAAATTATTTCATAGTTAAACAGCAATTCTATTTGCTTTTAAAACCCTGTGATAACTAAATTGCATTTAAGCCACTTAAAAAAAGTAGTTTGTATATTTCATAATTTCTTTTTTTTTAAAACATAGCAACCAACTTTACTAATGGGAATTCTGTATTAATACGCTGTGTGTAATATATTGACAAAATGATATCGGGTTCAGCTTGATTTTCTTGTCCCGTCTTGTAAACCCTGTTCCATTGTGTTCTTATTTATTGTTTGACTACTATATATTTTTTGCCCAGTCGCAATATTATTGCGCTTATGATCATTTGCCCCTTACCGTGTCCACGTTGAGAGCGGGCTTGTGCTGCTGTATAAACAAACCCGCTCTCAACGTGGACACGCTCTCAGTCCCCTTGTATTTGTTTAATACATAAATGGTATATTCGCGCATTTCCATCGTCGAGTTCTTTTTCATTTTATTTTTATTACTAATTCCTTCTTGCGTGTATCTGTTGCTTCCCATTGACCTCACTACTTTCGACTTGCGGGTGTATTTTTCCGTTGCAGTTCTTATCACCGTTACTTCGCGACTTCTTTTTTTTATTTATTATATTATCCTAAATTATTTCTCGTTTGTCTCCTTCCTAATGTAAGTTGTGAAAAGTAACATCACTCATTACATATGTACATTATTTAGCTCCGTATACATTACATAATGGATGTTATTATGCAAAGTGCCTCTTCTTACCTATTGTTCAATTTTCATTCTCTAACCATGCATCTTTAAATGATTTTACATACTACATTTTTATGTCTAATTTGGCAACCCTGCAACTAAATTAATGTTTTGTACAAGCTTTCTACGACCGTGAAATACGATTTTAACTTAAAAAAATATTTAAAATGTTGTCACTTTTTTACATGTTCTTTAATATTGTAATTATTTTTTTTAAACCACAAATACGAACAGTGTGACATAATAGCCTTAATGTATGAGAAGTAACATTTTCAGCAAGGAAAATTAGTTAAGTAGTTAGTTTGCGCTAATTTAAGGTCAGTTACAAAACAGTTGTTATTATTATTGAAACTCTTGATAAACTGTGGGGGGCAGATGTGACTGGTTGGTTCTCAACTTACCTACGGACCCAGTTTAACAACACTTCTTTAATTTACCCCCGATGTAAATACAACAACATCAGATGGGCGAGATTACAATTGTTGTAAACAGATGTGACGGTTGGAATTCTTCTTTCAGTTAAAAACACGTTTATCAGCTTTCAAATTTTCATCTTGTGTTTTGCAGGAGAACAGAGTGCGTTTTCGCTAATGAAGTTCGACTGATCTTGGATTGCTTCGAGCGACCAACAATCGTCCCTCCGTGATTCGAAACATTTATCAGCTTTCCTGTTGATGGAAGCGAACTGAGGGGCAGGGGCGGTTCCAGGGGGTGGGGCAACACGCCACGCCTTTTATTATTTACCTATTGTGCGTAATTTCTATTTTTTTCATTGGGGTTGTAGTATGTTCCATTTTGATAAAATGGTTTTAGTTGAAAGGCATCTTTGCGTCTCATCGCAACTTAAACAATACATAAAGGATTTTTTTCTATAACATCCTTTTAATGTAGCTTTTGTTTTAAAACTAACACTTCTCAACCTAAAACATGTATAAACGAAATGTGTGTTCTTATGGGCGTTTAGATGTGACGTCATTCCTCTTTATTGACCGCTGTTACTTTTGTTTTGTTCATGTTTGGCCGACCTTTCCCAAAACCACAGCCGTGTTTATTTGAGCGAGCGCTCGTCTCCCCAAAGCGCTTTGCCGTTTTGCTCGTTGCCTTGTAATAAGTGCCGCCCCGGTACTTTGCTGCCCACGCATTTTAGCGTCTTGTTTGTTCTTGCAAAGTCGATATTTTTATACTTTACTATTGTTTGTAATTGCCTTGTCAACATTAAAGTTCAGTGCATTGTTTTATTTTATTCAGTTTGATTTTCGTAACGTTTTTTTACGTAAAATCCAGAGTTGTCTGAGAAATAAATGGTATGATTTATAACAACTATTGATGCAGAACTGATTGCACGCAGTGTTTTTGTACCTAAAATTTTAACTATTTTTTTTATCTTGTGTAAAATACTTCATTATTTCGCATGTTTCGCAGATTAGCCAATTTTACCTTTTCAATAGCCTTGGGTTTGTTTTGATTTTGTGTTTACGTTCCCTCGTGGTAAGAGTTCAACAACATTAGTTTAACTTCCTTAACAAATCACTTGTATGGTAATAGTTTAATATTTATCTCTAAATTCGCCCAATATTTTGGCCTTAAAATCCTATGGTTTTTCTTCCTGAGTTGGTGGAGGCGCCGACTTGGAAATAGTTTTGTTTACCCCGCAACTTTGTATAATGGGAATGTAAGTTTTCTAGAGGAGCCATCAAATTTGCCAATGTTTCTGGTAATTGGTTGTTTTTGAAGTTATGCGCTATTTGCAATATTTCCAATTTGGTTAGGTCGAGTAATTTTAATATTGAGTGATTACGGTATAAATGGAAGCAATCTTGTTTTGGGAGGGGAGCCGCTTAAAATGTGGATTGCCCTGTTCTGTAATACTTCAAGATGTTTTAATTTAGTCGGATAAGCTCTACCCAGGTTACAACACAATATCGAAGATGAGTATTGATTAGGCTACAATATAAAAGGCGAAGTGCATGAGAGTCTAAATCAGTGGTTCTCAATCTTTTTTCTTTCGTGGCCCATTTTCGTTGCACTAAAAATCTGTGGCCCAATAGTTTTTTGTATCAAACAGATTATTTATTCAACCGTGCATTAGTGAGGTACTTGCTTCTGAACAATTAATTTACGTTTTATTTACATTCCTTCAACTCCTCCCCAAGCCATTATTCCTGTGAACTTAGGTATAATGACACAAATGAAACTAAATTCTTCCATAAATCTAGCTTTTTTTTAAATTGGTCTGTGGCCCACCTGAAAAGTACTTATGGCCCACAGGTTGAGAACCGCTTGTCTAAATCAGGGAGTCGAACCGGAACTTTATGAACCGGTTTTACTCCAAATTTTTCCGAACCTGAACCGTTTTATGTAAAATTGTAAGTAGCCGAACCGGAACTGAACCCTATATTTTAAAAGAACCTGAACCTTAACCGAACCTGTCAACAAAAGCGGTTCACTCCAGCATGACGTCACAACCTCTATTTTACATAGTCGAGTTTTGCCATGTTCGAAATTTTATAAAAAAGTGAATACTGATTACATTGTTTTTATTTTTTAGATATTTTAATAACGAGCTGCATGTTTACGTCACGTAACTCCACATTTATTGACCCACATTTTCATCTCATATTGCACCGAACCGGAACTTTATAAACCGGTTTTGAAAATAAATGTAGTCGAACCGGAGCTGAACCGGAACCTTTAATATGCTCGAAATCGGAACTGAACCGGATCAGACAAAATCCTTGAACCCGAACCGAACCTGAACCGGAAAAGCCAAACGGTTCGGCTCCCTGGTCTAAATAGTATTTCATTTTTGATAAAAGTCCAATTCCCATAGAATTTATTTGTTCGATCATTTTAATTGAGGTATCCATGACATTTTATCATCTATGATGAGGCCTATTATTTAGCGGAATTTACCTGTTTACTTTATTATCCCTTATTTTAATACTGAATTGATTTTCTATTTCCAAATTTGAATTGGTTACCAAGTAATGTGTTTTAGAATGATTAACTGATAGTTTGTCATCCCGAAACCAGTGCTCAATTTTTTCTATATTTATTTAATTATTTTTTGAAGCAGTTTTATGTCATTATGGGAGATATAAATAACAGTATCATCTGCGTATAAACTACAATTTATATTTGAGTTTATTGGTAAGTCATTAATGTAGATTTGAAACTGGAGAGGTGCTAATATACGACCTTGTGGGACACCGCATACAGGCATCGACGGATTAGAAAGAATTCTTCATACTTTTGTACTATGCTTTCTCTGCCTTAAAAAAGTTTCTATTAGTTTCAAGGGTGAGTCTATGATACCATAATGATTTAGTTTTTAAGTAATATTTGGTTGTCTATGGCATCAAAGGCCTTGGCTAAATCAAGGAAAACTACACAGCTATATCTATGTTTTTCTTGTTTTTTTTTCTTTTTTTATAATTCTGTTGCGGCAAGTGAGGTTGAGTGATATTTCTTATCCGTGTTGATGTTTACTGATAGTTTCATGTTTTGCAAAAAATTAAGAAGTTGATTGTGCATTACTTTTTCAAAAATACACGTAACAGCTATGGCCTGAAGTCATTAGGTGCTACTGGTCTTCTTATTTTTGGTATAGTTTCATTTTTTTCGAAAAAAATTTTAGTAAAGTTATTGTCGGTTCCGACTCCGACTGTTTTCCTCAGGCCATTGTATTTTTAGTAACACTTTTCAAACAAGATAAGTTACGCAAAAAATATGCCCAAGTAATATGTATATAGGACATTATATCGAGAAATGTGTATTTTTATTCAAAGCGTAGCGTCTCCTAAATTAAAATTTTAACGAAATAAAGGCACTTTTTTCGCGCTTCGCCCGATCGCTTTGTGGGAGTGAGTAAGAAATGGAGTGATTGGTTATTCACTTTGTTCCATGTGTGTAAAGCAGTGTTTCTTAACCAGGGTGCCGGGGCACCTTAGTGTGCCATTTCTAATCCTCAAGGGTGCCGCGACATATTTGGCAATCTTCAAGAATCTGATTTTTTTTTGCTACAACTTTTTGTGTAAGATTAGAGTGGGATAAATCCAATTAAAACTTCGTAAGTTGTGTAGAGTTGATGTGTGTTGTTTCAGTTCCGTTTATTGTGACATTCTAGTGAATTACCTACGGAAAAATCTTGTAAGGGTGTCGCAATCTATTAATTATTCCTGAGGGGTGCCGTCAGCCTTATAAGGTTGAAACACTGGTGAACGGTGTGATTATTAGCGGTTAACCAAGTAACAAAATGTGGATCTTGGTATCTGATTGGTTGCCCCCCCCCCCTGCTATAGCACATGATTATAAAAAATAAATGTGGCAATCAACATACCCCCAAAAAAGTATTGTTACGGATAGCGTAAGACCTTCGTCAGGGGTGTCGCAACACGTCAGCACATCAAATTAATTCTTTGTTTTATCGCCTTAATGTTGCGTCATGAAAGTTTTTGTTTAAATTCCATTGCCGATATCTCTTGCTAGAGTTTGCAACGAATGCCTTGTTACACCAATTTTTATGCGTCAGAGCTGTATGTGATGTGACGTATATCCGTTTAATGTGAGCGCTTTGTTTTGAAATTCGCCTTATTGTCAACAATCCATTATTTTTAGAATCGAACGCCAGTTACGTCGCAATGTAGATCGAAGCGCTTTTGTTCAAGCCATATTTGGACAAAAATATTATTTCCGTCTATAAGAGTCGAGAGAAAAAGGTTTAGACCACGCCTTGTTATCACGTGATATTTTGTTAAGTATTATAAGAATTAATGACGTAAATCTTTCTTTATCGCAGAAATTTTCTTAACTGATTCTCGTCTATAAATAGCGTGTTCAATCAATATAAAAAAAGAGAGAGAGAGAGAGAGAGAGAGATAGAGGCTTTTATAGCTTCTACTCAGACAGCAAACTTGAGTGCTTTTGTGACTGAACCAAAGAGAGGCTTTTACAGCTTTGACTGAAGACAGCAAAAATTGACTGTTCATGTATCTGAACTAAAGGAAAGAATTGGACCTGAATGGCCTCACGAAGACAGGCCATCTCAAATCTTGTAGGAGTGTGGTCGATTCATCTTGGCAATTATATAAATGAAGACTCATTAATCGGACACATACCCAACAAATTGATGCCCGCGTGTGAGGAACGAACCACCTGCAAACTACTTTCCCAAGAAGACTGAAGAAACGAAGCTCAAAGAAAAAATATGTGCCTTAATCTGTATGGACCACCTACAAACGACCGCCTAAAAACTGTCATGTTTGGAACTTGCAAGAAGCCAGCTTTAGAAGAAAATAATCTCATCGAAAGATACGTGAAGAGACGCTCCATAGCGTCAGCAAAGCATTTGCTTGGAATTCGAAACACGAAATACAAACAAGCGTTGCCGATAAAGACATCACCACCGTTTGGAATCATGGAAAACGCAATTGCACATGGATTTCACTATAACTAATTCTGCCTAGTTTATCAGGTGAAAAATCTATTATCTTTTAAAATAAAAACAAAATTATATATATAATAAGTAAAAATATCGACTGAAAGGTCTGTAAATTGTTTTAATGCGACTTTCTATTAAACCATTATGTATCGCATTTCGCAAATTATGTATAGTCTATATCTATGAAGTCTAAGCTTAAACGTCGATCGCACGATCTTTTGATAAATGTTAAAAGAGCTTAATTTTTGTGCTTGGAGCTCAATAGTTTGAAATCAACGCGTTAAACTTGTGAATCACGACTTAATTTTGTTGTGCACGAAATAATTTCGTGTTAAATTTCCGAATTCTTTTAAACATTTGGTACGTTTTGGGTTTTTGTCTGTTTTTCTCTCATCACGCAGCCGCGTTTACACACGAGTTTAAACATCTCGTATCAAGCATAATGATTTATCCACACGCGAAACATTAGCTTTCAAATCACAACTTTAGGAACACCCCATTTCCTGCCTTTTGTTGAAAGCAATAGTGAATAAGCAGCAACTTCAAAGCGTATTTTCTTGTGATGCGTCGTTATTTTAAAACTTACATTGAACGAATTGTGCAAACTAAAAAAAAATGCAAATTTTTAAGGAAATGTTGCTCAATGTTAAAAATCAATAGAATTTAAAATTGTATTGAATTGCAAAAGATGTGTAACGTGAGTAAATATATATTCCAGTAATTAATTGTCTCAAACTTTAAGTGTAACCTGTCGCGCCTATGTATATATATAAGTATAGAAAATATGTGTGTCTATAACCAAAATATAAATAACTTGAATACTGAATGTTGCTACAGATAATTTCGAACACACATCTGCCGGAAAAATATTTTGAAATTTCAGAAAACAAACACAACAAGCGTTGGACAAAGCGATAGATCGAGATGCAACGCGCAAAACAACGGCTTCCTGGTGACGTCAGAATTGCAACGCACCGCGCAGGGATTTTCACCTGCAAGCCGCACAGATTTCCTGAAAAGCAAAAAAAGCCACAGCAAACTGCTCTGGCGTGTCGATGAAACACATTTCAAGCAACCAGCGAACGCTGACATCAAAATCCTCGTTGCCAGTTCAGGCACAAACGAAAATTTTCTCGAGGAATCAGGAATCGAACCAAAAACAATTGCGCAAATGCGTTAAATGATCGGACAATTTCGCGTCCAATGCTCCATAAGCATTTCACAACAGCTGAAACACAACACACGAAAACAATTGGAAAAGAATGTCATTCCTATATATTCGAAATGACTGCAAAACCTTTGCAAAGGGAGTATTTGTCGCAACACGTCAGCACATCAAATTAATTCTTTGTTTTATCGCCTTAATGTTGCGTCATGAAAGTTTTTGTTTAAATTCCATTGCCGATATCTCTTGCTAGAGTTTGCAACGAATGCCTTGTTACACCAATTTTTATGCGTCAGAGCTGTATGTGATGTGACGTATATCCGTTTAATGTGAGCGCTTTGTTTTGAAATTCGCCTTATTGTCAACAATCCATTATTTTTAGAATCGAACGCCAGTTACGTCGCAATGTAGATCGAAGCGCTTTTGTTCAAGCCATATTTGGACAAAAATATTATTTCCGTCTATAAGAGTCGAGAGAAAAAGGTTTAGACCACGCCTTGTTATCACGTGATATTTTGTTAAGTATTATAAGAATTAATGACGTAAATCTTTCTTTATCGCAGAAATTTTCTTAACTGATTCTCGTCTATAAATAGCGTGTTCAATCAATATAAAAAAAGAGAGAGAGAGAGAGAGAGAGAGATAGAGGCTTTTATAGCTTCTACTCAGACAGCAAACTTGAGTGCTTTTGTGACTGAACCAAAGAGAGGCTTTTACAGCTTTGACTGAAGACAGCAAAAATTGACTGTTCATGTATCTGAACTAAAGGAAAGAATTGGACCTGAATGGCCTCACGAAGACAGGCCATCTCAAATCTTGTAGGAGTGTGGTCGATTCATCTTGGCAATTATATAAATGAAGACTCATTAATCGGACACATACCCAACAGGGGCATAAATACTGAAAATACTTATTTAAATGCCATTTTACTTATGCCTTACCGTTTGAACTGCGTGTCACTAAATATAAATTTTAAATCATGAGATGTGTTTTTATGCTTCACGCGGTGATCGAAAGGCGTTAGGCGTAAACTGTAAAAAGCAAAGGCGCTGCTCGTCCCTAATCTGTTTGACGTTAAGTGTGTCTGAAATCGGTTAACCTAATGCTTCCCCACAATCAGAGTAACACCCCACAGCTTGTGTGAACGCGGCAATAATGCAATGGCGGGTTTAATTATGTGACTTATCTGCGTGGCTCTAAAGATCTAATTCTTGGTCACCGTTAATTCCCAATATTTTGTATTTGGGTAAAACCGAGTATAAAAAGAAAAATTAACATATCACCTAAAAGCAGCTTTGTGTTTTGTGTCTGAAATAGTTCACTTTAAAAACCTGGTGCGACAAATTAGGGAAAAAGTTGCCAGAAGGAAAAAACAATTTTACTGGTATTAGATGGCCATTCTTCGCATACTAAGAGTCTCGTAGTGTTGGATTACGCTTCTGATAATGGAATAGTGATGGTCAGCTTACCTACACATACCACTCATAAATTACAACCACTTTATGTGTCCTTCTCTAAACCTTTTCGCGTCTACTACGACCAGTGTTGTAAACAAGTCATTTTAAAATAACTTAAGTCCAAGTCAAGTCATTTGGAAAAAAACTTAAGTCCAAGTCAAGTCATTTGAAAAATAACTTAAGTCCAAGTCAAGTCATTTGTGAAATAACATTAAGTCCCAGTCCAAGTCATTATGAGAGTAAGTCAATTTCAAGTCATGTCATTGACATAAAAGTAAATTGTTAAACTATTAAAATTGGCAAACTCGTCCGATTACAAGCAACAATTTAACTAAAAAACACACAAACGCAATATACAGCAATAAAAGTGTTTAATGTGCAAAACTTGTGTTATGTATTATTATTTATCGTCGTTTACCACGTACTTTTACGCTTCAGTGATTACGTGTTATCGCGCCATTGATTCTTGTTGTGCATTCGTGGCGCTATCTAAAAACGTGCTCGCTTCAACTTGCTACTTGTTAGACTTGTACTCGAAAGTAAACGCACTCAGTTAATCTGAGAACACAACAAATTGGCGACGAGGATGGGATCCATGCGATCTGCATATTTATTTTAATCTCCGCGATCAAAATAATAGTTTACTGAAGAAAAAGAGTACAAAAGAAAATGGCTACTAAAGAACTAGTGGAACTGTTCAAGCACCAGCTCGAAGAGCAGAAGAAACACATAAGTAGGCAAGCTGCTCAATTGGAGGAACAAAAGGCACATTCTTCTGCTCAGCTCGAAGAGCAGAAGATACACATAAGTAGACACATGGAGGAACAAAAGGCACGTCACAGAAAAGAACTGGATGAACAATATTCCAGAAACAACGAGCAAATGGCAAGCTTTATGGAAACTCTCCAAAAATTTGCAGCTGGCAAAAGTGTTTCCCAGCCTGAAGCTTCATTTCCAATCAGCACGGTGCCAAATTTTGCCCAGTTTGAACCAACCATGGAACTGTGGACAGATTATTACAACCGGTTTTTGACATTTGTAGGTGCACATTCTGTTCCTGGTAATAAAATACCACAAGTGTTTTTGACTAACCAGTCTGCAGTTGTGTATAAGCTTCTACAGAATCTTGCAACCCAACAACAACCATCAAAAGATATCAATGAGCTCACTATGGATAATATCATAACCTTTATGGCAGAGCAATTTGACCCAAAAAGGTTTGTTGTTAGAGAACGGTTCAAGTTCTGGAGTGAAATGCATCGGAAACCCGGCGAAAGTGTAAATGAATTGGCAGCAAGAATTCGCCAAGATGCTATTACATGCGATTTTGCTTCAATTAAGAATCCACAAGATGATGCCATGTGTACAAGGTTTATCTGTTCAATAAAAAATGAAGCAGTTTTAAAGGCTATTTTCAAGGTGCAACAAGGGCTGACATTTTCCAAGGCAATACAAATAGCTCTTGAGACTGAAGATGCAGCCAAAGTGGCAAAAGAGACCGCTATGGGCAACATATTTACCCCTTCCGTTGAAGCAAATGTTGTAAGGGAAAAGAAAAATGTGGAAGTGAAGACCTCTCGTAATTTTTTCAAAGGTCCACCATGTGGTAGATGTGGCCGAAAGGGTCATTCAGGTACAACCTGCTTTCACAAAAACTCTATATGTCATTTTTGTAAAAATAAAGGACATCTTGAATCTGTCTGTTTCAAAAAGAAGAAGAGCCAAGTGAAATCCATCACCAAGCGCAGTGTTTTGCAAACCGTCAAAGCTATTAATTCAACTGGCAAACTGCAACAAGAAGTCAATATTGATGGTCGTACATTTAGATTTGAAGTTGACACTGGAGCTGGTGAGAATTTTATTTCCAAAGAAAGATGGCAAGAGCTTGGCAAACCCACACTATATCAAAGCAACTTGTTTTTTGAGTCTGCATCTGGACACAAGTTACCTACACTTGGTGTATTCGAACCAAGGCAAGTAAGTGCTAATAGCAAGGTAATTGATGTTCCAGTTAAATTTATCGTCACCCATATTTCTAATCTTAATCTTTTGGGTCGGAGTGGAATTTCTAAATTAGGGATATCTATTGATGCGCTGATGCAACTGAATGGCTGTAAATCTAAAATTAGTAATGTTACGCCAGTTAGTATCAGTGGTTCACATAAATCTTTACAACTTGCATGTGAACAGCTCTGTAATGAATTTCCGAATTTATTTACACCTGGATTGGGTTGTTTGAAAGATTTTGAACTTGATATTAGGTTTAAAACTAATGCAAAGCCTATTTTTTGTAAACCTCGACCAGTGCCCTTTGCATTACAAGAACATCTGGCACAAGCCTATGAGGCAGGTATAGCAAAAGGTGTTTGGGAGAAATCTCAATTTAATGATTATGGGACTCCTGTGGTGCCTGTGTGGAAAAAGCGATTACCGGGACAGGAAAATCGACCTATTCGTGTTTGTGGGGATTATTCTGTTACTGTAAATCCACAATTAGAAATCCATCGGCAACCACTTCCCTTACCTGAAGATTTAATGCGCCAACTTGGGGGTGGACATGGTTTTAGTAAAATTGATTTGGCCGATGCCTATAACCAGATTTTATTTAGTCCACGGAGCCAAAAAAGGCTTGCATTAAGTACGCATAAAGGGGTATTACTTCAAAAGCGACTTCCTTTTGGAATAAGTTCTGCGCCTGGATATTTTCAAGAAATTATGGGACAGCTAACCTCTGACTTAACAGGTGTAGCTGTTTATTTAGATGATATTTTGGTAAGTGGGTCAACTGCTGAAGAACACCTGCAAAACCTCCGTGCACTTTTGCAGCGACTTCAAGACAGAGGATTGAAATGCAAACAACAAAAGTGTGTGTTTGCGCAACCCAGTGTTGAATATCTTGGACATACGTTGTCACAAGTAGGAATTAGAAAAGGACAAAAGGTGAGTGCAGTATTGAAAATGCCTGCACCAAAAGACTTAGCTACTCTACGTTCTTTTCTTGGTTGTGTTCAGTTTTATAACAAGTTTTTGCCAAACTTAGCTACTGTGTCTGAACCTCTTTACAGGCTTACCCGTAAAGGAACTAAGTGGGATTGGGGTAAAAGCCAAGAGGCTGCTTTCAACAATTTGAAAGAAATGTTATGTGCAGATACTGTTCTGGCACATTTTGACCCTTCATTAAAAATAGGGGTTTCTTGTGATGCATCTAACGTAGGGATCGGTGCAGTTTTGTTCCACAGATTCCCAGATAGCAGCGAACGTCCCATCGTGACCGCATCTAAGACGCTGACAAAGACACAGAGGAACTACAGCCAAATCCAAAAAGAGGCACTCTCCATTGTTTTTGGGCTGCAAAAGTTTCACCAATTCCTCTATGGAAGGAAATTTATATTGGTAACTGATCACAAACCTCTATTAGCTATTTTTGGACCGACTAAAGCTACTCCAGCTTTAGCAGCCAATCGTTTGGCCAGGTGGGCATTATTACTTGGTCAATATAATTATTCTATTGAATATCGTAAAACAGGTCATCATGGAAACGCTGATGCACTCAGTAGGATGCCTGTTGGACCGGATCTGGACTTTGACAAAGAAGAGGAGAATACCCATGTGGTAAATGCAATTAAAGTGGTCAGCATGCAACTGAACCCTACAGATCCCGGCGTTTTGGTGAGAGAATCATCAAAAGATCCTGTTATATCCACAGTGATGAGATATACAAGAGAAGGATGGCCTGAGAAGGTAGTTCCAGGATCAGGTAAAAATAGTAGTTATACTGTGGAAAGCTTTAGAAAAATATTATCTTCGCTTTCAACATGTAATGGGTGTCTACTCTACGGAGCTAGATTGGTAATCCCGCACAGTATACAAACGCCTGTTCTAAAGTTGTTACATTTGGGTCACTTTGGGATTCAAAGAATGAAACAGTTGGCTCGCACAGCTGTATATTGGCCCAGAATTGATAATGATATTATGGAAACATGTCATAATTGTCATACTTGTCGTGTGTTTCAAAATAAACCACAGAAAATGACAAATCACCCTTGGATGCTTCCAGAAAAGCCCTGGAGCAGAGTCCATATAGATCATGCTATTAATTTTTTGGGTAGTAATTGGTTAGTGCTAGTGGATGCTTATTCTAAATATCCATGTATTCATCTAACAAGCTCAGTTTCAACACGTAGTACTACAGAGCTTTTAGAACAAGATTTCGCGCACTTTGGTTATCCTCATACCATCGTGTCTGACAACGCCACTTCATTCAAATCGGAGGAATTTCAAAGTTGGTGTAGAGAGAGAGGGATCATTCACCTCACAGGAGCTCCCTACCACCCAGCAACAAACGGAGCAGCAGAACGGCTTGTACAAAGTTTCAAGCAGGCATTAAAGAAATCCGACTTGCCACCACGAGCGGCACTGCAAGAGTTCTTAATGCAATATAGGCGAACGCCACTGGCAAGTGGTTATTCACCCAGCGAATTGCTGACAGGACGTCTTATCCGTACCAGGATTGATGTTCTTCTACCTTCTCCAGCACATGTGGCTCAGGGAAGGCAAACCAAGAGCAACAACAGAGACCGACGCCCCGGCTTTATTACGTTTAAAGTTGGAACCCAGTGTTACGCACTTTGCGTTGGGCCTCGGCACACACAGGAACCTAAATGGGTACCTGCTGTTGTTGTTAAGGTTTTCGGCGAAAGAAGTTTCAATGTCAAGGTCATCCCCAGCGGTCCTACATAGAGACGGCATTTGGATCAACTTCAGCCAAGGTTTTCATCGGATACCGATGATGTTCGTCGAGGTGCGTTGGAGCCCATACGTGCTCCAAAGGGGTATTACCTTCGCAACCCCAAAGAGACTCCCCAGTGTCAATAATATGTTTTACTCTTTTTAAAGAGTAAAGGGGGAGGTGTTATGTATTATTATTTATCGTCGTTTACCACGTACTTTTACGCTTCAGTGATTACGTGTTATCGCGCCATTGATTCTTGTTTTGCATTCGTGGCGCTATCTAAAAACGTGCTCGCTTCAACTTGCTACTTGTTAGACTGGTACTCGAAAGTAAACGCACTCAGTTAATCTGAGAACACAACAACTTGAGATAAATTTAAATGAAAAAAACTTAATTTACTCCCAAGTTATTTGACAAAATGATTTACGTCAAGTCAAGTCATTTGAAAACAGTAACTTAAGTCAAGTCAATGACTTAAGTCATTACAACACTGACTACGACCAAGCAATTGAACGTTGGTTGCGTGAGCATCCAGGAAGAGCATTTACACAGTTTCAAATCGCCGAAGCTGTTTCTCAATCGTTTGGGAAATCTGCAACTGTATCACTATCTGTAAATGCATTTAGAAAATGTGGAGTCTGGCCGATTAACGAAGATACATTCGAAGAACATGAATTTGCGGCTTCTGCAACATCAGACATTCCTGAGGAGGATTTTCAGAACATTCATGTTCCTGGTTCGTCAACTGCAATTGAATCAATAACTGTTGAACAAAGGTCCGACATTTCTCAAGAAGCTTTTTCTATGCAAGATAAAAACGTTAATATTGAGGGTTTAGAATCCATCTCGGTTTATGACGTCAGCCCTCCACCAGTCGCCACTAACCAAAAAAGAAGTGGAAGGGCGCAGTCATCTACTTTACTAACAGAATCACCGTATAAAAAGACTTTGAAGGAAAAGGGAATTGGAAACAACAGAATTACACTATAGTACAAAAAACAAAACAAAACAATGCAAACAAAACAAAATTTATTCCGAAAAAATAGACCACAAAATGGAAAAGGAACCTCACCCAAAAAAGATTGGTCCTGCGTTGTGTGTGGTGAAAGCTATTTGACCTCCACAGAAGACTGGATACAATGCAGCCAATATGGGCACTTGAGAAATGTGCTGACCCAGAAGGACCACTCTTTTTATGTGATTTATGTACATAAGCTCATGATTGTCAGTTTTAAACTTCTAATATTCGTTGTTTTTAATAAATTTAAAAATAAATGGAAATGTCTGTTTTTTAAATAATTATTTTGAAATTCATGTTTTCTCGTAGGTAAATTGAAAGCTTTTGTATCTTTATGGTATACATTAAGCGTTGTAAAATAAGTATATCAAGAATGTTAAGAAATATAATATAGTTTGCATGTGTCCCATCTCGCGGCTCATGCTGTCCAAAGTTTCATGAGACGGGACAAAAATACGATTTTTAAATCACCATTTACCAAAAAAGTTGAAATGCTGGAGGAAAACTTGAAAGTGTTAAACAAGCAGGGATGACGGAACTAACAGTTCGACCAAAAATAGTTTGAATTTATTGTTATAGTTTAAAGCTACAATGATATGAAACAAAAATGTCCCATCACGGGCAACCTTACCCTACACAAAATAGCAATGTTTTTGCTACATTTTAGTTTTGAAGAAGGTATATTCTTAGAAACCTTCGGTCAAAAGATAATAACGTTGCAATTACAAACCAGCAGTTCAAAATATCGCAACAAACTATTCTTGCCAAAAGCTAGCCAACACACAGGGTCAGCACAAAAATGAAACGGCAAATTAAACATATTTATCTTAAATATTTTAGGAAAAAAATTTCACAGCATCTATAAGAATGCCCTATATTTTCTTAATTAAAAAAAATATTAAAAACTTAAATAAACATTAATTCGCGGTTGAGGAGAATTTGTCAGTTCAATGTGATTTGTAGAAGTGTCTTGGTAAAATTTCGCTCGATTGCGAATTAAATGGGCAAGTGACAGACGTTTAAAATGACCGCTATCGCCATAAATATTAATATCGGTTATCTACGATAAAAGCCGATATCCTCAAATTTCACCAGGTCATGTTTGGCATCGTTGGAAAGGTATGATCAAGCGCTACACGAATTATTTGGTCTCTCGGTGTGTTAATTGATATTTGGCTCTATTTTGGTCGGTTGTTGTTGGTATGAAAATTCGCGATAATACGCATATTAAATGCTCAATATGATATTGAATATTGATATTTTTTTTTAATATTGAATATTAATATTTTTTTTTAATTTTGAAAATATAGGACATTCTTATAGTGAGAGTGAAAATTTTTTTATTAAATATTTACGATAAATATGTTTAATTTGGCGTGACATTTGTGCGCTGACCCCTGTGTGTTGGCTAGGTTTTGGTGTCGAAGAGCGTTAGATTTAAAAGCCAAACATTTTACTTGAAGCCTCTCATCGATGCGGAAATACTCAATCACGCAGATTTAATTGATCCTGAGGGTAAATAACCTAAGTGTGTTTTTGTTACACAAACCTGCTCAGATAGAGTAAAATTTCAGCAAACCACAGATTTAAAGCAACAGAAAAAATTGAGTTTTTATCGGTGGATTAAAAGTAACCGGTAGATGGTGCTAGAGAAATCACCTTACTTGATAAATCGCCACATTTAAGCAAATTATTCAGACAACTATGTTTGCAGGCAATTTAAATTGTCAATTTAGAAAGTTTTTGATTCCAATCGAAGCTTAACAACAGTTTTAATTCGTTTGTTTTTTCATTTGACGGGAATCGGTTGCAGTTTAGAGGTCAGTGTTGATTTTGACTCGAAGTTACACTGTGTTTAAGTATTCTATGAAAAGGGCGAAGTAAAAATTTTGCAGCAAATTAAAAACATTTGCAAAAGTTTTCGTCAAACTTTTTAATATTGTACAGTTAAAAAACTATTACGAAATGCAGCAATACAAAAGGCGAAAAATTGGGCGCTGGTCTACAATTCTACCACAGCGTTCAAACTGTAAATGAACAAAACCATTATTAAATCAACGCACATTATTTAGGCTCTGGCTAAGTGCGCTGGTCTAGAATCCGGCGCTCTTTCACTTATGTACGTGAAAAGTTATGCAAAAAACAAAACAAAGTAATACCGCATACCACAACGCATATTGTTTGGGTTAGGGTACGGGTTAGCGTTTGGGTGAGGGTGGGTCAAGTAATATTATGTTTATTATTAATAATAACTTGACCCACCCTCAACCAAACGCTAACCCGCACCCTAACCCAAACAATATGTCTTGTGGTATGCGGCATTTGAAGAAAGTTGTTTTTTTAATTAATTTTTACGTACAATAGTGAAAGAGCGCCGAATTTGGGACACAGGCTAAGAATTCTGCCACCTTTTTGTACAATGATGAAAAACAATTATGAAACCAGTCGTCAAAATTGAAATTGCAAACTGGGAATTAAATACTGTAACTGAAGCACATTTTTGTCCGGGGGTTTATATTGCTAACATTATTTGGTTTAGGTTGCGAGTAAGTGTTTGGGTTTATCGAAGTATTTACCACTTTATTTATTTTTTTATTGCAGTTTCAATTTGGACAACTCTTTTGGTTACTTAAAAACAAATTTGTAAGATTCTAGACTGAGGCCGAATTTGAAAAAAAGATTTATGCAAGTATTTTTTGGTTTAAATTATTTACGGCCACAAATTACAGAATGCAATCTTGGGTCTTACAAGATCATGGGTTGAAAGTTTCAGTTTAATAAGCTTTCCAGTTGACATTTAGACCGCAGGTTTTTAAGAATTTTACGTAACCATTAGCAATATTTTTTTATAATTTTTCGGTTTTAACATCAATTTACCATTTCCAAACAGGCTGCAAAACTAAAATTTGGTCGAACATATGTTTTGTATTAGGACATAAAGTATAAAATCAAAATTCAGTTGTGCTTTAAATTTCAATTTGTTTCATAAATTTGCGACAAAATGTCGGACTCTGGAAATAGAAGGGAAAGTAGCGCTCGGTTGAAGCGTAACGTCACGAAAATGGCGTTCAGAGGTCGGGAAAAGGTCAGTATCAAATGTTGGCTGCGTCAATTTACTAACTGTGTGCTAGTCTGCACTTGATTACACTTTTTGAGGACATCAGGTGTGCAGAGCCAAATTTTGAGGTGTGCATTTGTGTAATCATGATTTTATGCACAACAACGTTCCAGATTCAACCACATTTCAACTTTTTTTCAAAATTTATGTGTAAATTTTTTATTTCAGAAAATAATGTATTCTCTAGCATCTGTTTTGGTTCATCTTGTGAGTTTCAGATTAGAGTCTTCATACTTTGTTTTATCCAAGCGTCTGCTGAAAAAACACCTAATATCACCAAACCTTGCTAAATTTTCAATAAAATTATAGTGTACACACAAATTGCTTTATAAAAAGGTTGGGTGTGCACCTGCCACAGAATGCAGACAGGTTTTATAAAAAGGCTGAGTTGTGTTAAGATTCTGCACCTCCGGTGTGCATAAAAAAGTTAACCTGCAAACTTAAGCTCCACACCCAAGATCTTGTCGAAAGGTTTAATCAAATGCAGACTCGGTCATGATTTTCTAAAGCAGGATTCCATTGTGTTTGAGTTATTTACTTTGTGTTGTATTTATTTTTTTTACAGTTACAGTAATTGAAAAAAATGACCTTTTTAGGCAGAATTTTTTATTTATTTAATAGTCTGAATGTGTCTTGAATGTTTAAAGTGGAATCCCATGAGATTCTAGAACTTTGGATTTCGAATTTAGAACAACGAATCCAGAATATTGAATCCTAGTATATTTTTATTGAATTATTTAACCCTGATTTTGTTTGAACAGGGTTGTTCCTAAGAAAAAATTTACACTCGCCAGCAAGGCGAGCAGCTATCCATCAGCACTCGCCCAGACCGAATAACAATAGCCAAATTCGTTGGCACGCCGTCTGCAAATTGCCATTTCTTGGGTTATCGTTAACCTGTCTTGTGGTTTCTATGCGAAACATTTGTTTTTTAAGAGTCTGGTCATTTATTTCCATGCATGGTTCAACAAATTATTGACCCATTAAGCAGTGAACATTTGTTACAGTCTTCAGTGAAAAAAATAACGCTGACAATTTAGTAGCCACGGCCTGTTCGTTTATCATTTTTTTTTAAATGCTCGCACTTTTTTTTTCGTATTCTGGTTTTTCTATGCTTGAAGGACGTTTCACCGCTGGTTGCTTCGCGCTAGAAACAAAACGCAAAACTTCGCCTAACAGTATAGTAGCTGGTTAAACAGCAAATAATCACAAAATAATTGTAAATTTACAACTACACCATTCTTTCACATAGTAAACAACTGTATGCACTAGAGTTTCTGTGCAGGGCTATGAACTTAAGAGAGCGCAACGACATACCTACGTAAACTAATTGGTAATTCTCAGCTGTATGGTTTTTAAAATACCGTAGTGTTCAGTGGGCCGTTTCGGTCTCTTAAACGTCTTAAAATACACTGCCTACAAATAATATAAGACATTTACATTCGAACTTATTGTTACCAAAAACTCCAGTAATTGCTTATAATTTTCTTATGCAAACAATTCAATAAATACAGAAAAGTAAAATTCTTATCGCTGGGTACATCGCAAGTCCAATAAACTTTTCCATGAGCATCAACGACCGGGTTAAACTTAAAAAAATTAACCTTTAAGTTTAACAATAAATCTCATAACTATTTACCACTGCAGCAATAGCGTCTTTGATTGTTTGCCGGTAAACGATTTTTTAAAACGGGACAAAGAGTCTTTATTGCGATCTTACCACGGACAAAGAATCTTTAATACGAGCTTCGAACGTGACTTCGATTAACCTTATTATTTGTGTAGTGTTTAAGGTATTTGCGCCTTAGTGTTTAAGGAAATAACTGGCGCTAAGTAATATTTCGCTTAGTAGTGGTGCTTAACACAAGTTGAAATTTCCTGGCAATAGCCACTCGCCAGTCGGGATTTGCACTCGCATTGGCGAGCGGGCGAGTGCTTAGGTCCAACCCTGTTGAAGGAGGGCTTATTGCTCATACAACCCACAAGGCCCACAGTGTTAACCTGTGTATATTGTAATCAAAAATATATTCTAACAAATGTTAACATTCTTAACAACTACTATTTCCAGCAATTTGGAAACTGTAGTACATGTCCAGCTTGTTAGAATTCAAGGTTCAATATTCTACTTTAAACATCCCTAGTCTTATACTTGAGTTTTTTAATTTTTAGTGGATTTGAATTTTTATAATAGAACATTTGCAATGAACCCAATTGTTTGTTCCGTTTTATAAGTAAGTCATGATTATTTGAAAGCGGAAACTTTGTCAGATTAACTAGGATTTTATAGTTATCTTACCAACTATACTTTACACACTTTACACATTTAAAAAAGAGAAATTTTAATCGGAATAAAACTTTTGACTTAGAGATTCAATCTTGAATATAGTTTCTTTGAATATTTCTTTTGAAATGAAGTCGCTATGGTTACTGTAACTTGCAAAAATCTCACCATTCCTTGAGAAAATAATGTTTTTAAGTGTTCCTGTTTGATTTAAATTTTATGCTTTTTTCCTACAGTAGTATTTGTAATGAACCATATGGATTTGTTTTCACTTGTACGAGTCATTCTCTGCGTTTGTCATATGTTATCGTGTTTTGTGTTTTGCAGATGCTGCGTTCGCTCGGGCGCGGCGATGAAACCAAGGATGAAATCATCGACAATTACGTTCACCTTGTTACTAAGCAACAGGTGAATCTTGATTAAATAACAACCACGAGTCACTTCCTGCACTTTTGTCTCCTAAATGTTTAAAACCAGATTTGTAGCGAATTGGTAAACTTATATTTTGAAAAGTTGCACTTCAGCTAAATACATAATTATGTTCTTGGTAAACTTACATTTTGCTTAACCTAATATTTTCACTAACACTTGAAATATGCCGAAAGGAAGTTCCTATAGGGATTCTGTTGTTTCCATTCAATCAGAAAAAGAAAGCGAATAAATATCTGCAATTATTTTCACATTTGATTCTTTGTAAATGTCCATATTTGTCTGATTCTAAATAGGATAATCAGGTGTCAATTTAAAACGACAAATTGTATTAAATCCTCGACAAGCTTTTGCACAAGCTGCTTTATCAGGTCAAAGTAGAAACTTTTAGCAAATGAATTTAGACAAATTTAAGCGCACAGCAATAGTATTTTTTTTTTTAGATAGTAATAAATGTATTGTCATTTATCCAGTGTTAATATCGCTTTCCTTAAAACTATCTTTGGTAAATAATTTGTAATTTTATTAAACTGTCATATAGCATATCATGATAAGTTAAGATTACCAGATTATAAATGATTTGTTAATATTATCGCTAATAAGAGTTGCCACAAGTATTTGGTTGTCTTTGAATTTTGTCAGTCAGCTTAAATTATCATTTCTTTCCAAATTTTCAACTATATTTGCTGTTGTGTTAAGCTCGGCATCTAAACTCTTTTGTTTTAGAATTCTATTCAAAAACTATTGAGCGATCCAATTTAGGTTTTTCAAAAAACTAAAATTTTTTCTTTGAAAAGTTTTGAATTTATGTCGCATTTGAAATGTTTGGACCAAGATTGGCAATTTTTAGGTCTAACATTTCAGCTTCATGGCCAAAAACTTTTTTCAAACGAGAAACTCAGAATGCTTTTGGACTATAGACATTTTAGGTGAAAATAAAAACTAGAGTTTAGAAATCACTGTCACAACAGTCATTTCACAAATTAAAATTTAAATCCCGGCAAATGGCCTTAATTGTCAAATTAGCAAACATGAATTGAGTTTCAAGTTACAAGCTTTTGAAAAGTATTTGAATTTTGATTTCTTGCTGAGATTGGCACAGCAGCAAATCACTCTTATTCCTCAAAATACTTAATTTGAGTTACTTATGTTGTAAGTTATGAGTAGTGTTATTTGGTGGAGATATGTGCTTGCAAATGCTTGCATTTACCTGTGGTGGCCTACTTCCAGCCGCTGCTGCATTTCGATTAATGATTACCTCAAGATATCTCCACTTTACAAACACATTCCAAAGCATTACATCATAGTGTTGTTATTCCATGAAACACGTTTGCTAATAACTAGATAGCTATAGTTTTTATTGCGATCAATTGGATCAGTTTGTAGTTAATTCTAATGTTATTTAGGGATTCCTTGTATGTTTAAATTCTAGTTCTAATGTAATTTCCATTTTGACCCAAACTACTTAAAATGTACAATGGCGTTTTTAAGTTTCTCATTTAAAACAAATATCTGAACTGCAATTGAAAATACAGCCTAAAAATTGCCTTTGATTTAAGAATTTTGTCATTCACATTTCTCAGGAAACAAATTGCAATTCCTTATGATTTTAGGTAATTTCTAGATTGGGAATTCTAATCTACTGGAAAAATGTTGAAAAGAGTTTAGAATTTTAAAAACAGTATATTGCAAGAGATAGTAGTTTCTATTACAACTTAAATGTCATAACATTCAATGCAATCAACAGATTTTATATTTTCCAACTTTTAGCAATAACTCATGCCATCATTAACTGTGGAAATAAAGTGAAGATAAAACGAATAAAATGTAGTAAAGGAAATTAAAAATAGCGAAACGTAAGTCCCTTACTTTTCACTCTAGCTATTATTGAAGTGTTCTCAAGTGTTACTATTATGATGTCACAGTGGTGTGTGTTGTCAGCAGCTCATGTTTCAAACTGTTGTTGTTGTTCGAAAGTGAGATTTGGTTAATTAAGTCGTCATCCAAAACCTGTGGCACTTCAATCTCCATTTCTTGTAGCTTTTTGTGGATAGTTTGAAATCTGTTTTTTATAATTTTTTAAAAAACATAAGAATTTAAAATGAGTGTTCTTGCTTTCAAAAATTCAAACTTAATGTAATGCAAAATAAAACTTAACCAATAGGTTAATAAACTCAAATACATATCCAACGAGCTTAATTGAATAAAAATTTTAACATATCTGAAGGACACCAAGGCAACATTTATAATTTTAATAAAACACTAAAATATAAAACTAAAAACCAGCAAAGGCATTAATAAATAACCCACACCTTGTTATGACATTATCTTTGCTGAATTATGCTAGTGCTATTACAGTGGCTTCAACAGTTTGATATATATTAGTTAAATTGTTGTCTTTGTTTTTGTAAATTAAATGCTTCTAGCTGTATTGCATTAATGCTTGTTTATTAATATTAATACTTTTAGAGTCTAGATTTCAGTGTTTTGATAAAGAATTGATTATGTTTGAAGTGTTTTGTCAACAGTTAAGCTTTCTTTACATAATTAGCCACAAATTCATTTCAATGAAACCTAATGTATTGTATGAAATGTATTGCTCCAAAGACTAGTGTCAACAGTTTGAATTATTTGTTATTTCACTGCCACACAGTGAATATTAACAAAGATTATTGAAAGCATTCATTATAAAACTGTTTCAATCCTGTTGGTTTTTTGAAAAACATAAGACCTCATCATGTTTTAAACAAGTATATAACATTTAAAGAATCACTAGAGTGATTGCTTTTAATGAAATGGGTGTTCTCTGGCTTGTAATTTATCAGTCAAAAGTAATTAAAACAACACTTGTTGCTCCATGGAATGTTACCAGGTCTGCAGGCAAATCGAAAAATTAGTTGAAAACCTGTATTTTTCATCATGTTTTTTATTTATTTTGGCCTCAATTGATCTAACAGTACTCAGATATGCAAAAATGAATCCCTTGTAAAAAATTGCAAGCAGTTTAAGACTCCCTTGGGTAAAAATGTTTCAAAAAATCTTCAATATAAATTTTCACACTTTAACTGTATTCTTAGAATATTAGTGTTTCTTAACTTTTTTCACAGCGTCCCAAACACTGAGCTATACCAGCAAAGCTTTGCCGACCTAATTCTACCCGCTGAACATTTTTAAGGGAAAAACATAATAAACTAGAAGGGGGTGCGGTTGTTGTATATTTTGTCAGGGGATATATTTTCAGGGCTTAGTGTTTATTTTCAATTTTTACTTTATTTTAATTTTTTTTTTTTTAATTTTTTTTTTAATATTTTGTATTGTGTACTTTATATTATATATTTTGTTTTTCATTTTCCTTAACTTGTTTCTGCAAGCAAAAACAGATATGGGCCGAAAACTTCCCCACTTAAAATATGCCTTTGATGCGAAAGGGGTTCAAATATGGCGTAGAATTTGGGGAATGATCGAAACATATATTTGATAAATAGAATTTACTTAGATAATGCATATGGCTATTTTATTAAATTTTGACCAGCTTACGTGTTTGAAAATCAAATATTATCATTCTCTTAAAGACTAAAAATGGTTTAACGCCTATGGTTTGCTATACTTTTGCAAACTTTCACTAGGTAATTTTTTACCATAGCTTGGTCCGAGCAATCACTGTTAAAACAGGCTTTAAATCTGTCGTTTCAAACAATATGAAAAACACTATTACGTGCCTAATACGCAAACTATTAAATCGAAAGTTTTGCTAGATAAGTTTAGGCCTGATGTTGGTATGCTGGTTGGAGCAAGATGCACAACAGGTGCTAACAGAGAGGCGTAGACTGCCTTAAGATTTCGCATTTAAACTTGCGGCGGTAAATACACCCTATTGACACTTAATTATTAGGCGAAGCTTATCGCGAAGTAATTGGTCGCCCCAAAAAATGCTGACGCCGCATTTAAAGCAAGC
The DNA here is from genome assembly GCF_963924565.1 of Ascidiella aspersa. Classification (NCBI taxonomy): domain Eukaryota; kingdom Metazoa; phylum Chordata; class Ascidiacea; order Phlebobranchia; family Ascidiidae; genus Ascidiella; species Ascidiella aspersa. Next base: position 335,914 of record NC_139451.1, read on the forward strand.
ATTATAAATGTGTCGCCGATATTCTGCCTTGAACATCCCTACTCGAAATGCTTCCCTCCGTTAATTGTACGGTGGGTGAAACTTTATTCACGGCCTTACCTCTTTGTGTATTACCGCGACAACACGATGAAATACGATTTGGAGAATATTGGAAACATCGTATTTGGAGAATATTTGCTATTTGCACCTGTTCTGTATGTTACTCCAATCCAACATATCTACACACAATTATAAGTTGTGTATAATAATATAATAACTTATGGCTTTGAAGCGAAGGGGGTTCAAATATGGCGTAGATTTTGGCAAATGATCGAAACATACATTTGATCAATAAAAATTTACGTAGATAATGCTTACGGCCATGTTATTACATTTTGGTCAGCTAGCATGTTTAAAAAGTCAATTTTTTCATTCTCTCTAAATGATTTAACGTCTATGGTTTGCTATACTTTTTCCAACTTTTACTGTGTAAATTTTTACCATGCCTTGGTCTGAGCAATCACTGTTGAAACAGAGTTTAATTCTGTAGTTTTTAGCAATATGCAAACACGTTTATGTGCCTAATAAGCCACGTTTTATATTGAAAGTTTTGCCAATTTAAATCCAATAAACGCAAGATTTATTTATTTATGACGCCATGTTATGACGTAGCTTTGTAACGTCGTCGTTAAGAATGCGTTAAACTTAAGCTTTTTGTTGTTGCGGCCCTTGTATAATTATATTTGCTTAGACCTGGTGTTGATATGTTTGAATGGTGCAACAATTACAACATGTGCTAACAGAGATGTGTACACTGCCTGTAGGATTCGCATTTAAATTTGCGGTGGTAAAATATTTTGTGTTGTAAGAGCAATAGGTTTTTTTACTTAGAGAGGCCTCTTTATGAAAGGCAAGTCGCATGTGCATAGTTTTACTAGGCAAGCCACTTCCAACACAAATGTTGCACGCGCGGGACAATAGGGCGCAGCAGGGATGCCAGCAGCCGCCTCGTCGCGACGCGAGCTGGACAAAGCAAGCGAATATGAACGAATTCTGTATGAAAGTTTTTCTGCTGCTAGATGGCTGTCGTTAGCTACAAAGTGCTAAAACGCAATATTTCAGGTTTTTACCCCCCAAGCAAAGGCCCCTGGGAGTGCAGCCTCATAAACTTTTACAAAGCACCTACATACCACTCTACGCCATGTCTGAAAATTTGAAGGTTCTACGATGTCTACTTTTTCTATAAAGCTTCGGACAAAACTCGGTCTGAAACATACCATAGGAAACCAAAAAAGAATAGCGGCAAAAACAAGATATGTCCCGAAAATAAATTTTCGGCCCATATAATTAGTATTAACAAGTCAGATGTCTTTGTATTGCTTCCTCAATTCACTCATGGTTTCCCCAAATTTTTTAAATTTTGTAGAAATCTTGCTTGAAGCAACCTCAATAAATCTAAGCATGTGAATTACTTTAGTCTTTACCCGACCAGATCAAATGGCGACAAAGTTTTAGTTCGCTGCCCATGGGTTGAAAAATCACTTTTTCTAAATATTTACTTTATTTTTCAGGTTCAGTTTACAAAGTTCCAGCAAGATATGAAAAGATACCTTCAATCCATAATCGGTAAAGTTCATATTTTTGAAATTTCTACTGATTCATTAGTTTTGATTTTTTTAACAAGATATTTTGAGGATTATAGTTGTTACATTTTCTTTTTTTGCTTTATAAAGCTAAATATTTAAACTGTTGATTTTAAAAACATATGCAAAGCCTAAATTGTTTCTCAAAATTGACAAAAATATATATTCCGTCGCATAACAACAAGCATCATCAGTTTCTGTAAAAATATATTGTCTGAAAAAAAAAATTAAGTTGTTTGCATGAGATTCTTTAAAACCAAAAGTGTTTTAGCTTTTTCAGGTTGCTTACTTTTTTTAATTTTAGCAATGCAGTCGGCAGCCAATGATTTCTATGCATCGCTGGGAGAGGTTTACGAAGACGGTTGGATGGGAAAAGATATGGTCGCAACACTCTCAAAAGTAAGTGTTAATTGAAATAAAGTTGTGAGTAGAATGAAATACTTATCAGATGCTAGCTTGTGCCACAATCCACTTAACCTGGGCGAACTTTTTTTATTTTTCCTAAAATTCACAAATATATTTTAAAAACTTGTTTTACCATTTCTTGTTTCAAGCTTCTTAAAGTAATATAATGCAATGAAGTATAACTACAGAAGTTTGGATTGTACAGAACCGCGATAAATTTGATTAAAAACGCTTCCTGTAAAATCGTCATTAAAGGCAGATTGTATTAATTGTAGGTCGGTCTTTTGCATTGTTAAGTGGTTTATTTACAAAACTGAACAGATTGCACATTTATATTGTTGCAATGGCACCTGCAACTATGATTTAAATAAAGTTTGCAATATACCTTTAATAGCAAACATCGTTTTGTGTTTCGAAACAATTTGACAAGCTAATCAAAAATTTGCACATTGCTTTTAATTAGGCATTTCTAATACTCAACATTTTATCTTGACGCCTGTTATTTTGGATAGAAAGTTTTGTGACCTGATCTGATAGCAAATGACATTATATAAATGTTATACAAAGTCTATGAAATTATAACCTTTAAAGATAACTTTGTATTTTGCTCTAATTGGCGTTATTTTTACTTTACATAGCTTTAGTTATTAACTTTATATTTTCGATATATTTGCCACAAATCATGGATTTTTTAATTAAACTGTTATCGGATAGCAGCTTGGGTCACTTAATATCTAACATCATACTTCCAACCCAATTTAACTTTTATTTTTTACAGACGACGAATCTTCTGCACAGTGACCTTCACGCCCGACTGAACACAGAGGTTATATCTGTCCTACAAGATCATCTCACTCAGGTTCGAATAAATTGAGTGTTTCAGAAACGACGTTTTACAAAACTTTTATCAAATGGCCGAATAAGAATTGGGATCGCATTTGAGATACAAAATTTTGTGGTAATATAAAAGTTGAAGGCCCCTGCAATAAACTGAATAGTTGTTTTCAAAGCTTATTTTTTTAGTGCAATGAGATGAAGGTCAAAGTGAACAAGCGAGGTCGGAAGTTGGTGGATTTTGACGCGGCACGACGAAATCTCGCAAGCTTACAGGGAGCAAAAAAACTCGAGGAAACAAAATTATCTAGGGTGAGATTTCTATGTGACAATGACCACTAGTTGTCACATTATATGGGCCGACAATGTTTTTCGACGTATCTTATTAAGATTTGTTATACAAGAATAAATTTTAAGCCCATATATACATAGAAAGCATTCTTTTTGTTACTTTAAAATGCTACCTGCTTTTTTATGGGTTTTAAAATTCATTTTTTGTCTAATTAAAACCTCCAGCCGTTATACTCCAAAGAATAAGATGTTTGTTGAACAAGTATACCACATATAGAGCCATTCTGACTGATTTAAATTTACAGATATTTACTGTGTACTTACAGGTTGCAGTTTCAAGGCACTGCATTTAGGTTTAAAGTGCTGAGTCGGTCTATCAACTTATACGGCCTCCTTATGTATTTACTGCAGAGTATTAGTAGTATGCCTTGGAAGATGGTCGTTTAAAGTTTATTTCTACTTGTTTTATAAAATGCCAACAATCAACAATTTTTAATTTTAGCAACTATGCTTATTTTTACATATTTGGACAAAATGGAGATCTTCAAAAGGTAACCAAAATCAATCTGTTTAAAAAGTAGATTTTGAATAAACTTGCATTCCGCATATACTTTATGTTTTATTGTGAATTATCTTTTGAACATGATATTCACGTGATAGGCCCAGGATCACGTGACAGAGGCCCATGATACTTACGAGACGCTGAACTCACAACTTCACGAAGAACTTCCCGACCTTTTCGACTCGCGGGTCGTCCTGTGCGCCGACATTGTTACGAACATCGCAACTGCTGAGAAAGCTTTCTACAACGAACTTTCCGAGGTGAACTTATGTGATTTAAATACTTTTGGTTTCAAAACCTTGTAATATGAGGGTGCGAGATAAGTCATTTGCTTAATGAATTCAATCAAGCAATTTTATCCTGCACCTATATTAAGGCTCATTCTAACATAGACGTATTGAGGTTTTTACGTTAGAAAACAATTACGTAAAGTAGAGTTCTCTGTCCGTCGTTTTATTCTACAAGGCCATCGCAATGATTCCGTTAAAATATGTTTGATATTTTTAATAACGTTTGAAGATAAAAACTGTCACAATTAACTGATTTCAGTATCAAAGAGCAATTAAGGTTGTTTTTAAAACTCTTGTGAAAAAATGATTTAGAATTCAGTGTAGCCACTTTGTATTTGAGTTAATTTGATGTGAAGCTGAAGTTATGTGTTTAGAAAGTTTTGTAGTAATTTTCAACGATTGTAGTGTTGACCATTTTATTTGTAAAGTTACTGTTTTGTTTTCAAATTGCATTTAAAACCTGTCAAGCGATCCAATTTTCTATCGTTGTGTTTCTATCAGCCTGAATATTGTTCAGGTTCGAACGAAGCTGCTCGATGTCGTGGCAAATATCAAAGACACTTTCAACAACGGGGAATATAAGATCCAACGACTCCACTCACCAATGTAAATGCTATAAAAATATTTTAATGTTTTACGAGCGGTTTTAAAAGTACCTCCTTTATCCACTCACCAATGTAAATACATTACTATGTTTTATAAAAATTCATTAACAAAATTTTTTTAAGTGGCTTGCATAGTCTTCCCTCAAAGTAACTACAGCAGTAATGTCCGGTACTACTTATTCTATTCCTGTAAGGAATATTTTTCCAAAAGTTAACCTTTTGAGAAGAAAACTGTTGGATTGCAAACAATTGCTGAAATACCGCCCTGGTGTTTCTATCGGCTGTCTGTACCAGATTTTTTAATTTTTAAATAGCAACAATGTTAAAAGGGAGTTGATTTTGTATTTCACCTTTTTTTCCATTGACGCATTGTTTTAAAAATGACTGGTTAAATTCCAATGAACATTGTGGCATGGATTTTAAGTATTTTGTTTCATTTAAAATGCATTTGTTTGAAATAAATAATTTGAGAAGCAAAGCAAGCTATTGAAGCTTGTAAAATAAAGTAGCAATTTTGAAGTGTAAGAAGTTTATTTTTTTTGCCCGGTTGTTTTCAATCTTTTTTACACTTAGTAGCTTTTTCCCTCGATTTTGAAAAGAAACCATTCTGCTTAAATTTACTTAAGTTTATTAAAGCCAACCCCAAAAACAATTAATTTAACAGAGGGAGAAATTTTACGACAGCTGTAAAAAAAGTTATTTTTAATTTTTTTAAACTACGCACAACACCTGGAACCCTTCTCAGTAAATTGCCTGCATTAGATCAATTTTGTGCGAGTCTCTATATCAGGGGCTTGATTTTTCTAATCCCCTGGTATATTTCCAGGCGGGTGGAAACGGCACCGAAGGTTCCGGAACCGGCGACCTTGCCGGCCGATGAGGGTCAAAGGTCACGGGGTCACTCGGAAAGGTCATCTGGTGACCGAAGGCTCAGCGGGTCAACTTCGAACAAAAACTCAAGGTATATTTGTCGATAAAGATGTTTGTGACAGATCGGACGAAGCTACCGCATTATATCAAAATGCAATGTTATTAATGTTATTATAATCAAGTAAGCAAACTAAATTTTTCAAGGGCAATTTTTTTCTGGTAATTTTGCCCAAAAATGGCATTAAAGAAGTTTAAATGCTATCAGTTGTCAATTGAAAAAAAAACCTTTGAAAATTTTTTTTCTTTGAAATAAAACTCAAATCATGGCTAACACTTCAAAAGTAATTTGCAATCGGTACCAGCCTAGTATCGGACGTGTAGTATGTGACGTCACAGTGTGTTATTGTTTGAAGGAGCGGAAAGAATGAAGAAAGAAGGAAGCGAAGTTCGAACCACTCCGAGCCCGAGTAAGCCAAACTCTGTTTTTATTGTCAACCGTAATTTGCATCGTTTGTTGCAAAGTTACCGCACGACACATTTTGCCCATTGTCCTTTACAGTAGTGGTTCTTAACCAGGCCTGCGAAACCTTTCGAGTATGTTGTGGTGTTTAGCAAAACGAGGCAATATTGTTGCAAGTTTTATTCCCTCTGTTAAACTACGCTCGCATCTGTAATGTAGCTTAAAAACGAATCTCAAACCCAAAAAGGTCGGGAAATCGACATCATCCAACCCATCAACTGATGATGATACAAGTTTGTATCAAAAAGCCGTAATTTGAAAATGCTACCATGCTACCACCACTCAGTGAAGTGGTTCTCAACCGGGGCGCCCTGGTGTGCCATTTCTAATGCTTAAGGATGCCGATAGGGATAGGTCAACTATTTGTGTGCGATTAGAGACCATTATATCAAATGACATTTTCCTACATGTTCTAAGTTGATTGTCTTGTTAAAGTTCCATTTATAGCGACATTTTAGCAAAATACTCAACGAAAATTCAGTCGGGGTGCCGAAAATCTTTTTATTATTTTTTAGGGGTGCGTAATCCATAAAAGGTTGAAACTGACCTAATGAATATATTTCAACCTTTCAATGTTTGTTTTTCAAGTTCGCATCAATACGTCAACATCCAGATCGGGCAGCAGTTGGGTCACGTGACCAACGGAACCGACCAATCAGAAGCTCCGAAGATCACCCAAGCACCAGAGGACATCAAAGAGGTAACCACGGTTGTGACGTCATAAGGTTTTCGTTGTTTGATCACACAGGTTGGAATGATTGCTGTTAGTGCAGCTAGGGTGTATGGTGATATCGGATTGTACCCGATGTCAAGTCGTGCTATCGTTCTTCGTCACCAAATTGTCAGAGGATTTTTAACCAGGCTTTGAAAATCCCAAGTAAAGTTTAAAATTTTTAATTAAAATTAATTTTATCAAAAAAAATAGTAAAATGAAAAAAGCAAAATTGCCAATTGAGCCAAGAAAATGCTTTTAAACGTTTCTTTCCATCTATTTCGCTTGCTTGAGCACCGTAATGCCGTCATTATCGAATCGCGACACTTTTGTTCGAAATATCCGATATCACAATAAACATCTCCAACTACAGCTCCAGCATTCATTCCAATCCCTGTGTGTGGTTCAAGTATTGCGTAAAATACACGACTCTAGAGTTGACTTTACATGGTTTGGTGTCTTTCGTGACATGTTTGGACAAATTCTAAGTGCCCCAGAATTATCTGCACCTTACTAAACTAATTTATCAGAACAATAATAACAACAAACTAGCTTTGTCTTTCATAAACATTACATTTAAATTGTTTAGGGTAACTTTCAATCACTGTTAAACCTTATTATGATGCGCATTACCTTATATTTCTACACTTGGAGTTTTAACCAGGGTGAGATGTGTTGAATTAATATGACAAAAATAAACTTAAACCGAGATTTGTATTTATTATTATAAAAACAGACAGCTGTTGTAATTTAAATCAGTGGTTCTCAAACATCTGAAAAAATCTTTTTAATTCTTTCACTTTTAAAATATATTAGACTGGGCGCATCCTTTTTGTGTTTTAATATCAATAAATAAATCATTTGTCAGCTTACCTACAATAAATAGTTTTGAATAAGTTGCGACTAAAAATGTTAAAGAATATTGAAAGGTGATTTAAAAATTTATCCGGTTTTAAAAAATGAAGTCAAGGAAACAAAATGTTGCCAAGTGAAAAGTTTGAGAGCCACTGATTTAGATTGTTTTAATGTAGATGTGTTTGTAAAGCTTGTTTATTGCACAATGTTTTGCCCCTCTGTGCTTTGTATGTGTGTGTGGGTGTATGTGTGTGTGTGTGTGGGTAGTTGTCACTAACCGCATGTCGTCGGTGCATGCCACTCCACAGCAGGAACCCGACAAACCAAAACCATCGCCGCGCCTGACGCTTGACACTGGCAACGTGGCAACTGAGGCGGGTGCCAGTGGCAAGGTGGCAACTGAGGCGGGTGCCAGTGGCAAGGTGGCAACTGAGGCGGGTGCCAGTGCCGAGCTGTCACCTGCCACGGCGCCACAGGCCAGACCGCGAACCATGACCCTCCCCGAGGCCGGATCGGAACCGCAGAATGTCGCCGACAAGAAAAAGTCGCAAACTTTGGAACGAAACAAGCCAGAGGTTGGTTTGCTGCCCCCTTGTGTTCAGGTACTAACACCACATTTGCGTTCGACTAAAATGCCGCTTAACCGATATAATCGCCGCTTTTTCAGTCGACCAAGAAGCGGAGGTCTCTTCTTTTTTTCACCGGACTCGACAAATTTTTTTCACGAGCTCCGAAGAACGATGACTCGACAAAAAGTCCCGAGGATAAAAGTGCCGCGTCAGCGAATCCTCACTTCCAGAGAATGCACTCTCCAGATTACCGTAGCGACGAAATACAAAGATCCAACAGCGATACTGGTAGTCTTGGTAACCTTGGTAACCGGGCAGCTTCTGATGACGGTCGCCATGACAACGACGGTTTTCATACTTTTGAAAAGTTGGATCACGATTCATGTGAGCATGAAACAAATGAAGAGGTGAAAGATGATCTTGAATTGCATCACGGTGATTCATATGAGCAGCATCATGATATGGATCATGCAGATAAATTGGATGCTGCTCATGATACATCTCATGAATCATATGAACAGCATACTAATCAAGATCTTGACGCTGTTCGTAACTCAAATGATAGAGCTCATGAATCATATGAGCAGCATCATGATGAACATCATGAAGATAAAGTGGACGCTGTTCATGATCACGACCAATCACATAATGAAGATCACGATTCACATGATGGAGTTCATAATTCACATGATGGACTTCATAATTCACATGATGGACTTTATGATTCACGTGATGAAATTGATTCACATGATGAAAGATACTTGCGGATGACTCCAGCTTACAGGGATCAGGTTGAAGTTGAATCGGTCAATTCCGATGAAAAACATAATTATGAAAATGTGGAGTTCGGCAACAAACGACCAAGTTATTCTGACGACAATGAGGATATGTTACCTAGCAACCATGATGATGACGCCGCCCCTAGCAACCATGATGACGGCGCCTCTCCTAGCAACCGTGATGACGGCGTCTCTCCTAGCAACCATGATGATATGTTCCCTGGCAACCATGATGATATGTTCCCTGGCAACCATGATGATATGTTCCCTAGTAACCATGATGACGTCTCCCCTAGCAACCGTGATGATGACGTCTCCCCTAGCAACCATGATGATATGTTCCCTGGCAACCATGGTGATATGTTCCCTGGCAACCATGATGATATGTTCCCTAGTAACCATGATGACGTCCCCCCTAGCAACCGTGATGATGATGTTTCACCTAGCAACCATGATGATGATGTTTCACCTAGCAACCATGATAAAGTCTCCCCTAGCAACCATGACGTCATTAGTCTTGACGGAAGTTCCAGTGTTTCTTCTCAGTCGTCTATTTTTGTGTCGGACGACGAATCGTTTCGCAAAACTTTGGTCGCTCCTTTGGTCCTACCACTAGGTGGTGCTAATCACAACCCTGGTGATGATGTCACAAAAGTTGATGAACATGCCGCTGAAAGTAATGACGTCAAAAAAACTTCCAATTTAAGTGATGTCATAAACGCAGCTCTAAATCCTTCGATGACACAGCCTGGTTCTGGCCAAGAGGTCATCATTCCACCTGGTTCTGCTCCTGAGGATTTTTATGACTTCGCAGTGGACTATACTGCCTCTAGTGGTGATAAAAATACCCCCGAAGACGAAAATATATACGATGTGGCCGATGATGTCACTGATGACGTCATCAAAGTTGGCAATCCCAGCAAAGACACAAATTCCGACTTTAACGTAAAAGTTTTTGCAAAAAGTGGACTTTCTGGCAGTGACTCAGCAAAAGTGCTGCAGAGTGATGAGTCAGCAAAGGTATCATTTAGTGAAAATCAAACTCAGGTTAATTTGTAGTTAGAAACAGATTGTTTTGTAATTCTTGTCGTTCGGCCAGAATTTGTTGCATTTTTACTTTTTGTAATTGAAACATCGACAGAGAATTGATTGGGGAATCCCCTCTCTGGTTTTTATTCGGTAAACTTTTAACTTTTGAACACCAAGATTTGATTCAATTTTGTTGATTTAGGAATCAATTGCCGCAAGCAAGTCATTTTTGATTGTAGTTAATCTTACAGCTATCGATCTAAAATGCAGTTTTATTAATCGATAATTATTGTTTTTATTTTTGTTGCAAATAAAGTGCTGTGATTGAGTTTTTAAATACTGATCTTTGAATGTTATAATTGGAGCAATCTTAAAATAAACAAATTGTTTTTACAGATCTTCAGGATTTAAAGTTTAATTTATTCAGATTATCAAATCGTAATTGCATTTTCAGATGGCTTCAGTAATTCTTTTAATATACTTAACCTATTGTTTTGTCATTGTTACCTATTGTTGTGTCTGGTTTGAATTGACTGTACAGAAACTTTATTATAATATTTAGTAATTTGATTCATAATTTCTTTATTTGTAAAAATAAAAGCATTAAATGTTGTGATGTTTGTTGGACAAAAAAACTATGATTGAAATTTATGTGCAAGAGATTATTGACGGTTTGTTCTAATTAATGATGAAGAAAATTGAATTCCCCCAAATCACTCAAATAAACCAGAAAAAGGGCATCAAAATAATTTCTTTCGGTTTTTTTGAGTTCTTTGATATTTACTGATTAGTAAATGTTGAATGTTTAATTGCAAAATTGAACCTTGTTCTTATTTGAAAGCGTGTTGTGTTGATTTACAATCTTGTGCGAAAGTGTTTTTGCACGAAGCGCTGCATGTTCCTATTAACCTTGAAGCAGTTTGACAATTGATTTTCATTCTTTTTAAATACTTGTTTGTTCAAGATTTCTCACCAACTTTTTTGTTCAGATACCTGAAGAAGACCCCCAACTAAACGGTGGTTCCCCTATTTACGATCTACCCCCAGAAGCCCCTCGTGATGTCACAGCAGGTCAGTATGACACAACAATGACAACTTTGTACTTGTGATTTACTTTTTTTCGATATTCAACTGTTTGCCATTTTGGGTGTTTTTTTTTGGATAGAAGCTTTAACAGTGTTTGTTGTACTTTAAAAATGCTGTGTTCAACTATTTGCCTTTCTTGTTAATGTGCTGTCTCTGAAAACAAGAAAACTCAAGTGTTATTTCTCTGAAATTCATATTGCTATAATCAGCCCAGTTGTTTTTACTAGAGTCACCAACAATTCTGTATTTCAGAAATTTACGACGAGGTCCCCCCCAAAGATGACGGCACGGTGATTTTGCCCCCCCACTATTTGTACACGGTAAGTCCATTCGTTTCCTGATTTCGCTTGTGTTATTTTTATATTTGTATTTCTAATATAATGTGTATGATTTCTATAGTTTTTTTATTGTGTGTTGTATGATTTCTATATGATGTGAGTTGTATGATTTCTATAGGTGCAGGCGATGTACCCTTACCACGGAGCTGACGAGGACGAATTGTCGTTCGAGAAAAACGATGTGATTTACGTCGTCGAGTTTCCCGACCCAGAAGAACAGGTGTGTGCGATTTCTATCTTGTTCAACGCCTAAAATTAAATTTCTGGCCGGCATTTATTTTCTAAATATTATCATATACATTCTTTCAATTATTTTAACTTGTTTATTTTGTAATTGTGATACGTTTTTAGGACGAAGGTTGGCAAATGGGGATCCTTCAAGTTTCCTGGAACGACACCGGCTCCACTTCCACTATGGGGGTTTTCCCCCAGAACTTCACCAAGCCGATGTCACAAAGTTAAAAAAATCACCTGGTGGGAACATCACACAAATCGACTCGACGCGCAAAATTAGTTTTCGATGAATGGTGATAAAGTTCCGCACCAACTGCTGAATGCTCAGCGATTCTGTCCAAAGCACTTTGAAAAACATTTATCACTATTAACATTTAAATGAAATGAAATGGTTTTTAAGGTAATTTGCAAAACTTCCAAAACCCAAGTCTTTATGTGTTGTCAAATTTATGTGGAGCTTCGATACGATGCTATCGGTCATTCCTTAACCAGTAGTTCCCAAACTCTGGCGCTCATAAATCGTTAACAAAAGCAGTCATTCTAAAATAATATCGAACCTTTAAAACACCTGGTGACCTTTCAATGAGTTGTTTTTGAAAACTAGCAAAAAAACTTTGAAACTTTATACTCGGCGAGAATTATTGAGAGACATAATCTAACTCGATCGGAAAAGAAGAACCTGATTGAAACGCTTGATGCCTTCCAATATAACCTTATGCATTGTTGTCATCTGTACATTGATAATTTCACCAGCAGCCATAATTTTGCAATTGATTCTTTGTGCAATCAAATGTTTTCACTACAAAGAGCCTTGCGGTGAACAAGACCTACGTTTTTACGATTGTTTGATATTTATAGTTCAACTAACCCGTACTTTGTGTGTTTTTGTACAATAATGATGATGGTGCTAATAACTAGATAAGCTATCGCAGCTTGATTTTACCTTTTTCTTTTAATTTGATAAAGATTACCTTAATCTTTCGAGATGAAACTTTCGTTTTTACCTTGAAATGAAATAATTCTTTTGAAGTCATTTAACTCTATTATTCGTCATATTACACCTGTTCGATTTTATTGTTACGTCATTGAATCGTTTGTTTACTTTTGAATTTGAAAAATACAATCTCACTTTTTCAAAGACTCTTGGTTTACGAGATTAAGTCAAGACTCAAAAACAAATAAACAAAAACAGTAGATTTAAAGAAAGTCTTATTGAACCTATGAAATGGGGTTATTTCTCTTGTTTTTCAACTAATCTTTGAACCAAATAAAAGGCGTATTTGTAAGTGTGATGATCCGCTTTAGCAACGCCGCTGGACAATAGTATCAAGGTTAAAAGTCACCAAGATCCGTCTGTTAGTCAAATTGAGTTGTCAGTCAACTGGTAGAAGACTTGGCTCAAGATCTACTTGTATTTGTATAGTAAATAATTCTACTTGGCAAAATGGGTGGGTGGTGTGTTTCTCAGCACATGCAGTAGTTTTCAATTGGCTAGATTTATTTAGATGTTGTAATGTTACAGTAAACCTTGAATGAGGAAAAGAAAATGTGTAAAAAAAATATCTGTAGGGTGAAGCTAGCCCCCACAAGTGAGAAATGACTACTTTTGTTCTCAGAAAGCTTTATTTAACTTTCTACTGCAATAAGCACAAGAAAAAATCAAAACTTGTTTGAAAAAGAATTTACTTTGGCACAATTTAAAGCTAATTGTTGACAATGAATTTAAAAGAGGGCGGGGAAAGTACCGAAGGCGTAAATTGGCGCTCGGTTCCAATTCGGGTTCGAATTGTGCTGGGCGGCGTTCCGTCTCGATTGGAAGTGCAGCGGCGGAGGGGCGGCGCAATTTCGTTTGTGAAAAAGGGGCTCGGTTGGGGCAAGCGATAGAGAAGGACACAGCTTGATTTAATTGTTCAGGATTACTTCGTCATATGTTAAAAGAAACAAGGCGGTGGCGTGGGGTGGTTAGCGAGCGTTGCTAAGGCGAAGGCGAAATGCGCAGCTAATTGAGCGAGCGGTTTAAGTCGGACGTTAATGTTGTTGAGCAACAACAGCAAGCAGGCAGTCCGACCTGGAGCGGTTGTTGCGTCACAGTGGGTTGGTATATAACATTTAAAGAATCACTAGAGTGATTGCTTTTAATGAAATGGGTGTTCTCTGGCTTGTAATTTATCAGTCAAAAGTAATTAAAACAACACTTGTTGCTCCATGGAATGTTACCAGGTCTGCAGGCAAATCGAAAAATTAGTTGAAAACCTGTATTTTTCATCATGTTTTTTACTTATTTTGGCCTCAATTGATCTAACAGTACTCAGATATGCCAAAATGAATCCCTTGTAAAAAACTGCTAGCAGTTTAAGACTCACTTGGGTAAAAAGGTTTCAAAAAATCTTCAATATAAGTTTTCACACTATAGTTTGATAATTTGAAAATGCCATTTTATTGATAGTAATGCAATTGAAACATTCAAGGGAGCAGGGTTTTTTTAAGGTTTGGTTTGGGTGATCGCAAGTGCTTCATTTAAATACCAAAAAGTTGCAAGTCCAAAATTTGGGAAACCGCTGAAGAAATTTGACACCTTAAAAAAACACAAGCCTGCAACTATGATTTCAATAAAGTTTGCAATATACCTTTAATAGCAAACATCGTTTTGTGTTTCGAAACAATTTGAAAAGCTAATCAAAAATTTGCGCATTGCTTTTAATTAGGCATTTCTGATAGTCAACATTTTATCTTGACGCCTGTTATTTTGGATAGAAAGTTTTGTGACCTGATCTGATAGCAAATGACATTATATAAATGTTATACAAAGTCTATGAAATTATAACGTTTAAAGATTAGACAGTTTGGTAGTAATTTTCAACGATTGTAGTGTTGACCATTTTATTTGTAAAGTTTCTGTTTTGTTTTCAAATTGCATTTAAAACCTGTCAAGCGATCCAAGTTTCTATCGTTGTGTTTCTATCAGCCTGAATATTGTTCAGGTTCGAACGAAGCTGCTCGATGTCGTGGCAAATATCAAAGACACTTTCAACAACGGGGAATATAAGATCCAACGACTCCACTCACCAATGTAAATGCTATAAAAATATTTTAATGTTTTACGAGCGGTTTTAAAAGTACCTCCTTTATCCACTCACCAATGTAAATACATTACTATGTTTTATAAAAATTCATTAACAAAACTTTTTTAAGTGGCTTGCATAGTCTTCCCTCAAAGTAACTACAGCAGTAATGTCCAGTACTACTTATTCTATTCCTGTAAGGAATGTTTTTCCAAAAGTTAACCTTTTGAGAAGAAAACTGTTGAATTGCAAACAATTGCTGAAATACCGCCCTGGTGTTTCTATCGGCTGTCTGTACCAGATTTTTTAATTTTTAAATAGCAACAATGTTAAAAGGGAGTTGATTTTGTATTTCACCTTTTTTCCATTTGACGCATGGTTTTTGAAAATGACTGGTTAAATTCGAATGAACATTGTGGCATGGATTTCAAGTATTTTGTTTCATTTAAAATGCATTTGTTTGAAATAAATAATTTGAGAAGCAAAGCAAGCTATTGAAGCTTGTAAAATAAAGTAGCAATTTTGAAGTGTAAGAAGTTTATTTTTTTTGCCCGGTTGTTTTCAATCTTTTTTACACTTAGTAGCTTTTTCCCTCGATTTTGAAAAGAAACCATTCTGCTTAAATTTACTTAAGTTTATTAAAGCCAACCCCAAAAACAATTAATTTAACAGAGGGAGAAATTTTACGACAGCTGTAAAAAAAGTTATTTTTAATTTTTTTAAACTACGCACAACACCTGGAACCCTTCTCAGTAAATTGCCTGCATTAGATCAATTTTGTGCGAGTCTCTATATCAGGAGCTTGATTTTTCTAATCCCCTGGTATATTTCCAGGCGGGTGGAAACGGCACCGAAGGTTCCGGAACCGGCGACCTTGCCGGCCGATGAGGGTCAAAGGTCACGGGGTCACTCGGAAAGGTCATCTGGTGACCGAAGGCTCAGCGCGTCAACTTCGAACAAAAACTCAAGGTATATTTGTCGATAAAGATGTTTGTGACAGATCGGACGAAGCTACCGCATTATATCAAAATGCAATGTTATTATAATCAAGTAAGCAAACTAAATTTTTCAAGGGCAATTTTTTTCTGGTAATTTTGCCCAAAAATGGCATTAAAGAAGTTTAAATGCTATCAGTTGTCAATTGAAAAAAAAAACCTTTGAAAATTTTTTTTCTTTGAAATAAAACTCAAATCATGGCTAACACTTCAAAAGTAATTTGCAATCGGTACCAGCCTAGTATCGGACGTGTAGTATGTGACGTCACAGTGTGTTATTGTTTGAAGGAGCGGAAAGAATGAAGAAAGAAGGAAGCGAAGTTCGAACCACTCCGAGTCCGAGTAAGCCAAACTTTGTTTTTATTGTCAACCGTGATTTGCATCGTTTGTTGCAAAGTTACCGCACGACACATTTTGCCCATTGTCCTTTACAGTAGTGGTTCTTAACCAGGCCTGCGAAACCTTTCGAGTATGTTGTGGTGTTTAGCAAAATGACGCAATTTTGTTGCAAAGTTTTATTCCCTCTGTTAAACTACGCTCGCATCTGTAATGTAGCTTGAAAATGAATCTCAAACCCAAAAAGGTCGAGTAAATCGACATCATCCAACCCATCAACTGATGATGATACAAGTTTGTATCAAAAAGCCGTAATTTGAAAATGCTACCAAGCTACCACCACTCAGTGAAGTGGTTCTCAACCGGGGCGCCCTGGTGTGCCATTTCTAATGCTTAAGGATGCCGATAGGGATAGGTCAACTATTTGTGTGCGATTAGAGACCATTATATCAAATGACATTTTCCTACATGTTCTAAGTTGATTGTCTTGTTAAAGTTCCATTTATAGCGACATTTTAGCAAAATACTCAACGAAAATTCCAGTCGGGGTGCCGAAAATCTTTTTATTATTTTTTAGGGGTGCGTAATCCATAAAAGGTTGAAACTGACCTAATGAATATATTTCAACCTTTCAATGTTTGTTTTTCAAGTTCGCATCAATACGTCAACATCCAGATCGGGCAGCAGTTGGGTCACGTGACCAACGGAACCGACCAATCAGAAGCTCCGAAGATCACCCAAGCACCAGAGGACATCAAAGAGGTAACCACGGTTGTGACGTCATAAGGTTTTCGTTGTTTGATCACACAGGTTGGAATGATTGCCGTTAGTGCAGCTAGGGTGTATGGTGACATCGGATTGTACCCGATGTCAAGTCGTGCTATCGTTCTTCGTCACCAAATTGTCAGAGGATTTTTAACCAGGCTTTGAAAATCCCAAGTAAAGTTTAAAATTTTTAATTAAAATTAATTTTATCAAAAAAAATAGTAAAATGAAAAAAGCAAAATTGCCAATTGAGCCAAGAAAATGCTTTTAAACGTTTCTTTCCATCTATTTCGCTTGCTTGAGCACCGTAATGCCGTCATTATCGAATCGCGACACTTTTGTTCAAAATATCCGATATCACAATAAACATCTCCAACTACAGCTCCAGCATTCATTCCAATCCCTGTGTGTGGTTCAAGTATTGCGTAAAATACACGACTCTAGAGTTGACTTTACATGGTTTGGTGTCTTTCGTGACATGTTTGGACAAATTCTAAGTGCCCCAGAATTATCTGCACCTTACTAAACTAATTTATCAGAACAATAATAACAACAAACTTAGAGCTTTGTCTTTCATAAACATTACATTTAAATTGTTTAGGGTAAATTTCAATCACTGTTAAACCTTATTATGATGCGCATTACCTTATACTTCTACAATTGGAGTTTTAACCAGGGTGAGATGTGTTGAATTAATATGACAAAAATAAACTTAAACCGAGATTTGTATTTATTATTATAAAAACAGACAGCTGTTGTAATTTAAATCAGTGGTTCTCAAACATCTGAAAAAATCTTTTTAATTCTTTCAC
The DNA here is from genome assembly GCF_963924565.1 of Ascidiella aspersa. Classification (NCBI taxonomy): domain Eukaryota; kingdom Metazoa; phylum Chordata; class Ascidiacea; order Phlebobranchia; family Ascidiidae; genus Ascidiella; species Ascidiella aspersa. The sequence goes on from NC_139451.1 coordinate 353,485, forward strand.
TTTTAAAATATATTAGACTGGGCGCATCCTTTTTGTGTTTTAATATCAATAAATAAATCATTTGTCAGCTTACCTACAATAAATAGTTTTGAATAAGTTGCGACTAAAAATGTTAAAGAATATTGAAAGGTGATTTAAAAATTTATCCGGTTTTAAAAAATGAAGTCAAGGAAACAAAATGTTGCCAAGTGAAAAGTTCGAGAGCCACTGATTTAGATTGTTTTAATGTAGATGTGTTTGTAAAGCTTGTTTATTGCACAATGTTTTGCCCCTCTGTGCTCTGTATGTGTGTGGGTGTGTGTGTGTGTGTGTGTGGGTAGTTGTCACTAACCGCATGTCGTCGGTGCATGCCACTCCACAGCAGGAACCCGACAAACCAAAACCATCGCCGCGCCTGACGCTTGACACTGGCAACGTGGCAACTGAGGCGGGTGCCAGTGGCAAGGTGGCAACTGAGGCGGGTACCAGTGGCAAGGTGGCAACTGAGGCGGGGCCCAGTGCCGAGCTGCCACCTGCCACGGCGCCACAGGCCAGACCGCGAACCATGACCCTCCCCGAGGCCGGATCGGAACCGCAGAATGTCGCCGACAAGAAAAAGTCGCAAACTTTGGAGCGAAACAAGCCAGAGGTTGGTTTGCTGCCCCCTTGTGTTCAGCTACTAACACCACATTTGCGTTCGACTAAAATGCCGCTTAACCGACATAATCGCCGCTTTTTCAGTCGACCAAGAAGCGGAGGTCTCTTCTTTTTTTCACCGGACTCGACAAATTTTTTTCACGAGCTCCGAAGAACGATGACTCGACAAAAAGTCCCGAGGATAAAAGTGACGCGTCAGCGAATCCTCACTTCCAGAGAATGCACTCTCCAGATTACCGTAGCGACGAAATACAAAGATCCAACAGCGATACTGGTAGTCATGGTAACCTTGGTAATCGGGCAGCTTCTGATGACGGTCGCCATGACAACGACGGTTTTCATACTTTTGAAAAGTTGGATCACGATTCATGTGAGCATGACACAAATGAAGAGGTGAAAGATGATCTTGAATTGCATCACGGTGATTCATATGAGCAGCATCATGATATGGATCATGCAGATAAATTGGATGCTGCTCGTGATACATCTCATGAATCATATGAACAGCATACTAATCAAGATCTTGACGCTGTCCGTAACTCAAATGATAGAGCTCATGAATCATATGAGCAGCATCATGATGTTCATGATCACGACCAATCACATATTGAAGATCACGATTCATATGATGGAGTTCATAATTCACATGATGGACTTCATAATTCACATGAAGGACTTCATGATTCACATGATGGAGTTCACGTTTCACATGATGAAGATGATGAAAGATACTTGCGGATGACTCCAGCTTACAGAGACCAGGTTGAAGTTGAATCGGTCAATTCCGATGAAAAACATAATTATGAAAATGTGGAGTTCGGCAACAAACGACCAAGTTATTCTGACGACAATGAGGATATGTTCCCTAGCAACCATGATGATGACGCCGCCCCTAGCAACCATGATGACGGCGCCTCTCCTAGCAACCATGATGATATGTTCCCTGGCAACCATGATGATATGTTCCCTGGCAGCCATGATGATATGTTCCCTAGTAACCATGATGACGTCTCCCCTAGCAAGCGTGATGATGACGTCTCCCCTAGCAACCGTGATGATGATGTTTCACCTAGCAACCATGATAAAGTCTCCCCTAGCAACCATGACGTCATTAGTCTTGACGGAAGTTCCAGTGTTTCTTCTCAGTCGTCTATTTTTGTGTCGGACGACGAATCGTTTCGCAAAACTTTGGTCGCTCCTTCGGTCCTACCACTAGGTGGTGCTAATCACAACCCTGGTGATGATGTCACAAAAGTTGATGAACATGCCGCTGAAAGTAACGACGTCAAAAAAACTTCCAATTTAAGTGATGTCATAAACGCAGCTCTAAATCCTTCGATGACACAGCCTGGTTCTGGCCAAGAAGTCATCATTCCACCTGGTTCTGCTCCTGAGGATTTTTATGACTTCGCAGTGGACTATACTGCCTCTAGTGGTGATAAAAATACCCCCGAAGACGAAAATATATACGATGTGGCCGATGATGTCACTGATGACGTCATCAAAGTTGGCAATCCCAGCAAAGACACAAATTCCGACTTTAACGTAAAAGTTTTTGCAAAAAGTGGACTTTCTGGCAGTGACTCAGCAAAAGTGCTGCAGAGTGATGAGTCAGCAAAGGTATCATTTAGTGAAAATCAAACTCAGGTTAATTTGTAGTTAGAAACAGATTGTTTTGTAATTCTTGTCGTGCGGCCGGAATTTGTTGCATTTTTACTTTTTGTAATTGAAACATCGACAGAGAATTGATTGGGGAATCCCCTCTCTGGTTTTTATTCGGTAAACTTTTAACTTTTGAACACCAAGATTTGATTCAATTTTGTTGATTTAGGAATCAATTGCCGCAAGCAACTCATTTTTGATTGTAGTTAATCTTACAGCTATCGATCTAAAATGCAGTTTTATTAATCGATAATTATTGTTTTTATTTTTGTTGCAAATAAAGTGTTGTGATTGAGTTTTTAAATACTGATCTTTGAAATGTTATAATTGGAGCAATCTTAAAATAAACAAATTGTTTTTACAGATCTTCAGGATTTAAAGTTTAATTTATTCAGATTATCAGATCGTAATTCCATTTTCAGATGGCTTCAGTAATTCTTTTAATATACTTAACCTATTGTTTTGTCATTGTTACCTATTGTTGTGTCTGGTTTATACAGAAACTTTATTATAATATTTAGTAATTTGATTCATAATTTCTTTATTTGTAGAAATAAAAGCATTAAATGTTGTGATGTTTGCTGGACAAAAAACTATGATTGAAATTTATGTGCAAGAGATTATTGACGGTTTGTTCTAATTAATAATGAAGAAAATTGAATTCCCCCAAATCACTCAAATAAACCAGAAAAAGGGCATCAAAATAATTTATTTCGTTTTTTTTGAGTTCTTTGATATTTACTGATTAATAAATGTTGAATGTTTAATTGCAAAATTGAACCTTGTTCTTATTTGAAAGCGTGTTGTGTTGATTTACAATCTTGTGCGAAAGTGTTTTTGCACGAAGCGCTGCATGTTTCTATTAACCTTGAAGCAGTTTGACAATTGATTTTCATTCTTTTTAAATCCTTGTTTGTTCAAGATTTCTCACCAACTTTTTTGTTCAGATACCTGAAGAAGACCCCCAACTAAACGGTGGTTCCCCTATTTACGATCTACCCCCAGAAGCCCCTCGTGATGTCACAGCAGGTCAGTATGACACAACAATGACAACTTTGTACTTGTGATTTACTTTTTTTCGATATACAACTGTTTGCCATTTTGGGTGTTTTTTTTGGATAGAAGCTTTAACAGTGTTTGTTGTACTTTAAAAATGCTGTGTTCAACTATTTGCCTTTCTTGTTAATGTGCTGTCTCTGAAAACAAGAAAACTCAAGTGTTATTTCTCTGAAATTCATATTGCTATAATCAGCCGAGTTGTTTTTACTAGAGTCACCAACAATTCTGTATTTCAGAAATTTACGACGAGGTCCCCCCCAAAGATGACGGCACGGTGATTTTGCCCCCCCACTATTTGTACACGGTAAGTCCATTCGTTTCCTGATTTCGCTTGTGTTATTTTTATATTTGTATTTCTAATATAATGTGTATGATTTCTATAGTTTTTTTATTGTGTGTTGTATGATTTCTATATGATGTGAGTTGTATGATTTCTATAGGTGCAGGCGATGTACCCTTACCACGGAGCTGACGAGGACGAATTGTCGTTCGAGAAAAACGATGTGATTTACGTCGTCGAGTTTCCCGACCCAGAAGAACAGGTGTGTGCGATTTCTATCTTGTTCAACGCCTAAAATTAAATTTCTGGCCGGCATTTATTTTCTAAATATTATCATATACATTCTTTCAATTATTTTAACTTGTTTATTTTGTAATTGTGATACGTTTTTAGGACGAAGGTTGGCAAATGGGGATCCTTCAAGTTTCCTGGAACGACACCGGCTCCACTTCCACTATGGGGGTTTTCCCCCAGAACTTCACCAAGCCGATGTCACAAAGTTAAAAAAATCACCTGGTGGGAACATCACACAAATCGACTCGACGCGCAAAATTAGTTTTCGATGAATGGTGATAAAGTTCCGCACCAACTGCTGAATGCTCAGCGATTCTGTCCAAAGCACTTTGAAAAACATTTATCACTATTAACATTTAAATGAAATGAAATGGTTTTTAAGGTAATTTGCAAAACTTCCAAAACCCAAGTCTTTATGTGTTGTCAAATTTATGTGGAGCTTCGATACGATGCTATCGGTCATTCCTTAACCAGTAGTTCCCAAACTCTGGCGCTCATAAATCGTTAACAAAAGCAGTCATTCTAAAATAATATCGAACCTTTAAAACACCTGGTGACCTTTCAATGAGTTGTTTTTGAAAACTAGCAAAAAAACTTTGAAACTTTATACTCGGCGAGAATTATTGAGAGACATAATCTAACTCGATCGGAAAAGAAGAACCTGATTGAAACGCTTGATGCCTTCCAATATAACCTTATGCATTGTTGTCATCTGTACATTGATAATTTCACCAGCAGCCATAATTTTGCAATTGATTCTTTGTGCAATCAAATGTTTTCACTACAAAGAGCCTTGCGGTGAACAAGACCTACGTTTTTACGATTGTTTGATATTTATAGTTCAACTAACCCGTACTTTGTGTGTTTTTGTACAATAATGATGATGGTGCTAATAACTAGATAAGCTATCGCAGCTTGATTTTACCTTTTTCTTTTAATTTGATAAAGATTACCTTAATCTTTCGAGATGAAACTTTCGTTTTTACCTTGAAATGAAATAATTCTTTTGAAGTCATTTAACTCTATTATTCGTCATATTACACCTGTTCGATTTTATTGTTACGTCATTGAATCGTTTGTTTACTTTTGAATTTGAAAAATACAATCTCACTTTTTCAAAGACTCTTGGTTTACGAGATTAAGTCAAGACTCAAAAACAAATAAACAAAAACAGTAGATTTAAAGAAAGTCTTATTGAACCTATGAAATGGGGTTATTTCTCTTGTTTTTCAACTAATCTTTGAACCAAATAAAAGGCGTATTTGTAAGTGTGATGATCCGCTTTAGCAACGCCGCTGGACAATAGTATCAAGGTTAAAAGTCACCAAGATCCGTCTGTTAGTCAAATTGAGTTGTCAGTCAACTGGTAGAAGACTTGGCTCAAGATCTACTTGTATTTGTATAGTAAATAATTCTACTTGGCAAAATGGGTGGGTGGTGTGTTTCTCAGCACATGCAGTAGTTTTCAATTGGCTAGATTTATTTAGATGTTGTAATGTTACAGTAAACCTTGAATGAGGAAAAGAAAATGTGTAAAAAAAATATCTGTAGGGTGAAGCTAGCCCCCACAAGTGAGAAATGACTACTTTTGTTCTCAGAAAGCTTTATTTAACTTTCTACTGCAATAAGCACAAGAAAAAATCAAAACTTGTTTGAAAAAGAATTTACTTTGGCACAATTTAAAGCTAATTGTTGACAATGAATTTAAAAGAGGGCGGGGAAAGTACCGAAGGCGTAAATTGGCGCTCGGTTCCAATTCGGGTTCGAATTGTGCTGGGCGGCGTTCCGTCTCGATTGGAAGTGCAGCGGCGGAGGGGCGGCGCAATTTCGTTTGTGAAAAAGGGGCTCGGTTGGGGCAAGCGATAGAGAAGGACACAGCTTGATTTAATTGTTCAGGATTACTTCGTCATATGTTAAAAGAAACAAGGCGGTGGCGTGGGGTGGTTAGCGAGCGTTGCTAAGGCGAAGGCGAAATGCGCAGCTAATTGAGCGAGCGGTTTAAGTCGGACGTTAATGTTGTTGAGCAACAACAGCAAGCAGGCAGTCCGACCTGGAGCGGTTGTTGCGTCACAGTGGGTTGGTATATAACATTTAAAGAATCACTAGAGTGATTGCTTTTAATGAAATGGGTGTTCTCTGGCTTGTAATTTATCAGTCAAAAGTAATTAAAACAACACTTGTTGCTCCATGGAATGTTACCAGGTCTGCAGGCAAATCGAAAAATTAGTTGAAAACCTGTATTTTTCATCATGTTTTTTACTTATTTTGGCCTCAATTGATCTAACAGTACTCAGATATGCCAAAATGAATCCCTTGTAAAAAACTGCTAGCAGTTTAAGACTCACTTGGGTAAAAAGGTTTCAAAAAATCTTCAATATAAGTTTTCACACTATAGTTTGATAATTTGAAAATGCCATTTTATTGATAGTAATGCAATTGAAACATTCAAGGGAGCAGGGTTTTTTTAAGGTTTGGTTTGGGTGATCGCAAGTGCTTCATTTAAATACCAAAAAGTTGCAAGTCCAAAATTTGGGAAACCGCTGAAGAAATTTGACACCTTAAAAAAACACAAGCCTGCAACTATGATTTCAATAAAGTTTGCAATATACCTTTAATAGCAAACATCGTTTTGTGTTTCGAAACAATTTGAAAAGCTAATCAAAAATTTGCGCATTGCTTTTAATTAGGCATTTCTGATAGTCAACATTTTATCTTGACGCCTGTTATTTTGGATAGAAAGTTTTGTGACCTGATCTGATAGCAAATGACATTATATAAATGTTATACAAAGTCTATGAAATTATAACGTTTAAAGATTAGACAGTTTGGTAGTAATTTTCAACGATTGTAGTGTTGACCATTTTATTTGTAAAGTTTCTGTTTTGTTTTCAAATTGCATTTAAAACCTGTCAAGCGATCCAAGTTTCTATCGTTGTGTTTCTATCAGCCTGAATATTGTTCAGGTTCGAACGAAGCTGCTCGATGTCGTGGCAAATATCAAAGACACTTTCAACAACGGGGAATATAAGATCCAACGACTCCACTCACCAATGTAAATGCTATAAAAATATTTTAATGTTTTACGAGCGGTTTTAAAAGTACCTCCTTTATCCACTCACCAATGTAAATACATTACTATGTTTTATAAAAATTCATTAACAAAACTTTTTTAAGTGGCTTGCATAGTCTTCCCTCAAAGTAACTACAGCAGTAATGTCCAGTACTACTTATTCTATTCCTGTAAGGAATGTTTTTCCAAAAGTTAACCTTTTGAGAAGAAAACTGTTGAATTGCAAACAATTGCTGAAATACCGCCCTGGTGTTTCTATCGGCTGTCTGTACCAGATTTTTTAATTTTTAAATAGCAACAATGTTAAAAGGGAGTTGATTTTGTATTTCACCTTTTTTCCATTTGACGCATGGTTTTTGAAAATGACTGGTTAAATTCGAATGAACATTGTGGCATGGATTTCAAGTATTTTGTTTCATTTAAAATGCATTTGTTTGAAATAAATAATTTGAGAAGCAAAGCAAGCTATTGAAGCTTGTAAAATAAAGTAGCAATTTTGAAGTGTAAGAAGTTTATTTTTTTTGCCCGGTTGTTTTCAATCTTTTTTACACTTAGTAGCTTTTTCCCTCGATTTTGAAAAGAAACCATTCTGCTTAAATTTACTTAAGTTTATTAAAGCCAACCCCAAAAACAATTAATTTAACAGAGGGAGAAATTTTACGACAGCTGTAAAAAAAGTTATTTTTAATTTTTTTAAACTACGCACAACACCTGGAACCCTTCTCAGTAAATTGCCTGCATTAGATCAATTTTGTGCGAGTCTCTATATCAGGAGCTTGATTTTTCTAATCCCCTGGTATATTTCCAGGCGGGTGGAAACGGCACCGAAGGTTCCGGAACCGGCGACCTTGCCGGCCGATGAGGGTCAAAGGTCACGGGGTCACTCGGAAAGGTCATCTGGTGACCGAAGGCTCAGCGCGTCAACTTCGAACAAAAACTCAAGGTATATTTGTCGATAAAGATGTTTGTGACAGATCGGACGAAGCTACCGCATTATATCAAAATGCAATGTTATTATAATCAAGTAAGCAAACTAAATTTTTCAAGGGCAATTTTTTTCTGGTAATTTTGCCCAAAAATGGCATTAAAGAAGTTTAAATGCTATCAGTTGTCAATTGAAAAAAAAAACCTTTGAAAATTTTTTTTCTTTGAAATAAAACTCAAATCATGGCTAACACTTCAAAAGTAATTTGCAATCGGTACCAGCCTAGTATCGGACGTGTAGTATGTGACGTCACAGTGTGTTATTGTTTGAAGGAGCGGAAAGAATGAAGAAAGAAGGAAGCGAAGTTCGAACCACTCCGAGTCCGAGTAAGCCAAACTTTGTTTTTATTGTCAACCGTGATTTGCATCGTTTGTTGCAAAGTTACCGCACGACACATTTTGCCCATTGTCCTTTACAGTAGTGGTTCTTAACCAGGCCTGCGAAACCTTTCGAGTATGTTGTGGTGTTTAGCAAAATGACGCAATTTTGTTGCAAAGTTTTATTCCCTCTGTTAAACTACGCTCGCATCTGTAATGTAGCTTGAAAATGAATCTCAAACCCAAAAAGGTCGAGTAAATCGACATCATCCAACCCATCAACTGATGATGATACAAGTTTGTATCAAAAAGCCGTAATTTGAAAATGCTACCAAGCTACCACCACTCAGTGAAGTGGTTCTCAACCGGGGCGCCCTGGTGTGCCATTTCTAATGCTTAAGGATGCCGATAGGGATAGGTCAACTATTTGTGTGCGATTAGAGACCATTATATCAAATGACATTTTCCTACATGTTCTAAGTTGATTGTCTTGTTAAAGTTCCATTTATAGCGACATTTTAGCAAAATACTCAACGAAAATTCCAGTCGGGGTGCCGAAAATCTTTTTATTATTTTTTAGGGGTGCGTAATCCATAAAAGGTTGAAACTGACCTAATGAATATATTTCAACCTTTCAATGTTTGTTTTTCAAGTTCGCATCAATACGTCAACATCCAGATCGGGCAGCAGTTGGGTCACGTGACCAACGGAACCGACCAATCAGAAGCTCCGAAGATCACCCAAGCACCAGAGGACATCAAAGAGGTAACCACGGTTGTGACGTCATAAGGTTTTCGTTGTTTGATCACACAGGTTGGAATGATTGCCGTTAGTGCAGCTAGGGTGTATGGTGACATCGGATTGTACCCGATGTCAAGTCGTGCTATCGTTCTTCGTCACCAAATTGTCAGAGGATTTTTAACCAGGCTTTGAAAATCCCAAGTAAAGTTTAAAATTTTTAATTAAAATTAATTTTATCAAAAAAAATAGTAAAATGAAAAAAGCAAAATTGCCAATTGAGCCAAGAAAATGCTTTTAAACGTTTCTTTCCATCTATTTCGCTTGCTTGAGCACCGTAATGCCGTCATTATCGAATCGCGACACTTTTGTTCAAAATATCCGATATCACAATAAACATCTCCAACTACAGCTCCAGCATTCATTCCAATCCCTGTGTGTGGTTCAAGTATTGCGTAAAATACACGACTCTAGAGTTGACTTTACATGGTTTGGTGTCTTTCGTGACATGTTTGGACAAATTCTAAGTGCCCCAGAATTATCTGCACCTTACTAAACTAATTTATCAGAACAATAATAACAACAAACTTAGAGCTTTGTCTTTCATAAACATTACATTTAAATTGTTTAGGGTAAATTTCAATCACTGTTAAACCTTATTATGATGCGCATTACCTTATACTTCTACAATTGGAGTTTTAACCAGGGTGAGATGTGTTGAATTAATATGACAAAAATAAACTTAAACCGAGATTTGTATTTATTATTATAAAAACAGACAGCTGTTGTAATTTAAATCAGTGGTTCTCAAACATCTGAAAAAATCTTTTTAATTCTTTCACTTTTAAAATATATTAGACTGGGCGCATCCTTTTTGTGTTTTAATATCAATAAATAAATCATTTGTCAGCTTACCTACAATAAATAGTTTTGAATAAGTTGCGACTAAAAATGTTAAAGAATATTGAAAGGTGATTTAAAAATTTATCCGGTTTTAAAAAATGAAGTCAAGGAAACAAAATGTTGCCAAGTGAAAAGTTCGAGAGCCACTGATTTAGATTGTTTTAATGTAGATGTGTTTGTAAAGCTTGTTTATTGCACAATGTTTTGCCCCTCTGTGCTCTGTATGTGTGTGGGTGTGTGTGTGTGTGTGTGTGGGTAGTTGTCACTAACCGCATGTCGTCGGTGCATGCCACTCCACAGCAGGAACCCGACAAACCAAAACCATCGCCGCGCCTGACGCTTGACACTGGCAACGTGGCAACTGAGGCGGGTGCCAGTGGCAAGGTGGCAACTGAGGCGGGTACCAGTGGCAAGGTGGCAACTGAGGCGGGGCCCAGTGCCGAGCTGCCACCTGCCACGGCGCCACAGGCCAGACCGCGAACCATGACCCTCCCCGAGGCCGGATCGGAACCGCAGAATGTCGCCGACAAGAAAAAGTCGCAAACTTTGGAGCGAAACAAGCCAGAGGTTGGTTTGCTGCCCCCTTGTGTTCAGCTACTAACACCACATTTGCGTTCGACTAAAATGCCGCTTAACCGACATAATCGCCGCTTTTTCAGTCGACCAAGAAGCGGAGGTCTCTTCTTTTTTTCACCGGACTCGACAAATTTTTTTCACGAGCTCCGAAGAACGATGACTCGACAAAAAGTCCCGAGGATAAAAGTGACGCGTCAGCGAATCCTCACTTCCAGAGAATGCACTCTCCAGATTACCGTAGCGACGAAATACAAAGATCCAACAGCGATACTGGTAGTCATGGTAACCTTGGTAATCGGGCAGCTTCTGATGACGGTCGCCATGACAACGACGGTTTTCATACTTTTGAAAAGTTGGATCACGATTCATGTGAGCATGACACAAATGAAGAGGTGAAAGATGATCTTGAATTGCATCACGGTGATTCATATGAGCAGCATCATGATATGGATCATGCAGATAAATTGGATGCTGCTCGTGATACATCTCATGAATCATATGAACAGCATACTAATCAAGATCTTGACGCTGTCCGTAACTCAAATGATAGAGCTCATGAATCATATGAGCAGCATCATGATGTTCATGATCACGACCAATCACATATTGAAGATCACGATTCATATGATGGAGTTCATAATTCACATGATGGACTTCATAATTCACATGAAGGACTTCATGATTCACATGATGGAGTTCACGTTTCACATGATGAAGATGATGAAAGATACTTGCGGATGACTCCAGCTTACAGAGACCAGGTTGAAGTTGAATCGGTCAATTCCGATGAAAAACATAATTATGAAAATGTGGAGTTCGGCAACAAACGACCAAGTTATTCTGACGACAATGAGGATATGTTCCCTAGCAACCATGATGATGACGCCGCCCCTAGCAACCATGATGACGGCGCCTCTCCTAGCAACCATGATGATATGTTCCCTGGCAACCATGATGATATGTTCCCTGGCAGCCATGATGATATGTTCCCTAGTAACCATGATGACGTCTCCCCTAGCAAGCGTGATGATGACGTCTCCCCTAGCAACCGTGATGATGATGTTTCACCTAGCAACCATGATAAAGTCTCCCCTAGCAACCATGACGTCATTAGTCTTGACGGAAGTTCCAGTGTTTCTTCTCAGTCGTCTATTTTTGTGTCGGACGACGAATCGTTTCGCAAAACTTTGGTCGCTCCTTCGGTCCTACCACTAGGTGGTGCTAATCACAACCCTGGTGATGATGTCACAAAAGTTGATGAACATGCCGCTGAAAGTAACGACGTCAAAAAAACTTCCAATTTAAGTGATGTCATAAACGCAGCTCTAAATCCTTCGATGACACAGCCTGGTTCTGGCCAAGAAGTCATCATTCCACCTGGTTCTGCTCCTGAGGATTTTTATGACTTCGCAGTGGACTATACTGCCTCTAGTGGTGATAAAAATACCCCCGAAGACGAAAATATATACGATGTGGCCGATGATGTCACTGATGACGTCATCAAAGTTGGCAATCCCAGCAAAGACACAAATTCCGACTTTAACGTAAAAGTTTTTGCAAAAAGTGGACTTTCTGGCAGTGACTCAGCAAAAGTGCTGCAGAGTGATGAGTCAGCAAAGGTATCATTTAGTGAAAATCAAACTCAGGTTAATTTGTAGTTAGAAACAGATTGTTTTGTAATTCTTGTCGTGCGGCCGGAATTTGTTGCATTTTTACTTTTTGTAATTGAAACATCGACAGAGAATTGATTGGGGAATCCCCTCTCTGGTTTTTATTCGGTAAACTTTTAACTTTTGAACACCAAGATTTGATTCAATTTTGTTGATTTAGGAATCAATTGCCGCAAGCAACTCATTTTTGATTGTAGTTAATCTTACAGCTATCGATCTAAAATGCAGTTTTATTAATCGATAATTATTGTTTTTATTTTTGTTGCAAATAAAGTGTTGTGATTGAGTTTTTAAATACTGATCTTTGAAATGTTATAATTGGAGCAATCTTAAAATAAACAAATTGTTTTTACAGATCTTCAGGATTTAAAGTTTAATTTATTCAGATTATCAGATCGTAATTCCATTTTCAGATGGCTTCAGTAATTCTTTTAATATACTTAACCTATTGTTTTGTCATTGTTACCTATTGTTGTGTCTGGTTTATACAGAAACTTTATTATAATATTTAGTAATTTGATTCATAATTTCTTTATTTGTAGAAATAAAAGCATTAAATGTTGTGATGTTTGCTGGACAAAAAACTATGATTGAAATTTATGTGCAAGAGATTATTGACGGTTTGTTCTAATTAATAATGAAGAAAATTGAATTCCCCCAAATCACTCAAATAAACCAGAAAAAGGGCATCAAAATAATTTATTTCGTTTTTTTTGAGTTCTTTGATATTTACTGATTAATAAATGTTGAATGTTTAATTGCAAAATTGAACCTTGTTCTTATTTGAAAGCGTGTTGTGTTGATTTACAATCTTGTGCGAAAGTGTTTTTGCACGAAGCGCTGCATGTTTCTATTAACCTTGAAGCAGTTTGACAATTGATTTTCATTCTTTTTAAATCCTTGTTTGTTCAAGATTTCTCACCAACTTTTTTGTTCAGATACCTGAAGAAGACCCCCAACTAAACGGTGGTTCCCCTATTTACGATCTACCCCCAGAAGCCCCTCGTGATGTCACAGCAGGTCAGTATGACACAACAATGACAACTTTGTACTTGTGATTTACTTTTTTTCGATATACAACTGTTTGCCATTTTGGGTGTTTTTTTTGGATAGAAGCTTTAACAGTGTTTGTTGTACTTTAAAAATGCTGTGTTCAACTATTTGCCTTTCTTGTTAATGTGCTGTCTCTGAAAACAAGAAAACTCAAGTGTTATTTCTCTGAAATTCATATTGCTATAATCAGCCGAGTTGTTTTTACTAGAGTCACCAACAATTCTGTATTTCAGAAATTTACGACGAGGTCCCCCCCAAAGATGACGGCACGGTGATTTTGCCCCCCCACTATTTGTACACGGTAAGTCCATTCGTTTCCTGATTTCGCTTGTGTTATTTTTATATTTGTATTTCTAATATAATGTGTATGATTTCTATAGTTTTTTTATTGTGTGTTGTATGATTTCTATATGATGTGAGTTGTATGATTTCTATAGGTGCAGGCGATGTACCCTTACCACGGAGCTGACGAGGACGAATTGTCGTTCGAGAAAAACGATGTGATTTACGTCGTCGAGTTTCCCGACCCAGAAGAACAGGTGTGTGCGATTTCTATCTTGTTCAACGCCTAAAATTAAATTTCTGGCCGGCATTTATTTTCTAAATATTATCATATACATTCTTTCAATTATTTTAACTTGTTTATTTTGTAATTGTGATACGTTTTTAGGACGAAGGTTGGCAAATGGGGATCCTTCAAGTTTCCTGGAACGACACCGGCTCCACTTCCACTATGGGGGTTTTCCCCCAGAACTTCACCAAGCCGATGTCACAAAGTTAAAAAAATCACCTGGTGGGAACATCACACAAATCGACTCGACGCGCAAAATTAGTTTTCGATGAATGGTGATAAAGTTCCGCACCAACTGCTGAATGCTCAGCGATTCTGTCCAAAGCACTTTGAAAAACATTTATCACTATTAACATTTAAATGAAATGAAATGGTTTTTAAGGTAATTTGCAAAACTTCCAAAACCCAAGTCTTTATGTGTTGTCAAATTTATGTGGAGCTTCGATACGATGCTATCGGTCATTCCTTAACCAGTAGTTCCCAAACTCTGGCGCTCATAAATCGTTAACAAAAGCAGTCATTCTAAAATAATATCGAACCTTTAAAACACCTGGTGACCTTTCAATGAGTTGTTTTTGAAAACTAGCAAAAAAACTTTGAAACTTTATACTCGGCGAGAATTATTGAGAGACATAATCTAACTCGATCGGAAAAGAAGAACCTGATTGAAACGCTTGATGCCTTCCAATATAACCTTATGCATTGTTGTCATCTGTACATTGATAATTTCACCAGCAGCCATAATTTTGCAATTGATTCTTTGTGCAATCAAATGTTTTCACTACAAAGAGCCTTGCGGTGAACAAGACCTACGTTTTTACGATTGTTTGATATTTATAGTTCAACTAACCCGTACTTTGTGTGTTTTTGTACAATAATGATGATGGTGCTAATAACTAGATAAGCTATCGCAGCTTGATTTTACCTTTTTCTTTTAATTTGATAAAGATTACCTTAATCTTTCGAGATGAAACTTTCGTTTTTACCTTGAAATGAAATAATTCTTTTGAAGTCATTTAACTCTATTATTCGTCATATTACACCTGTTCGATTTTATTGTTACGTCATTGAATCGTTTGTTTACTTTTGAATTTGAAAAATACAATCTCACTTTTTCAAAGACTCTTGGTTTACGAGATTAAGTCAAGACTCAAAAACAAATAAACAAAAACAGTAGATTTAAAGAAAGTCTTATTGAACCTATGAAATGGGGTTATTTCTCTTGTTTTTCAACTAATCTTTGAACCAAATAAAAGGCGTATTTGTAAGTGTGATGATCCGCTTTAGCAACGCCGCTGGACAATAGTATCAAGGTTAAAAGTCACCAAGATCCGTCTGTTAGTCAAATTGAGTTGTCAGTCAACTGGTAGAAGACTTGGCTCAAGATCTACTTGTATTTGTATAGTAAATAATTCTACTTGGCAAAATGGGTGGGTGGTGTGTTTCTCAGCACATGCAGTAGTTTTCAATTGGCTAGATTTATTTAGATGTTGTAATGTTACAGTAAACCTTGAATGAGGAAAAGAAAATGTGTAAAAAAAATATCTGTAGGGTGAAGCTAGCCCCCACAAGTGAGAAATGACTACTTTTGTTCTCAGAAAGCTTTATTTAACTTTCTACTGCAATAAGCACAAGAAAAAATCAAAACTTGTTTGAAAAAGAATTTACTTTGGCACAATTTAAAGCTAATTGTTGACAATGAATTTAAAAGAGGGCGGGGAAAGTACCGAAGGCGTAAATTGGCGCTCGGTTCCAATTCGGGTTCGAATTGTGCTGGGCGGCGTTCCGTCTCGATTGGAAGTGCAGCGGCGGAGGGGCGGCGCAATTTCGTTTGTGAAAAAGGGGCTCGGTTGGGGCAAGCGATAGAGAAGGACACAGCTTGATTTAATTGTTCAGGATTACTTCGTCATATGTTAAAAGAAACAAGGCGGTGGCGTGGGGTGGTTAGCGAGCGTTGCTAAGGCGAAGGCGAAATGCGCAGCTAATTGAGCGAGCGGTTTAAGTCGGACGTTAATGTTGTTGAGCAACAACAGCAAGCAGGCAGTCCGACCTGGAGCGGTTGTTGCGTCACAGTGGGTTGGTATATAACATTTAAAGAATCACTAGAGTGATTGCTTTTAATGAAATGGGTGTTCTCTGGCTTGTAATTTATCAGTCAAAAGTAATTAAAACAACACTTGTTGCTCCATGGAATGTTACCAGGTCTGCAGGCAAATCGAAAAATTAGTTGAAAACCTGTATTTTTCATCATGTTTTTTACTTATTTTGGCCTCAATTGATCTAACAGTACTCAGATATGCCAAAATGAATCCCTTGTAAAAAACTGCTAGCAGTTTAAGACTCACTTGGGTAAAAAGGTTTCAAAAAATCTTCAATATAAGTTTTCACACTATAGTTTGATAATTTGAAAATGCCATTTTATTGATAGTAATGCAATTGAAACATTCAAGGGAGCAGGGTTTTTTTAAGGTTTGGTTTGGGTGATCGCAAGTGCTTCATTTAAATACCAAAAAGTTGCAAGTCCAAAATTTGGGAAACCGCTGAAGAAATTTGACACCTTAAAAAAACACAAGCCTGCAACTATGATTTCAATAAAGTTTGCAATATACCTTTAATAGCAAACATCGTTTTGTGTTTCGAAACAATTTGAAAAGCTAATCAAAAATTTGCGCATTGCTTTTAATTAGGCATTTCTGATAGTCAACATTTTATCTTGATGCCTGTTATTTTGGATAGAAAGTTTTGTGACCTGATCTGATAGCAAATGACATTATATAAATGTTATACAAAGTCTATGAAATTATAACGTTTAAAGATTAGACAGTTTGGTAGTAATTTTCAACGATTGTAGTGTTGACCATTTTATTTGTAAAGTTTCTGTTTTGTTTTCAAATTGCATTAAAAACCTGTCAAGCGATCCAATTTTCTATCGTTGTGTTTCTATCAGCCTGAATATTGTTCAGGTTCGAACGAAGCTGCTCGATGTCGTGGCAAATATCAAAGACACTTTCAACAACGGGGAATATAAGATCCAACGACTCCACTCACCAATGTAAATGCTATAAAAATATTTTAATGTTTTACGAGCGGTTTTAAAAGTACCTCCTTTATCCACTCACCAATGTAAATACATTACTATGTTTTATAAAAATTCATTAAGAAAATTTTTTAAGTGGCTTGCATAGTCTTCCCTCAAAGTAACTACAGTAGTAATGTCCGGTACTACTTATTCTATTCCTGTAAGGAATGTTTTTCCAAAAGTTAACCTTTTGAGAAGAAAACTGTTGGATTGCAAACAATTGCTGAAATACCGCCCTGGTGTTTCTATCGGCTGTCTGTACCAGATTTTTTAATTTTTAAATAGCAACAATGTTAAAAGGGAGTTGATTTTGTATTTCACCTTTTTTTCCATTGACGCATTGTTTTAAAAATGACTGGTTAAATTCCAATGAACATTGTGGCATGGATTTCAAGTATTTTGTTTCATTTAAAATGCATTTGTTTGCAATAAATAATTTGAGAAGCAAAGCAAGCTATTGAAGCTTGTAAAATAAAGTAGCAATTTTGAAGTGTAAGAAGTTTATTTTTTTTGCCCGGTTGTTTTCAATCTTTTTTTACACTTAGTAGCTTTTTCCCTCGATTTTGAAAATAAACCATTCTGCTTAAATTTACTTAAGTTTATTAAAGCCAACCCCAAAAACAATTAATTTAACAGAGGGAGAAATTTTACGACAGCTGTAAAAAAAGTTATTTTTAATTTTTTTAAACTACGCACAACACCTGGAACCCTTCTCAGTAAATTGCCTGCATTAGATCAATTTTGTGCGAGTCTCTATATCAGGGGCTTGATTTTTCTAATCCCCTGGTATATTTCCAGGCGGGTGGAAACGGCACCGAAGGTTCCGGAACCGGCGACCTTGCCGGCCGATGAGGGTCAAAGGTCACGGGGTCACTCGGAAAGGTCATCTGGTGACCGAAGGCTCAGCGGGTCAACTTCGAACAAAAACTCAAGGTATATTTGTCGATAAAGATGTTTGTGACAGATCGGACGAAGCTACCGCATTATATCAAAATGCAATGTTATTATAATCAAGTAAGCAAACTAAATTTTTCAAGGGCAATTTTTTTCTGGTAATTTTGCCCAAAAATGGCATTAAAGAAGTTTAAATGCTATCAGTTGTCAATTGAAAAAAAAAACCTTTGAAAATTTTTTTTCTTTGAAATAAAACTCAAATCATGGCTAACACTTCAAAAGTAATTTGCAATCGGTACCAGCCTAGTATCGGACGTGTAGTATGTGACGTCACAGTGTGTTATTGTTTGAAGGAGCGGAAAGAATGAAGAAAGAAGGAAGCGAAGTTCGAACCACTCCGAGCCCGAGTAAGCCAAACTCTGTTTTTATTGTCAACCGTGATTTGCATCGTTTGTTGCAAAGTTACCGCACGACACATTTTGCCCATTGTCCTTTACAGTAGTGGTTCTTAACCAGGCCTGCGAAACCTTTCGAGTATGTTGTGGTGTTTAGCAAAACGAGGCAATATTGTTGCAAGTTTTATTCCCTCTGTTAAACTACGCTCGCATCTGTAATGTAGCTTGAAAATGAATCTCAAACCCAAAAAGGTCGAGTAAATCGACATCATCCAACCCATCAACTGATGATGATACAAGTTTGTATCAAAAAGCCGTAATTTGAAAATGCTACCAAGCTACCACCACTCAGTGAAGTGGTTCTCAACCGGGGCGCCCTGGTGTGCCATTTCTAATGCTTAAGGATGCCGATAGGGATAGGTCAACTATTTGTGTGCGATTAGAGACCATTATATCAAATGACATTTTCCTACATGTTCTAAGTTGATTGTCTTGTTAAAGTTCCATTTATAGCGACATTTTAGCAAAATACTCAACGAAAATTCCAGTCGGGGTGCCGAAAATCTTTTTATTATTTTTTAGGGGTGCGTAATCCATAAAAGGTTGAAACTGACCTAATGAATATATTTCAACCTTTCAATGTTTGTTTTTCAAGTTCGCATCAATACGTCAACATCCAGATCGGGCAGCAGTTGGGTCACGTGACCAACGGAACCGACCAATCAGAAGCTCCGAAGATCACCCAAGCACCAGAGGACATCAAAGAGGTAACCACGGTTGTGACGTCATAAGGTTTTCGTTGTTTGATCACACAGGTTGGAATGATTGCTGTTAGTGCAGCTAGGGTGTATGTTGACATCGGATTGTACCCGATGTCAAGTCGTGCTATCGTTCTTCGTCACCAAATTGTCAGAGGATTTTTAACCAGGCTTTGAAAATCCCAAGTAAAGTTTAAAATTTTTAATTAAAATTAATTTTATCAAAAAAATAGCAAAATGAAAAAAGCAAAATTGCCAATTGACCCAAGAAAATGCTTTTAAACGTTTCTTTCCATCTATTTCGCTTGCTTGAGCACCGTAATGCCGTCATTATCGAATCGCGATACTTTTGTTCGAAATATCCGATATCACAATAAACATCTCCAACTGCAGCTCCAGCATTCATTCCAATCCCTGTGTGTGGTTCAAGTATTGCGTAAAATACACGACTCTAGAGTTGACTTTACATGGTTTGGTGTCTTTCGTGACATGTTTGGACAAATTCTAAGTGCCCCAGAATTATCTGCACCTTACTAAACTAATTTATCAGAACAATAATAACAACAAACTTAGAGCTTTGTCTTTCATAAACATTACATTTAAATTGTTTAGGGTAAATTTCAATCACTGTTAAACCTTATTATGATGCGCATTACCTTATACTTCTACAATTGGAGTTTTAACCAGGGTGAGATGTGTTGAATTAATATGACAAAAATAAACTTAAACCGAGATTTGTATTTATTATTATAAAAACAGACAGCTGTTGTAATTTAAATCAGTGGTTCTCAAACATCTGAAAAAATCTTTTTAATTCTTTCACTTTTAAAATATATTAGACTGGGCGCATCCTTTTTGTGTTTTAATATCAATAAATAAATCATTTGTCAGCTTACCTACAATAAATAGTTTTGAATAAGTTGCGACTAAAAATGTTAAAGAATATTGAAAGGTGATTTAAAAATTTATCCGGTTTTAAAAAATGAAGTCAAGGAAACAAAAAGGTTGCCAAGTGAAAAGTTTGAGAGCCACTGATTTAGATTGTTTTAATGTAGATGTGTTTGTAAAGCTTGTTTATTGCACAATGTTTTGCCCCTCTGTGCTCTGTATGTGTGTGGGTGTGTGTGTGTGTGTGGGTAGTTGTCACTAACCGCATGTCGTCGGTGCATGCCACTCCACAGCAGGAACCCGACAAACCAAAACCATCGCCGCGCCTGACGCTTGACACTGGCAACGTGGCAACTGAGGCGGGTGCCAGTGCCGAGCTGCCACCTGCCACGGCGCCACAGGCCAGACCGCGAACCATGACCCTCCCCGAGGCCGGATCGGAACCGCAGAATGTCGCCGACAAGAAAAAGTCGCAAACTTTGGAGCGAAACAAGCCAGAGGTTGGTTTGCTGCCCCCATGTGTTCAGCTACTAACACCACATTTGCGTTCGACTAAAATGCCGCTTAACCGACCTAATCGCCGCTTTTTCAGTCGACCAAGAAGCGGAGGTCTCTTCTTTTTTTCACCGGACTCGACAAATTTTTTTCACGAGCTCCGAAGAACGATGACTCGACAAAAAGTCCCGAGGATAAAAGTGCCGCGTCAGCGAATCCTCACTTCCAGAGAATGCACTCTCCAGATTACCGTAGCGACGAAATACAAAGATCCAACAGCGATACTGGTAGTCATGGTAACCTTGGTAACCGGGCAGCTTCTGATGACGGTCGCCATGACAACGACGGTTTTCATACTTTTGAAAAGTTGGATCACGATTCATGTGAGCATGAAACAAATGAAGAGGTGAAAGATGATCTTGAATTGCATCACGGTGATTCATATGAGCAGCATCATGATATGGATCATGCAGATAAATTGGATGCTGCTCATGATACATCTCATGAATCATATGAACAGCATACTAATCAAGATCTTGACGCTGTTCGTAACTCAAATGATAGAGCTCATGAATCATATGAGCAGCATCATGATGAACATCATGAAGATAAAGTGGACGCTGTTCATGATCACGACCAATCACATAATGAAGATCACGATTCACATGATGGAGTTCATAATTCACATGATGGACTTCATAATTCACATGATGGACTTTATGATTCACATGATGAAATTGATTCACATGATGAAGATGATGAAAGATACTTGCGGATGACTCCAGCTTACAGGGATCAGGTTGAAGTTGAATCGGTCAATTCCGATGAAAAACATAATTATGAAAATGTGGAGTTCGGCAACAAACGACCAAGTTATTCTGACGACAATGAGGATATGTTCCCTAGCAACCATGATGATGACGCCGCCCCTAGCAACCATGATGACGGCGCCTCTCCTAGCAACCGTGATGACGGCGTCTCTCCTAGCAACCATGATGATATGTTCCCTGGCAACCATGATGATATGTTCCCTGGCAACCATGATGATATGTTCCCTAGTAACCATGATGACGTCTCCCCTAGCAACCGTGATGATGACGTCTCCCCTAGCAACCATGATGATATGTTCCCTGGCAACCATGGTGATATGTTCCCTGGCAACCATGATGATATGTTCCCTAGTAACCATGATGACGTCCCCCCTAGCAACCGTGATGATGATGTTTCACCTAGCAACCATGATGATGATGTTTCACCTAGCAACCATGATAAAGTCTCCCCTAGCAACCATGACGTCATTAGGCTTGACGGAAGTTCCAGTGTTTCTTCTCAGTCGTCTATTTTTGTGTCGGACGACGAATCGTTTCGCAAAACTTTGGTCGCTCCTTCGGTCCTACCACTAGGTGGTGCTAATCACAACCCTGGTGATGATGTCACAAAAGTTGATGAACATGCCGCTGAAAGTAATGACGTCAAAAAAACTTCCAATTTAAGTGATGTGATAAACGCAGCTCTAAATCCTTCGATGACACAGCCTGGTTCTGGCCAAGAGGTCATCATTCCACCTGGTTCTGCTCCTGAGGATTTTTATGACTTCGCAGTGGACTATACTGCCTCTAGTGGTGATAAAAATACCCCCGAAGACGAAAATATATACGATGTGGCCGATGATGTCACTGATGACGTCATCAAAGTTGGCAATCCCAGCAAAGACACAAATTCCGACTTTAACGTAAAAGTTTTTGCAAAAAGTGGACTTTCTGGCAGTGACTCAGCAAAAGTGCTGCAGAGTGATGAGTCAGCAAAGGTATCATTTAGTGAAAATCAAACTCAGGTTAATTTGTAGTTAGAAACAGATTGTTTTGTAATTCTTGTCGTGCGGCCAGAATTTGTTGCATTTTTACTTTTTGTAATTGAAACATCGACAGAGAATTGATTGGGGAATCCCCTCTCTGGTTTTAATTGGTAAACTTTTAACTTTTGAACACCAAGATTTGATTCAATTTTGTTGATTTAGGAATCAATTGCCGCAAGCAAGTCATTTTTGATTGTAGTTAATCTTACAGCTATCGATCTAAAATGCAGTTTTATTAATCGATAATTATTGTTTTTATTTTTGTTGCAAATAAAGTGTTGTGATTGAGTTTTTAAATACTGATCTTTGAAATGTTATAATTGGAGCAATCTTAAAATAAACAAATTGTTTTTACAGATCCTCAGGATTTAAAGTTTAATTTATTCAGATTATCAGATCGTAATTGCATTTTCAGATGGCTTCAGTAATTCTTTTAATATACTTAACCTATTGTTTTGTCATTGTTACCTATTGTTGTGTCTGGTTTGAATTGACTATACAGAAACTTTATTATAATATTTAGTAATTTGATTCATAATTTCTTTATTTGTAGAAATAAAAGCATTAAATGTTGTGATGTTTGTTGGACAAAAAAACTATGATTGAAATTTATGTGCAAGAGATTATTGACGGTTTGTTCTAATTAATGATGAAGAAAATTGAATTCCCCCAAATCACTCAAATAAACCAGAAAAAGGGCATCAAAATAATTTCTTTCGGTTTTTTTGAGTTCTTTGATATTTACTGATTAGTAAATGTTGAATGTTTAATTGCAAAATTGGACCTTGTTCTTATTTGAAAGCGTGTTGTGTTGATTTACAATCTTGTGCGAAAGTGTTTTTGCACGAAGCGCTGCATGTTTCTATTAACCTTGAAGCAGTTTGACAATTGATTTTCATTCTTTTTAAATAATTGTTTGTTCAAGATTTCTCACCAACTTTTTTGTTCAGATACCTGAAGAAGACCCCCAACTAAACGGTGGTTCCCCTATTTACGATCTACCCCCAGAAGCCCCTCGTGACGTCACAGCAGGTCAGTATGACACAACAATGACAACTTTGTACTTGTGATTTACTTTTTTTCGATTTTCAACTGTTTGCCATTTTGGGTGTTTTTTTTTGGATAGAAGCTTTAACAGTGTTTGTTGTACTTTCAAAATGCTGTGTTCAACTATTTGCCTTTCTTGTTAATGTGCTGTCTCTGAAAACAAGAAAACTCAAGTGTTATTTCTCTGAAATTCATATTGCTATAATAAGCACAGTTGTTTTTACTAGAGTCACCAACAATTCTGTATTTCAGAAATTTACGACGAGGTCCCCCCCAAAGATGACGGCACGGTGATTTTGCCCCCCCACTATTTGTACACGGTAAGTCCATTCGTTTCCTGATTTCGCTTGTGTTATTTTTATGTTTGTATTTCTAATATAATGTGTATGATTTCTATAGTTTTTTTTATTGTGTGTTGTATGATTTCTATATGATGTGAGTTGTATGATTTCTATAGGTGCAGGCGATGTACCCTTACCACGGAGCTGACGAGGACGAATTGTCGTTCGAGAAAAACGATGTGATTTACGTCGTCGAGTTTCCCGACCCAGAAGAACAGGTGTGTGCGATTTCTATCTTGTTCAACGCCTAAAATTAAATTTCTGGCCGGCATTTATTTTCTAAATATTATCATATACATTCTTTCAATTATTTTAACTTGTTTATTTTGTAATTGTGATACGTTTTTAGGACGAAGGTTGGCAAATGGGGATCCTTCAAGTTTCCTGGAACGACACCGGCTCCACTTCCACTATGGGGGTTTTCCCCCAGAACTTCACCAAGCCGATGTCACAAAGTTAAAAAAATCACCTGGTGGGAACATCACACAAATCGACTCGACGCGCAAAATTAGTTTTCGATGAATGGTGATAAAGTTACGCACCACCTGCTGAATGCTCAGCGATTCTGTCCAAAGCACTTTGAAAAACATTTATCACTATTAACATTTAAATGAAATGAAATGTTTTTTAAGGTAATTTGCAAAACTTCCAAAACCCAAGTCTTTATGTGTTGTCAAATTTATGTGGAGCTTCGATACGATGCTATCGGTCATTCCTTAACCAGTAGTTCCCAAACTCTGGCGCTCATAAATCGTTAACAAAAGCAGTCATTCTAAAATAATATCGAACCTTTAAAACACCTGGTGACCTTTCAATGAGTTGTTTTTGAAAACTAGCAAAATAACTTTGAAACTTTATACTCGGCGAGAATTATTGAGAGACATAATCTAACTCGATCGGAAAAGAAGAACCTGATTGAAACGCTTGATGCCTTCCAATATAACCTTATGCATTGTTGTCATCTGTACATTGATAATATCACCAGCAGCCATAATTTTGCAATTGATTCTTTGTGCAATCAAATGTTTTCACTACAAAGAGCCTTGCGGTGAACAAGACCTACGTTTTTACGATTGTTTGATATTTATAGTTCAACTAACCCGTACTTTGTGTGTTTTTGTACAATAATGATGATGGTGCTAATAACTAGATAAGCTATCGCAGCTTGATTTTACCTTTTTCTTTTAATTTGATAAAGATTACCTTAATCTTTCGAGATGAAACTTTCGTTTTTACCTTGAAATGAAATAATTCTTTTGAAGTCATTTAACTCTATTATTCGTCATATTACACCTGTTCGATTTTATTGTTACGTCATTGAATCGTTTGTTTACTTTTGAATTTGAAAAAATACAATCTCACTTTTTCAAAGACTCTGGGTTTATGAGATTAAGTCAAGACTCAAAAACAAATAAACAAATAAGTGGATTTAAAGAAAGTCTTATTAAACCTATGAAATAGGATTATTTCTATTTGTTTTCAACTAAAGTTTTGACCAAATAAAGTGTTGTTAAAAATGAAGCGTTCGTTCGCATCAAGTTATGAAAAATAATATTAAACAATGTTAAAGCCACTGTCCGGAGTTGTGAGATAAATTCCCGCTACAACTTTCCAGCCTTGCTTGATTTGTTTTTGGATATCCATCGCCTTAAATGTACAGCATCTAAAAACTTTCATTTTAAAACCTACAAATAAACCGTGAAATTCTTAACTTTGGAGTAAATTTATCGTTACTTGCCAAAAACAATTAAATCACCACCATTTTTATGACGTCACTGCTGCGGCGTTCCAATTTTTATCTTAATTTTTTTTAGCCAACGTTTGTTCCCGTATTCTGCATCTAGGAGTGCGTCGGTGAGCTGACTATTGCAACTTCACACCAAGCTGTATATTTATGAGAATGCGGTAGTCAACCACTTACGGCATAAATAAACCTTTAAAACCCACAAAAAAACTTTCTTTCCTTTACTTATCGCCACTTGCCCAAAACAAATAAAATTTTAGCCACCTTGTTATGACGTCACTGCTGCGACGCTGTGACGTCACGGTTATGACGTTTCACTGTCACTGGTATTTCAAAATATTTATTTTTGTTTTTAAAGTAATTTGACGTTTGATTGGTGAAGTATTTTGTGGAATAATTTTTACCGAGAGCAGTAAATAATTGAGTGGCTGTGACGTCACGATGACGAAATTATGACGTCATCCACGTGTTTCGAAGGGGATCGGGGCGAATCCTTGATAACCTCCCTTCACAACAGCGTTGCTTTGTCTCGCTTTGTTCACCATTTCTTGCGTCACAATGCCCTTCTTCCTCAAACAATCGGGATCGACCGTGAAGGCGATGACGTCATGCACCGACTCGTGGGTTCCGTTGCTCATGACGTCAACCTTATCCATGGCAACCACGCACGTTTCAATGTCACGTGCTACGTCAGACCAAAACTTAAGCGGGACTTCCCCCTGCGAGAAACAAGAAGGGAATTCCCCTGAAATGAAACAAGCTAAAAATTCGTTTTTAACAAAGATTTTGAAAATAACGGAACATTGTGACGTCATCCCTGATTTTTTTCCGGGTTGTTTATCACAATTGATAAGTTTCGACATTTTGTGTGGGCATAACTCTATTTTACGACAATTAGACTATTTTCAACATATTTTTAAAAATGCTAAACATTCTTCCAGTTTGTTGTTGAAGCGATTAAAAAATGAATTTTCAAACTCACCAAATCGAAACCTTGACCCGATTGCTTTGCTGTGAATTTATCGACCAACTTCTGTTTTTCACGAAGAAATAAATCGTCGTCCTAAAAATTAACAGAGATTTAAGTTTGCGAAACCAAAAAAAGACATTTTGTAACTGGAAGTAGTTCACTGTCTCCTTGTAATGTTACTCACTTAAACGTTGCAAACAACTCTTTCACATATTGCACTTAAGTACAAGGGCACTCACATGTTGTACTTAGGTACAAGGGCACTCAAATATTGCACTTAAGTACAAGGGCACTCACATGTTGTACTTAGGTACAAGGGCACTCACATATTGCACTTAAGTACAAGGGCACTCACATGTTGTACTTAGGTACAAGGGCACTCAAATATTGCACTTAAGTACAAGGGCACTCACATGTTGTACTTAGGTACAAGGGCACTCACATGTTGTACTTAGGTACAAGGGCACTCACATGTTGTACTTAGGTACAAGGGCACTCACATATTGCACTTAAGTACAAGGGCACTCACATGTTGTACTTAGGTACAAGGGCACTCACATGTTGTACTTAGGTACAAGGGCACTCACATGTTGTACTTAGGTACAAGGGCACTCACATATTGCACTTAAGTACAAGGGCACTCACATGTTGTACTTAGGTACAAGGGCACTCACATATTGCACTTAAGTACAAGGGCACTCACATGTTGTACTTAGGTACAAGGGCACTCACATGTTGTACTTAGGTACAAGGGCACTCACATGTTGTACTTAGGTACAAGGGCACTCACATATTGCACTTAAGTACAAGGGCACTCACATGTTGTACTTAGGTACAAGGGCACTCACATGTTGTACTTAGGTACAAGGGCACTCACATGTTGTACTTAGGTACAAGGGCACTCACATATTGCACTTAAGTACAAGGGCACTCACATGTTGTACTTAGGTACAAGGGCACTCAAATATTGCACTTAAGTACAAGGGCACTCACATGTTGTACTTAGGTACAAGGGCACTCACATGTTGTACTTAGGTACAAGGGCACTCACATGTTGTACTTAGGTACAAGGGCACTCACATATTGCACTTAAGTACAAGGGCACTCATATGTTGTACTTAGGTACAAGGGCACTCACATGTTGTACTTAGGTACAAGGGCACTCACATGTTGTACTTAGGTACAAGGGCACTCACATGTTGCACTTAAGTACAAGGGCACTCACATGTTGTACTTAGGTACAAGGGCACTCACATGTTGTACTTAGGTACAAGGGCACTCACATGTTGTACTTAGGTACAAGGGCACTCACATGTTGTACTTAGGTACAAGGGCACTCACATGTTGTACTTAGGTACAAGGGCACTCACATGTTGTACTTAGGTACAAGGGCACTCACATGTTGTACTTAAGTACAAGGGCACTCACATGTTGCACTTAAGTTAACCAATAGACTAACTTTAAGTAGACTTGCAATTTCCCTTAAGTGTAAGTACATTTATATATATTGGTCTGTAACGATAAGTTCACTAAGCACTCACATATTGTTCCTTGCAACCGCGTGTCATCGCTTCTTTACTTTCTTTGCACTTCACTGTCGCCAAACCAAAGAAAACGTTCAGACCGATCAGAGCCACCACGAGGAAGAAAACCAGGACGACCTTGACTTTGAACTTGATGCTCGAATCTTCTTTTATCACGAAGTCCTAGAAAACATGTTTCGTTGCAACGACAAAAAAAACACTAGAAATGTCCGATAATATCGGATCGGAGCCGATACCCGATACCAAGTGGTAGTATCGGTACTCGTCCGATAATATCGGAGCCGACACACGATACCAAGTGGTAGTATCGGTACTAGACCGATACTAGGTTCGTATCGGTGCCGATCCGATATTAGATTAATATTTGTTGCTACTAAAAATTCAGCCACGTTTGCGATCAAATGTAGATTTCAAGTTAAAAGTCAAATTCATGCAAAAATCAACAACTTAAAGTAGCTGAACTTTATATTTTGTTCAATATTTTTTCGCTGTTGATAAAACAACAGGGCCGCAGCTATTTCTTCGTTAATAAAGAAATGCGGCTTCTTTTGTAAAGTTCTGCAATCTACTTTAATATAGTAAACACAGCTTTTATTTAGTTTTGTGGAATATACGCACACGCGTTTTTTTTTACTGTTTTAGGCTATTTTCACTTTTTCGGTCTAGTTTAGATTTAATTTCAATCTAGATTTATTTTTTATAAAATTTGCAAAAAAAGTTCCCGCCTTATTAAAAGACTTATTTTCGAAAATATGTTATTTACTAAATCAGTGTTTCTCAACCTTTTTCACTTGGGCCGCGCCTAGAGATATATGAAAACCTGGCGGCGCAGCTCGCGAGCGAAGCGAGTGCGAAATTTTTGAGGTGTACCGGTATTTGTTTTTAATTGGTGTCAATTTTCATTATATAAGTTTTATAGTTGCATATCTCCAGCCTTGAGACCAAAATTGGAACAACATCAACTTCGGAACAAAATACAGTTAGGAATAAGGCGTAAATAGGACTAATACCTACTAATAGTCGTAATAATGACGAAATCAAAATCAGATCAAAATGGCCAAAATAAGGCCTATATAACCTTTTATCTAACCCCAAGCCCCATCCATAATTATCACTAACTCCCCTGATATTTTCAACCCTAACCCAATTCCTAGCAACACCAACTACCCGCCCAAGCCAAAACAAGGGCAAAATAGCGGCGCCCAAATGGCGACAACAAACGGCCAATGCCAGACAAGTGTCCCCAATCATCCCATACCCTTTCCCTACAGTCTTAGCATTATTCTGTCTATTTAAATCTTATTCAGATTAATTTTGGACTTATTTCGACATGTTTAGGCCTTATCTAGACTATTTTAGATCTTGTTCTGTCGTGATTACTGCGAATTTGGCGTTATGATGTCGGTGGTCTTAACACTATGGTGTTATAGATTATCTAATTAAGATATTGCTACTTTGTAGGTTTTATTACGTTTCTACTTGGAAGTACAGTGAAATCAATGAGCTAAGCTTAATGGGAAAGTAAAAAATATATATATATATGTTAAACATGTTAATTTTTCTTCTTTTTGCTCGCGGCGCACCTGGTAGCCTTCCACGGCGCACCGGTTAAAAAGCGCTGGTCTAAATAATTACAATGTTAAGGTTTTTATAAATATTGCTAAAAATGAGAACTAAAACCTTTCAAGTAATACAACTCACATGTGAGCTGCAATGTGTGTTCACAGTTGACGGCAAGTCAGTCGTTTTGGAAAAATCACTTGGATCTTCTCTACACTTTTTATCCATTTCACTTATTGGATTTTACAAAACAAGCTGTTTTTAAAGCATTTTAACCGACCGAGGTAAATAAAAATAATAAAAATGTTAGCACATAGATTTAAAGAATCTAAAAACATCTTAAAAACACAAAAGAAACAAACTTTTTCGATCTTTGAGAAACGATCAAACACGTACATTTTGTAACGAACATAAGTTCCTACAACAAACAATACATATGTTGCTCAACAGACTTATATAAAGCACTGAATTACTGACGCAAAATAAACCATAATTTACGGCGGAAATGATTGTTTCCGCTGAACTATGATCAGGTTCTGGATGAATCAGTTTAACTTCAAATAACATAGTTAAGGTTTTATTTTGTTTCATTTTCAGCGTTGCACGAAACATGGCTCTAAGAACAGGACTAATTAACGATCAAACAACATTAACACACATGCTTAAGGCACCAAGGGAAGGGGACAACACATAAACTTTCACGGCCCGGTTGGGATTCTGTTTTGCTCAGTTTCCTTTTAAAGCATATTCTTAAACCTCTCTATGCTTCGATGGATAATATCTTGTGGTGTGCTGGGTTTATGCTTTGAATGACACATTTAGGAAATCAAAGTCTTAAGTGTTAAGGGCCGACTAAAGAAATGATCATGCCTATTTTTGGTTCCTCAATATTTATGAATAGATTGCGGCTGCCCTACTAAGTATTCTACTGTAACGTTCCTCAACTCGTGCGTTTGCTTCAATTTCGTTCATGTTTTGAACCAATTGTAGCAAGTCACGCATCACTGGGATTACGTAATCGCACGTGATTTGGTTGAACCTTTGTTTTTAACTGACAAAGCTTTCAATGATTGTTTGATGCCAAACATACAATTACTTCGAACCAAACTGAAGATCAAACCAACTCCACACATGAAGGACAATTACCATTTGAGCAACAATCTGATACTGTCATCGTCAGTTCCTATAAGTAAAGTAAAATACATTTACAGAGCAAAATAATAATACAATTAATAAAAAGTCAAAACCATACGAAAGCTGAAAAAATTAGGTAAAAAATAAAAAAATATAATTTTGTTATTCGCCAATTTCCTAGACTAGTAAAGTTGAGATTGAATGTATTTTATGCATCTGTAGTGTACAAATTTATTTGGAATTGGCGCCGATACGCCCTAGTATCGGACAAGTACCGATGAACACTGGGCAACGGGTATCGGCCCCGATCCGATATTATCGGAACTCTTAAATTGTTCTAATTTGTTTTTTCTCTTGAGAGCAACAAACTAATGTTTAGGCGATTAAAACCAAATAAAAAATGTCATTTCACGAATCTGTTATTCTCCTGTCAATCGCTTCATTCACCAAAGTTTCACGTTTCACACGTCATAATGCGCCGCGCGATCTGCGAACAATGGGATTGTCTGAAAGCGCTTGAGTTTCGAATCGATTGTCGCGAGTTTGTGAGATCGAATTGCAAGAGAATATTATTTCCGGACCTACAGGGTGCTGAGGTGGAATATCTCGCTTTGGTGAATTTATTTCGTCTTGGTACTTTAAGTTTTTATTTCAGCACCGTAATGTTTTTTTTTTTTTGATATCGGGTGGATCGCGATATTTTTGTCAAAAATATCGTGCATCGTAACAAAAGTATCGTACAGTAATTTTGCAGCCTTAATACGCATCTGCATTGGAAGCAAACAGCTGCAGAGTTGCGCCAAGAAAGCTTTTCACAAAGTACGCCCACAAACAAAATAATCAGGAGAGGAAATAATAACCTGAGCAGGTCTGGGGTCAGTCAGTTCGTCCCACAAGCCTCCAGCTGAGGTGGATCTGTGTGTCTGTGTGCACAGGGGTGCACTGGACATTTTATTACGATAGATTTGAAATTTTGGCCAAAAGTAATCAAATTGACGTCATTATTATTGCGCTTAAAGCAGCAAAGTAAATGAAATTGTTACATCAAAGGTTTTATTATTTGACCAAAATATTGTTTGACCAAAATATTGTTAGGCCAAAGTTTGTTTCAGCTTTAAGAAATGGGTTTACTTTTAGTTGCAAACCTGTTATTTCTTGAAAAATTTACTGCTTTAAGTTGCAAATCAAACCTGAAATATTTATATTAATTTGGTATCGTGTATCGGCTTTGATCCGATATTATCGGTCGCCTTTATTGTGTTGTTTTCGATGCGTTGTACCGCTGCACTGGCGGCGACCCCACGTTACGGGAAGTGGGCGGGAGGGCAGAAGGTGTTGTGAAAATATTGAGACAAGCGAAGATAGAAGCAGGTAAAGTACATAAATATGTTAAGTAAAGCATATGGAAGGTAAACGCATGTGTGAGGCAAATATGAAAGGTTTGTTGCACAGAGGCGAGTTGAATGGTCAGGAATATAAAGCAAGGGTTAAAGTGAGCCGGGATTAAAAAAGGTGAACATGAAGTTTTAAAGGTTTGCTATTCGGCTAAAAAAGATCTAAATACTTTTTACCAAGTCATCCCTACAGCAGAATAGGGTGCGGCGAAGGCAGCATTTTTTGCGTAGTGGTTGGTAATGGGGAAATGGTTGCAACACTTCGATCGTGATCGACCACATTTCACCTGGTGGATCGCGTGTCGAATTTTTAATATAGCGTTCTTCAAGCAACATTAACAGGAATATAAACCGAAAAACAAACCATGACCCTTAAATAAATTGCTGGAGCCGATAGTTTCTGGCAAAAAGTATGGAATGTGATATGGCACAGCTCGTACAAATACAATGCATGTTCAAAAACGTTTTTTAGATGCTAATCAAATTTTTCGGTTGTCCTTATTTTGGGGTCCATGTCAATGGCAACCCTGCGTATATGTAAGACAGCTGCACATTTTTATAAACCGAATGGCCTTAGGTAACCTAAGGTTCCTTGCTTTATGCGTTCAGTTATGACGTAATTTTGTTTCACTTATGACGTAATTTTGTGACGTCAGCTCTAAAAATCGTTTTCTGTCCCGTTGCGAGATTTGTTCTGCTATAACTGTTAATGTATGAGGTACGAGGTGCAGTTGCAGGGCTTAAACTTATAATTTATCGGCTGGTCAGTCACTGTACGCCTTTTTGACATGTTCACCTGATAAAAGGCGATTCTTTCAAGCCTCAAACACTTTGGTGGATATTTGTAACTTGTGTATGTAATATAAGTTCTGACAAAGGGTTAATATTTGAATTTTTGCCGGAAGTAATTGTAATTTCACCCATTAAGAACCTTATTGCTTGTGGCACAAGATCGAGTAGCGATAGAGCTAAATCAGTTTGCCAATAAAGAACTATTAACGGCATTGGTCGCTAAAAACGCTAAAAAAGGCAACTTGTTTTGCTCATACGTAGTAAGAATATAAAAGCCCACTCAAAACGTTTCTAATTACTCTTAAGATAATGGATGGAGGTTGTAGTTAGACGTAGAATGTAGTTAGACGTAGAAATTCGAATAACTCTTTATCATTTCGAGCAATATGTATGGGCGACGGGCGTAAATATTGATTGTAGGTTCCAGCCGTCATTCTCCTCAGTATATTATGTCTTACGCACTTCAAACGAACCAGCGAAACATCGCCGGCCCCATAAACACTAGCGCTATACAGAGTGGGCTGCTCGGATAAATTGGAAACTTTTTATTCGACGAAGGAAACCTCCCACAAAGGAAGGAAAGTGCTCCCACTGTTTCCCCTCCTACGTAACAATGGGACGCGAGATGTCGATCAATCTTCTATTTTTACTCAAAACCTCGAAGTGATCGTCAGTCCGTAGTTAGCTGGACTCAGCACAGCTGCTTTGTCCGATAATATCGCTTATCGCCACGATATCGGTGTCAGATGTAAAGAGCATTACGTCACTCAGAAGGTTATGTCGTCATCATGACGTCATTAATTTACGATTTAATAATGAAACTGAAACCAAATTTTTTGATCCGAGAAATATTTAAAAAATTGAATATTTTGTTTTATTGGTTTAAATCTCGGGTTTTCCATTATTATCGTTATCTGATATAATGTAATTATCGATTATATCTTTAAAATGAGTATTTGAGTAAACTTGTGGTTTCTTGTTAGTTTGAATAAAATTAAAGGTAAGAAAAGTTAATAAAAGTGAAATTATTGCAACACGGAGTGAAATTTTCATTGAAAAGACACAAGAATTATGGTAAAAAATAAATTATAGTTTAATAGGTGATTGCTTGTCTAAATTAGGAAATCTGCTTTCATTTGACAAGATTAACTTTTAATCGTGTTTGTAAAAATGTGATTTTAAAAAACTTTTTAAAGCAATATTTAATATAACGATAAAAGTTGTAAAATATCCTCGTTAACCTTGTGATTAAAACTGTTTGTTTAGGTTTTTAAATAAATTCGATAAATTATTATTTCCTGAGTGTGACATCACACATCGTGACGTATTTTACACAATTTTGACGTCACAAAAGGATTATTTGAAACGAAAGTCACGAAAAGGTGAGTCTTTTGCTAATATTAATGCATTGTGACGTCACAACCTCAACAGGGCAACATATGATTATATGATTATGTCACTATTGCTTTATGACGTCATGTCAATCGAAGGCGGATGAATTTAAACAAATAAATGCAACATGCTTTGTTTGTAATTTTTTCCGCCCTTCTATGTTTAGATCACAAATAACATTTCAGAAGCGATTTATAATAAAGCTTATCAATAAACCAGTGGATCTCAAACTTACCAAAACCACGTAACAAAGCACTAACTTTGGAACACTATATACGGATCTGTTCATAAGTTTAATGGTGAAAATAACGGAACAATGCACTGATGATGAAATGAGCATTTGCCGAAACGTTTGAACAATAAAGCATGTCGCTTTTTACGTCTATCTGGCCCGCTATTTTCACCACTAAAGCACCAACTAACAATTAAGTGCATTAGGTAATATAATGACGTGCATGGGAAATTAGGCGATGTATATTGCAGGACATACGCTGTATTTTTACCCGCAAATAATGTGCCAATTATTGGGTACCAAACTTTGCAGCTTATATTTTAAATCACTTATAATTGTCTATAGTAGGTTGTCAAATATTTTTTTTGCGTATGTAAAGCTTTAATCCGACATTATACATAGCGCACCAGTGGTCGGCAAACTGTGTGTCGCGGTTCAAATGTGGCCTTTCAGTCATTTTTAGTTGGCCGTTAGCTGTTTTTTAATATATTATTTATGTCATGTAGTTTACAATCGCAACACACAACAAACCATTTAATATTAGCATTTTATTATGAAAAAGTGCGTATAAAGTCTGAAATGCTAGTGTATGCTTATTTGCAATGCACAAATAACATATTTTGCAAAATTACAAGCTTTAGGTCATACATAGCAATCTAACAAGGCGCTGTTTGAGTTCACTGTATTAGGGAATATACAATCGCTTGTTTAGAATATTAAGGAATGGTCAAATTGCAGGTTATTTTTTTAGCCACAAATAATGTGCAAATTTGGGGGAATCAAACTTTGTAGTTAACTTTTTACCCGCCACTACACCAGTGGTCGGCAAACTGTGGCCTTTCAGTCATTTTTATTGAGCCACGAGCTATTTTTAATATATCATTTATATCATGTAGTTGTTGGCCGTGTTATAAACGTACGTTCACTGTGCTGTATTTTAAAGTCCAAACACGCTATGCATACTATAGAATGTTGCGCCGTGTGACTTTTAAATGCTATAAAGGTATTGTTTTATCAAATGAGACTATAAACGCATTTTTGTAGATTTAAGTGTTTTATGACGTAACTTTATAACGTCATTCGTTTTATAAAATGGGCCTTAAATTGCACTTAAAAGGACATTTTAAGCCACAACAAAAACTTTTGCCACTGCTCTACATATAGACCAAATAATTTCCTAAAAAAATTAAATTTTTGGCGCACGAAATAATATTTCATCACACTTCAACATAATCTCTGTTACGTCATACAGTAGATAACTTTACTCCAATGTTACGCCACAAACATATCAATGGTAAACTCTAAATGAACCTTGTAATAATAAATAGTAAACAAAGTGAAACGAGTCTGTTTGTTACGCAACAAAGGAACAAATCACGATTGTGCAAACAGCGCGATACAGGAAGTGACGTCATAATGCGGAACTAGTTGTCATTGTTGTAAAACAATCGCTTGCAGGAATAACAAAGTATTCTGTGCAGCAAATTGCCGAAGTTGAAATTATATTGGCGCTTTGGATTTTAAACATAAACCTTTTTTTTAAACATTTCAATTTTCTTTTTCGCTAGAATTCAATTTTTAAGTTCCCTAAGCACTTGTAAGGTTTAAGTGCCTTGTGTGTGTATATTTGTATATATTATTTAAACATAAATAAACTGCAAAGTTTAGATCCCTCTAGTCGAATTTGCACATTAATCGGGGCTAAAAATCGAACGTATTTCTTACAATATGAAGTTTCCTAATTCCTTGATGCGTCAAGCATGTGATTAAATTACTTAGTAATTAGGTTCTGGTAATGTCGCTTCATTACAATTCGCTTCTGAATTATTTAAGTATATTACTTAATGGTTAATCACCCCTGGGAATGTAGCTTCATTAAGAATTGGTTTGATGAACTTTAGGCATGTTAGAGAATACACTCTGTAATAGTTACTATACAACAGTTGTAAATGTCTTAAAACTATAAGGATATAATAAATCCTGTAAATCTTACAATAAACTTTATTTGGTAACCTAAGCACGTGTTCATATTGTTTTTGTTAAATCCTGGCATTTTTGGAAGGGGCTATTTACCCGGCTAACAAAGTAGATAAATCGATATAAAGTCACTAATGTGTGTATGTGTACCCGAGCCGGGTGGATAGCCAATTTATGACGCTTCATGAGGCTATCAACAAAGTAATGTAATTGATTTACAAAAAAAACATAGAAAATAAGCAAAACTTGGAGAATAAGACCGCCACCCAAATCCAACCCAAACCCAATTGATGCACAATCACTAACGGGCGTATGTGTACCCGAGCGAGCCGGGCAAATAACCAATAAGGACTTTCTGACGCTATTTACCCGGCTAGCAAAGTTACATCGATATATATTCACTAATGTGTGTATGTGTACCCGAGCGAGCCGGGCAAATAACCAATAAGGACTTTCTGACGCTATTTACCCGGCTAGCAAAGTTACATCGATATATATTCACTAATGTGTGTATGTGAACCCGAGCGAGCCGGGCAAATAGTCACTTCCATATTGTTTCAACCATAATACCGGGATTCCAGATCTGTCCATAGGTGTTTGTTTATACCAGTGGTTCTCAACCTCTTATGCTTCGTGGCCCCAAAAGTCCATTAGTCGCTTCCCACCAGCGAGGCTCGTTACAAACTGCCGTATCAAACGCAAATAAATATGCTAGCAAACTGTTTCGCGCAGCAACTGGTCGAGCAATGCTTAAAATCCTTTCAAAGAGAAAAAAAATGACTAAAAGCTATACAACAAACATCGTTTGTGACGTAACAGTGTATGACAAAAAAAAGGCGTGGCATGCCTGTGATCGACAGTTGTGTACAGCTCATAAATACAAAAATTTATTAAGACTAAAATTTATTATGCCTCTTTTTGAGACATGGCTCTGTGCTCCCCTGGCTACGTATATGCCCGTGGCCCCCAATTACCGCTCCGTGGCCCCCCCCAGGGGGCCGAGAGCCACGGTTGAGAAACCCTGGTTTATACAAATGCGCGGCGCCCTGTTTGAAATGTTAGGATATTTACACAGGCCCGTTCTAATGTTGGGATTATATGATTATTTTGTCTTTACTGAAGCAACTTAAAGTCTCGCTGTTGTTGCACTTGTTTGGGAATTTGTAAAAAATTTGTTTTTCCGGATTTAAGCCCACAACGAAACATTTTTGCGGTTTGCAGTAAGAATGGATTTTTGCGGATTTAAAAGCACAAATGCTCATTTCCTGTTTTTTTGCCGCTTTTTTGATGCACAGCAATATATTTTAGGAGGATAAAAACAAATTTTCTTCCGAATTTGAAAGCAGAGGTAGATTTTGCCAAAACGACTTGAGTTTCCGCCAAATATCGAAATTTAAACATCACTTTGAACCCGCAGATAAAACACTGATAAAAAAATGTTGTTGTATAGCGCTGTTGGAATAAACCAGGGCGTGGGTTAAGGAATGGCCGCGCCCCTAACTATATCTTTACCTAATTTAGCAACATAAAATAAACATTTTGTTTGAATCTTATTTTGACTTATTTGTATGTTTTAATAGATTTTGGAAAAATCTGCATTTTTCTCGGCTTCGCACGAATTTTTACTTTTAGTGTAAGCACAATATTAAGAAAACAGACGCTTTTTTTAAATTAGCATGAGGCCAACTTCCATCAGATAAATGATAAATATTTTTAACAACATGTCTGCGTAGTCTGTGTTACACAACAAACCTTGCATTGTGACGCATAATAGGTAAACAATGCACTTCCTTTTAAGTTATTAACCGCGCGAAACTTGTTTGTTTTGGATGTTGTCGCGCCTAACTTAACCCCAACATACCAGGGATAGATTTAGAGAGGGAGGCTATACCCCCCCAAAACTTTATCGCCTTCTTTAACCGTAAATGCGACAAAAATAAGTTTTCCGCGAGAATTCAAGTTTTGCTTTTATTAATGTATTGGCTCGATATTTTAAAATTCTTTTAAGATATTAGAAATTAAGATTTATTCGAAACGTCCAAAATGATTCCTACTTTTGTATGGACTTTGATATTCTTACTACGTCTTACTACAACCTCGAATCATTATTCTCCAAAATATTAAGGTGACGTCATCTCTGATGTGTTCTTAAGTAAATTAAGAGAGATAAATAGATTTAAATTTATTTCGGAACAACGGTACTGGTATATGCATGCAAAATAAGGAATCAAAAAGAAAGCGTCCGTAGTTTCCAGGGGGCGGCGAAAGACTGTTAAGTCATCTCATCAGCTGCTCCCTGGCTGTGATTCAATTCAAGTTCGTTATATTTCATATAAAAGGAAAAATATACGAAACGAGATACATTACTTTGGAGCATTGGAGGTTGTAGTAAGAACATGATCCCTATACTTTTGTACGGGCTTTGGTATCCTTATTATGATACATAACGAAAAGAACTATTCGTAAATACAAGCCTAACAGAAAATACAAAAACAAGTACATTATATTAAACACAATTAGCGCTAAGACAACTTGGAATTTGAAAGACCTGGACCCCCTCCAATACCCCTCGCATAATGCACACGCGGGTTAATGCACACGCGTCTAATTGTAATGCATCTAATGCATGTAATGCACACATTCTGATCGCAGCCTCGAAAAAGAAACTTTTCGACCTAAATAGAATAAGGGCGCTTTTAAACTTTGTGACGTCATCTTTGATGTGGTATTGAGTAAATTAAGACAACTTAGTATTTAAAAGACCTGGACCCCCTCCAGAACCCCTCGCATATTGCACACGCGGGTTAATGCACAAGCGTGCAATGCATGTAATGCATGTAATGCATGTAACGCATGTGCGGTACAAGCAGTTTGATTGACAGCTCGGCCAGCGGAAGCAACAACGTTTTGCTTCCCATTTGACAAATTTTGCCGAGAAATTACGAAGCGGGTTGGAAGGCTTCAGTGAAAACACGACGCAACAATCGTGTTTGTTTCGGTACAATGGAACCGGGCGTTAGAACCAGTCGCGGTTCCATTCAATGTGGATTAGACTGATATATGCGCGAGAGATTTTAACGCAGTGAAAGTAGGAGTTTACGAGCTGGAAAATAATTTTACACGTTTCACTCTGAAAATTAATCACTGAAAGTGAAATTGCGTGTCGCGAACTTGCAGGGTAAAATTTATTATAAGTTTCAGCAAAAAAAAACAGGTTAAAGTGAATAAATATTGGAAAAAACACACAAAAAAGGGAAACTTATGTGAATTAAATGTGTATTTGTTCATAATTTGGGAAAAAATTATAAGAAATTTACAAAATTTTAAATTTGTAATTACAAACGCTACGAATTCAGCCGTAAAATAATAATCATCACTTCCACTGACATTTGCTCAGTGAGAAAATTTTAAGAGACAACAAAAGTTTTCG
The DNA here is from genome assembly GCF_963924565.1 of Ascidiella aspersa. NCBI lineage: Eukaryota > Metazoa > Chordata > Ascidiacea > Phlebobranchia > Ascidiidae > Ascidiella > Ascidiella aspersa. The sequence continues at coordinate 393,220 of NC_139451.1, forward strand.
AAATTTTAAATTCATCATGCGAATTTAGCCTTAAATTATGCATTCTCTACAAAACGAAGGTTTTTCCAGTTTAAAAATATTTCTTGAGTAAGCCTTGAAGGTTTGATCTTAAAGTTGAAGCAGTTAAGCTTTAATTAGCTCCAGCCAGACAAGATTGATCTATTGGCGCTTATTAATTACCGCAAGCTTCAAGTTTTTATTTCGCAAGTCAATCAAACATTAAGACTTCCCGCGCAGCCATTGTTTAGTCATAATAGCGAGTTCTTCCCACGAGGCGAGAAGCCCATTGTTCAATTGTTTGAAACCCGAAACGAGGAAATATGGAATCGGAATGGCAATATGAAGGCAGATCTGGTGAGAATAATCAAATATTTTAAGCAGAAATCACTTTAAGGTTCCCTTTTGTTTTTAAATGGAATCCAGCAATAAGACTGAGATAAGAACAACATCAACGTCGGCATCCAACACATTCCGAAGTAAAACGAAAACAGACCTTATGCCAAATAATTAGGGCGATTTTTTTTTAGCTAAAAAATGAGAAATTTCGACCTAAAAATATATTATTCTGACAAAATTTTGACCTATTAGAATTACATCAACGTCGGAATAAGAGCAAAATAGCACTAGTATACATTAGTCGCAATAGGGTCTAAATCGGGACAAGGCCTAAACATGTTAAATAAGATCTTAATGATCAAAATCAGGCCTGTACAACTTTTTAACTAATATTTTCACACAGAAAACCTCGTTGTTGCTTTAAATGAACTCAAGCCACGACAACGGAATTAGAACAACACAACGTCGCAATAAAACACACTTCGGAATAAGACCAAAATAACACGAATACCTATTAGTCGTAACAACGTTCAAACCCGTTGAGTAAGATCTAAATACGGCCAATGCTTAATAGTGGTAATACCAAAATCGAATTAAGACGTATATGGCCAGATTCAACATATACAACAGTATACCTAACCCCAAACTTTCACTAATTATACAAACTCCCCTAATTATTTCCACCCTAACCTAGTTTTAACCTTATCAATTAGAACCAATAACCCTAAACAGGACCAAAAATCCGGTGCCGAAACAAGAGCGTCCTGACGGCGCCATTCAAACTAGGGCGTCCAACGTCGACACCAAAACGGCCCCCGATCGTCCCATACCCTCTACCAACAGTTTCAGACGTTATTTTGGCCATTTGAGCCTAACTTCACTAACCCTTTCAGAATGTTGAAGTGAATCAGTTATTTTGGCCATTTGACCAAAAATCCAGTGCCGAAACAGCGGCGTCCTGATGGCGCCGGTCAGACTAGGGCGTCCAAACATTGACACCATAACGGCCGATGCCAGACCCATGGGCCCCGATCGTCCCATACACTCTTTCCACAGGCTCGGGCGTTATTTTGGCCATTTAAGCCCTATTCTGATTGAATTAAGGACTTATTTAAATGATTTTGATCTTATTCTGTCGTGGATACTACTGCGTGTTTGAGTTTAATATGTCGTTGATCTCAATACTACGGTTAGCTTTTCCTGCTTTAGATATTGTTGCTTTGTAGGTCTTATTGTGTGTTCCAAGTTAAATGCTATTTTTCTATTGTGTATTGAACAATTACCAAGCGATGGGCATTGGCATGCAGATTAAAAGCATGTTCGTGTCGGCTGTGCGAAATATGCTTGATAGCGTTTAAAGCATAGGCGGTTTGTGGCTGCTTTTATCAGAACTGCAATTAAATTGCTCGGAACTTTTTCTTGCAGCATTCGCACTTTTTCTTTCTTATCGCATAATTAAGAGCTTTGCTTGGTTACGTCACAATGGTCTACGCGCGCTTTTCCGTATATCAGCTGGTTGGTGTACAGTGAAAAATATTAAAACAAAGCTGGTAGAAAATATTTTGTTTCCCAATACATCGGAATGCCTTTGTTGTTGTTTGCCGTGGAGATTGGGGGGCCACCGGTATAACTCTCTAGCGGGGTCATTATTTTTAAAATTTGTCAGTTAACTTAAATTTTTATCTTTTTTATTTTGAATCCAATTCTGCCGTTTTATATCGGGTAAGTGAAACCGATGAGATTTGTTCGTTTCATCAAGTTGTGCCTAGTCGTAAATCTGCGATTGGCAAGATTCAAGCCACCTATCGCTGCGGCGAAACAATCCGCTTTGTGCAGCCTAATACCGTGACGTTAGTGTTTTTTTCAGGCGAGCAATAATTTTTCAGTCGCCTGATTATTAAGTGTCCATCCAATGCTGTTGGGCGAGACCTAACGTGTAATGCCAGGTGCAGAGATTTCGCATATTTTCTTAAAGGGCGTTAAGTTGCAAAAGAAACATTAGCAGTGTAGAAGGAATAAGCACCCCTTGTTTAAATAACTTTTACTTCAGTTAGCAGGCCGTGATAATTTTGGGGGATAAAGGCCGCAGTGAAAACTTGGATATTCGCTGAAACTGTTTAAGCAGTTTAAAAATTGCTGTAATCACCTTACGTAAATTTTCCCTGTAAATTTTGGGGATGAAATTCGCAATGACGCAAATAAGATTTAAACCTCAAAGCGTAACTTTAGTTATTGTTGCATGTTCTGGGTTTAATCTGAACATTATTTCCGAATTTTGAGTAAGTTTTTCTGGAAATGTAGACATTGATGTGTAATCTACTAAAAAAAGCGACAAAGGGATGAACATTGAAAGGGGTCGGCAAAAAGGTTGGGAAGCACTTCCTTAAGGTGGAATAATTCTTTCTACGACTTCTTGCCAAATTTGATAAAGTTTTTCTGGAAATGTGAACATTAATGTGTAATTTAGCCAAAAAAAATTGGGGGCTGGTAAAAAATTAAAAGCGGGTGGCGATAACAAAAGGTTGGGAAGCACTGCCTTAAAGGAAATACTTACAACTTTTCTATGAATCGCTCTGCTCACTGTAAAATCGGAAACTTTGGATATTGCGCTTGGAATTGTTTATGCAGCTTAAAATTGCTGTAATCACGTTACGTAAATAAAATTTGCGCTGTACTTAATAGTTTCTGCATATGTTCAGTGATTGGAATACCTTAAGTTTTTTGTGATGTACTTTTACATAGAATACACTGGAAAGTGATATTTAAGTCGGGTTATGTCTCACATTACCTACGTTATTGTTGTCAAAATAATATCCCAACTGTTTTTTAAGTATAATTGCTGTAAACCTTGTGTTACTTATACTAGATTGGAAACTCCAGATATTGCGCGGTTGTAATATCGTTGCTCAGTTACAGTTTGTTATTTGTAAGTTACTTATATATTTCTACATCGGTTGTATGAAAGCTAAGAAGCGATGGTTCTGAAACAAAAACCTTGAAAAACGTCATTTTATTTCCTGCAGCAGGGGTACTTAAACAGCGGTCCTGGATCCCTTTGAGGGGTCCGTGAACTAATTTTAAGGGGGACAATGCAGCTTAATTAAAATCTTGGTGTTTAATTTAAAAAAATCAATTGAAAGAAAGGAGCTTTATTGAAAAAGGTTTAGCGGCTTCTTGTATTTAGATTCGATTTGGTGCATTTCTGATTGCAGATTTAGAGTTTTAGACAAACACGGCTTTGTCAAAGATTACAATTTTACGATTAACAAATTTTAAACTACGCGGTTACCTGCGCACAAGAACAACTCCTGTAAACAACTTTTTTCAGAGTAACACCTCAAAGTGACGTCATGACGTGATTTTTCAAGCTAAACAATTTTTTTACCAAAAGAGCAAACTTAGCCTTTAATTGCGCGACTGAGTGAACTCACGGCAATTTCTCGAAATTACAAACTTTCCAACCTGGACTAAATTGAAACAATGCTAACTGGACCTCGGACTCCGGCCATAAGATCGAAATTAGAACAACCTCAACGTCGGAATAAAACACGGCACGGAATAAGAACAAAATAACAATAATTCCTAATAGTGTAATAACGTCTAAAATCAAGTCCTTAATCCATCGGAATAAGATCTAAATTGTCACAATCAGGCGTGTACAACATTTATCTAACCCCAAACCCCACCACTAAGTGCATCACTAACTCCCCTAATAATTTCAACACTAACCCATTTTCTAACCCCACCCATTACCCACCAATAACCCCAAGCAGGACCAAAAATCCGGTTCCAAAACAACGGCACCCTGACGGCGCCGGTCAGACTAGGGCGCCCAAACCTTGGCACCAAAGCAGCCGATGCCAGACCGATGGCCCCCGTCCATAACCTCTCCTTACAGTTTCAGCAGTTATTGAGGCCTTCTTCCAATAAATTTGACATATTACGACCGGTTTAGGCCTCGATTTATATATTACTTTGTAATGGATATTACTGCGTAAATTGACATCATTTTTAATAATACGTTTCGTTACGCGCTTGTACCCTTATATAAGTTAAACCGTGGTTCGAAACCATACTCCTAAATTGATCATTGGCAGCACCGCTGTACCTGTTTAATATCGAAGAAACACAGAAAGATAGGAACTGCGCCTTATCTTTCATAAGTAAGGTAGAAAAAAGTTTGAGTGACATACACGATACAAGTGCGTATCGATACTTCTTTATAAAGGTGCTTTATATTCAAATTCGCACCAACCCAACAGAAAACTAAAATCTATTCAATCTCACTTAAAAAAGGTGGAAAAGCAATTCGGGTGTTATCGGTTTTCCTTTTGTGTTTGGCAACCTACATTTCAGATCCGTGCATAGTGTACCTATGTTGTTTTACATTCTTTAACTAAAAGAAAAACTGGGGGTGACGAGTGCAAGTCGTCAGTTGGAAGTGACGTAACAATGTAGAATTATTGGGAGGTCATCAAGGGGTATATGAAATAATATGTTATGGAAACATTGTTCCCACACGTTCCCGCCACGAAACAAAGTTGGATTTTTGTCACGAACACAATAATGTGCCCGATGAATGGGAAAAACTTTGACGCTTTCCAGCTTAAATATCCAGAAGTGTTAACTTTCAGTTGGCTTTCTGCTTGGTTTTCATTTCCACATAAAAACACACATAAAATCGCGTGATACTAATTTGTAACAGATTGCAATATTTCTTTGTTTTTTATGCTGACTTGTTTTCTGGGTAATTATGTTGGTTATTCTAGGGTAAAAACTGTAGTAAACCCCACTCGCTAAAAGGGGCTCATGCATTTAAATTTACAGGAAAAATAATTCAAAAAACGTGAAAATTACAATTTGTTTGCTTTAGACACCAAAAATCCCAGTTAACAATTAACTGACCGTGGTACAGTGGTCGGCAAACTTTTTTGTTGCGGCCCAAAGTTCGCTTTTTAGACTTATCGAAGGCCCACTTCCTAAAACCAATACAAAAACAGTGGCGAATTTAGGATATTTCTTTTGAGTCGAAGGCATTCGAATGACGTCACAAAGTTACGTCATTGAACAATTGTTCTGTGAAAACCTTGTTGTTCTCAAAGGAACCCGCGCGCAAATATGAAGCTAAAATAACAGTTTAATTGCGCGTATAAAAAAAATATAAATAAATGAAGAAAATGGGTTGATTGGTTTTAAAGGCTTCAGTTAAAATGATACGTGGAGCATTTGGCTCATCAAAGGATTCCAATATTGCTCAAAATAACGACATTTATAGTAGATTTTAGCAGAAATTGGGCGGTACAGTTAAGAGTCACAAAAAATCGTAAAATAGATATTTAGGTATAAAACTCAAGTACCGGGCCACCGGTACGCTACATAAAAATCGTCCTATTAGACTTCACAAGCAACGTGGTAAAGTTCAAGTAATTCAAGAATCATGTCGTTCTCGAACAAATCGGTGTGGTATCATGCAACGAAAGCAAGTTTATCGCGTAAAACGCAAAAAACGCGCGTTTATTTGGTTTTAATGGCGAATAGTTTATCTCAGGCGTGTTCTTAATGCATAAAAGATTAACATTATATCATCTCCACAGCTGAATGGCGCATAGAAGGAATACGTTACGTTAATCTTGTTTTAAAATTTGGATAAATGTTACTCATATTACAATAGTCACATTATAAAGTTACATAGAATTAAATTAACTACTATAACTAGACATATTAACATTGCGTTAACTAGAAATATTTTGGTAGAAATTGCATTTTGCAGGGAGTCCAAGCTCACACAGCGTTGACACCAAGAAAAAGTGTAATATTCCACCGCGCCCTTATGCCGAAAACACTAACGTCTCATAATGTTGTAAACCATACCAAAAAACGAATAATATGCGAGCGAAGCGCGAAAAGTCTTGCGTTTAAATATGGTTTGAAAGGCACTTTCAGGGCCACATTTACCATGTATGCCTGAACCATGCTGACAATATAAAACTTCCCAACCACACCGACTTTTAAAACAAAGTGCAATGAATGTCCGGCTATCACGCGGCCAACAACTACATGATAACACTAACCTATTCAAAAGCAACTCGCGGCCCACTAAAAAGAATCTGCGGCCCACATTTGCCGACCACTGCTTCAGTAAATAACATGAGCATTTGATAAAGTTTCGGCTAAAGTTAAAAATGTCGCAAATATTCCATCTAGGTACTAACTGCTAATAATCTCCACTTGCGCCAGAGCTAGGCTATTTTCACCACCTTTCAATAAAATTTTCGCTGATTTCAACCCATCAATGACGTCATTAGGCGTCAGATCGCGATGTTTTTTGTTATTCTCGAGTGTGAAAAATGTTAGACGCTCACAGCACTTCCTGAATAAATATGCGCATAAAACGGTCAAATTGCTGCCTTGCTTTTAGATTTTAGTTGACTTACCATTCTAAATACAACAAGTTGATCAAATTTACTGATTTAACGTTTTATTTTAACATCAGTATTGACTTGACATTTTTTTTGTTATTTTTTAAAAGACTTTATTTAGTCTCAAGCCTTTTCAAAATGACTTTTTTACACCAACAAACCTTTTCACATATTACTGGGACCTGATTACTGTGTTTATTGAGCATGAGTTGCGCACCTCGCCTAAGTGCTGTCGCCTTGGTACATAATCACCGCCTTGAAAATATAAATATTTGGCGGAAAGTAGTGAGAAGGTTTTCAACTTGCTAATTAATGCCTAAGTCAAAAGAAACATTTTCTAAAAAATACTTTTTAATGCTGCGTTAAAGTGCTAAGCTTCAACACAGGTTTAATGTTGGACGATTTGTTTAAAATAGCCCTCTGGTAATTCTATTGTTCGAAGTTTAAACACATACTCACGAAATTATCCAATTATCAAAAAAAACGCTCGCGACTTGAATAACATTTGTGGAAATGTACGATAATATCATATCGGAGTCGATACACGATACCAAGTGGTAGTATCGGTACTCGTCCGATAATATAGGAGTCGATACACGATACCAAGTGGTAGTATCGGTACTCGTCCGATAATATAGGAGTCGATACACGATACCAAGTGGTAATATCGGTACTCGTCCGATAATATCGGAGTCGATACACGATACCAAGTGGTAGTATCGGTAGTCGTCCGATAATATCGATGCCGATACACGATACTAAGTGGCCGTATCGGTACTCGTCCGATAATATCGGAGTCGATACACGATACCAAGTTGTAGTATCGGTACTCGTCCGATAATATCGGAGTCGATACACGATACCAAGTGGTAGTATCGGTACTCGTCCGATAATATCGATGCCGATACACGATACTAAGTGGCCGTATCGGTACTCGTCCGATAATATAGGAGTCGATACACGATACCAAGTGGTAGTATCGGTACTCGTCCGATAATATAGGAGTCGATACACGATACCAAGTGGTAGTATCGGTACTCGTCCGATAATATCGGAGTCGATACACGATACCAAGTGGTAGTATCGGTACTCGTCCGATAATATCGGAGCCGATACACGATACCAAGTGGTAGTATCGGTACTCGTCCGATAATATCGGAGTCGATACACGATACCAAGTGGTAGTATCGGTACTCGTCCGATAATATCGGAGCCGATACACGATACCAAGTGGTAGTATCGGTACTCGTCCGATAATATCGGAGCCGATACACGATACCAAGTGGTAGTATCGGTACTCGTCCGATAATATCGGAGCCGATACACGATACCAAGTGGTAGTATCGGTACTCGTCCGATAATATCAGAGCCGATACACGATACCAAGTGGTAGTATCGGTACTCGTCCGATAATATCGGAGCCGATACACGATACCAAGTGGTAGTATCGGTACTCGTCCGATAATATCGGAGCCGATACACGATACCAAGTGGTAGTATCGGTACTCGTCCGATAATATCGGAGCCGATACACGATACCAAGTGGTAGTATCGGTACTCGTCCGATAATATCGGAGCCGATACACGATACCAAGTGGTAGTATCGGTACTCGTCCGATAATATAGGTGCCGATACCCGATACCAAGTGGTAGTATCGGTACTCGTCCGATAATATAGGTGCCGATACCCGATACCAAGTGGTAGTATCGGTACTCGTCCGATAATATAGGAGCCGATACACGATACCAAGTGGTAGTATCGGTACTCGTCCGATAATATAGGAGCCGATACACGATACCAAGTGGTAGTATCGGTGCTCGTCCGATAATATCGGAGCCGATACACGATACCAAGTGGTAGTATCGGTACTCGTCCGATAATATCGGAGCCGATACACGATACCAAGTGGTAGTATCGGTACTCGTCCGATAATATCGGAGCCGATACACGATACCAAGTGGTAGTATCGGTACTCGTCCGATAATATAGGTGCCGATACCCGATACCAAGTGGTAGTATCGGTACTCGTCCGATAATATAGGTGCCGATACCCGATACCAAGTGGTAGTATCGGTACTCGTCCGATAATATCGGAGCCGATACACGATACCAAGTGGTAGTATCGGTACTCGTCCGATAATATCGGAGCCGATACACGATACCAAGTGGTAGTATCGGTACTCGTCCGATAATATCGGAGCCGATACACGATACCAAGTGGTAGTATCGGTACTCGTCCGATAATATAGGTGCCGATACCCGATACCAAGTGGTAGTATCGGTACTCGTCCGATAATATAGGTGCCGATACCCGATACCAAGTGGTAGTATCGGTACTCGTCCGATAATATAGGAGCCGATACACGATACCAAGTGGTAGTATCGGTACTCGTCCGATAATATAGGTGCCGATACCCGATACCAAGTGGTAGTATCGGTACTCGTCCGATAATATAGGTGCCGATACCCGATACCAAGTGGTAGTATCGGTACTCGTCCGATAATATAGGAGCCGATACACGATACCAAGTGGTAGTATCGCTGCCGATCCGCTAAAAAATAGGAATAATTCCGGCCAAACAACCTAAAAATATCTTTAAACGTTTAAATTTGATTTTTAATTGTTGTGCATAGTTATGACGTCACTCGGTATCGGGTATTGGAATAAAATGACCCCCTAACCCTTGTTTATTGTGACGTAGTGTCTCAAATCATGTGTGACGAAATGGTTCCGGATTCTTCGGACCTTTGGGTTCCTGTCATTGGATTGTTCATCTCGGTCATCGGACTTATCTTCAACTCGATCGCGATCTTCGTCATAATCGTCCTCAAGGACTTCAACAAAAGCATCTCGCACTGGTCAGTGTGACGTAACACATCGTGAAGTAACACATGGTGACGTAACAAAACTTGTAACGTAACACATCCTATGACGTAACTTGCCTCATGACGTAACCCACATGAGCCCTATTAAAAACCTCCACCTCTTGCTTCCCAGGCTCCTCCGCGCCTCATCACCAATCGACTAGTTTGTAAAATGCATTTATTTTTCATATTATTTTACGATTCTTTCCTGCTATGTCCTTCTAGAATTCTGGAAGAATTTCTATTCAGGGAAAACCCACAAGACGCACACTTTGTTTCAGGTTATTCCCCGTTTCGCTGCGGTTTCGTTGTAGGGTAAACCCCGGCGATAACACGTGGGAAGACTATGGTCCTTTGTGACGTCACAAATAGAACAATGCCCGTGGAATGCCGCTTTGGAGCCGCTCGATGTAGACGCGTCGGCATATTGCCCAGCATTAATACGGGTGTTTTTTTTCGGGATTATTGCAAGATTCGACGCGAGCGAAATATGCCAGCATTTTAGCAACGATACCACTTCGTGTCTATATACGTATCTATTGGCTATATACGAACGAAGCATCTGCATCGAGCGACTCCCAAGCGGCATTCCACAGGCATTGTTCTTATTTGCGACGTAACAAAGTGGTGCAACTGTTGGCCGACGGCGAATGGGTTTAAGTAATTTGCCGCAACCCACATAAGCTCGCCGCCTCAAAGTAGTTTTATTACACTTTTCATTAGTAGTATGGGGGACGACGTTTGGACTCGAATTTTACACCAAACAAACCAGTTTTTTTCGCGATTTGCGCCAACACTTTACTTCGCCTTTAAATGTAATTAAACACGTTAAGTGCAAAAAATATACGAGGTCCGTCTGATTAAAAGCTGTTCTAACATTTTAATAACACAATTCTTAGTTAACATTTTGTGCGACCCGCAGAGACCTTTCTGAGTTCGGTTGGTGCCCGCCACTAGAAAAATTTGCCGACAAGTTAACCTTTGTTAGCCTAGGTTGGTTAAAATCTTTTTACTGGGACAGTTTAATGTATTTACAGGTATGTACTGTGTGTTTGTACTAACATGTGTTCTGTGTGTAGGTATGTACTGCAGCTGGCCATAGCGGACTCTCTGTTCCTTGCCTTACTCCCGCTTAAGATGGCGCAGCGGATCAGTGGTCGGTGGGTGATGGGCGAGGGTTTGTGCAAAGCTTACCAGGGCGTATTCATGATCAATTACTACTCAGGAATATTCTTCCTAACAGTGAGTCGTTGTCCTTTTGTTTCTGTTACTCATTTTATTCTTGTTTATTTTATTCTTGTTGTTTCTGTGACTGATTTTCTTCTTGTTTATTTTGTTCTTGTTGTTTCTGTTACTCATTTTATTCTTGTTTATTTTGTTCTTGTTGTTTTTGCGACTGATTTTCTTCATGTTTATTTTGTTCTTGTTGTTTCTGGGACAGATTTTCTTCTTGTTTATTTTGTTCTTGTTGTTTTTGTGACTGATTTTCTTCTTGTTTATTTTGTTCTTGTTGTTTTTGTGACTGATTTTCTTCTTGTTTATTTTGTTCTTGTTGTTTTTGTGACTCAATTTCTTCTTGTTTATTTTGTTCTTGTTGTTTTTGTGACTGATTTTCTTCTTGTTTATTTTGTTCTTTTTGTTTTTGTGACTGATTTTCTTCTTGTTTATTTTGTTCTTGTTGTTTTTGTGACTGATTTTCTTCTTGTTTATTTTGTTCTTGTTGCTTCTGTGACTGATTTTGTTCTTGTTGTTTTTGTGACTGATTTTTTCTTGTTTATTTTGTTCTTGTTGTTTTTGTGACTGATTTTCTTCTTGTTTATTTTGTTCTTGTTGTTTCTGTGACTCATTTTCTTCTTGTTTATTTTGTTCTTGTTGTTTTGTGACTGATTTTCTTCTTGTTTATTTTGTTCTTGCTGTTTTTGTGACTGATTTTTTTCTTGTTTATTTTGTTCTTGTTGTTTTGTGACTGATTTTTTCTTGTTTATTTTGTTCTTGTTGTTTCTGTGACTGATTTTCTTCTTGTTTATTTTGTTTTTGTTGTTTTTGTGACTGATTTAAAAAAAAAAAAAAAAATGATTTAGACATTTGATGATTGCTGGATTTTAAAATGTTGTGTTAACATTTCCATATCTGGGATGTCCGATAAATATCGGATCTGGACCGATACCCGATACCGAGTTAATTTGTGCATTTTTGATCCACCGCAATGATTTTACCTCAAGAAATAAATTTGACTTAAAATTATTAAATTAACAGCTGAAGGTAACTCAACTTTCAACGCTTCAGCAAGTTTCGGCCAAATAATCGGGAAAAAATTATAAATTTGTTTGTTGAGCGTAGTAATGACGTCACTCGGTATCGGTTCTGCGATATTTTTGGTAAAACGATCTGTTATCGGAATAAAAGTATCGGAAATCAACAAACAGCAATTTGTAAAAAAAAATTCCAGCTTTATTCTCTGGAGGATTTTACCGCCTAAATACTTCGCGCGATTCCATTGTCATGCTCGCTGCAACAATCACCTTATTGTGAATGACGTTTTTTGGCTAAATAACGTCTGGCCATAATATTCGAATGTCGTTCTTTGACCTTTGACGGTGATATTTGACCTTCAACATCACATTTGACCTTCGTTATTATTGTGTTTGTTATTGTTGTTGTTGTTGTTATTATTGTTATTATCGTTGTTGTTATTGTTGTTGTTATTGTTGTTATAGGCGATGAGCTTCGATTGTTATTGTTATTGTTATTGTTATTGTCATTGTCATTGTTAATGTTATTGTTATTGTTATTGTTATTGTTATTGTTATTGTTATTGTTATTGTTATTGTTATTGTTATTGTTATTGTTATTGTTATTGTTATTGTTATTGTTATTGTTATTGTTATTGTTATTGTTATTGTAGGTGATGAGCTTTGATCGTTACGCTGCGATTGTTCATCCAGTCTCGGCTCAGTGGAGACGCTTCCGCACCCATGGCAACGCTGTGATCATCACGATAGTGGTGAGTGTGACGTCACTGCTACGTCATCATCCCCTAGTGACATGTGTTGTACGCTTAGGTGTGGGTTCTTTCGATCCTTATTTCATCCCCGTTGTGGATATTCGCGCAAGTGGAGTGCGTCTGTAATTACAAGTTCCCTTTCACCGACGAGGAATTCCAGCAACATCACGGGATGAACGCTTCTGTCATGAACCAACTGAAAAACGAAAACGGTGAGGATTCATTGATTTGTGACCTTTATTAGGGTTTGGTTGAAAAGTAATCACAGTGAAAACCTTGTGTCTAGAATTACTCAAATTTTCACTTGGAGTTTCAATTATATTTTCACTTATATACAAAAAAGCCAATCAGTGTTTTTAACTTTAAAGTTAATCCAAATGTTTAACCTACAAATTGGCGGCCATTTATTTTAGCTATTACTAATTCAAATTACCTATTTTTTATTAAATCAGACTTTATTTTCAAGAAATTAGTGCTTCTTGCAATGCACTTTGTAAAGATGTGACCATTTTTTTAAAAACGGGCACAAACGTCATGACGTCATCACATGATCGAGTAATCAGATTGTTACGTCAGTCAGTCGTTAAGTTGTATAGACTTTTTCCTCCTCCTTGAGTTATTTTTTAGGTAATATAAATTTGCAGTTTGCGTAAAGACGGAGATAACAATTTTCGTTTAATGTGCATTTTTTAAAGATAATTAAAGCATAAGTGGATTTAAGTCTGTTTTAAAATTGATTAAATTGACTATTTTGTCATATAACTTAAAATAAAATTAAGTGGTTTCATTAACAAGTTTTTTAATAAAATTAGGGAAATTATCTAAACTATTTTGTGGAAAATTCAGAATGCTAAACCTGTTTTGTTTTACATGAGTTATTGCTCATAAGCGGACGGTTTATCAATTTTAATAATTTGACGTTAATTGAAGCATAAGTGCATTTAAGTCTCTGTTTTAAAATGATTGGTACTAAATTTAAGTCGATTAGAATGCCGTTTTTTAATACAATTTGGAAAAATTATCTCAACTTTTTGTGAAAAAATCAGAATGCTAAATGTTGTTTGTTTGGTATTTTTTACTTGATTTGTCGCCGGACGAGTTTATAATTTTTTTTAAATTAACGTTTCATCTCTTATGACTTGACTTGAAGTGGACTTGTTCTAATTAGACTTGACTTGGGAAACTGATGACTTGGACTTGATTTGTTACAACACCGGTCAGACAATTTGGACGTTTTAACTTCCACAATGCTTGATATTTAGTTTCAAAAATGCTCAATATCAGGATTTTCAATATTAAACTGTTATGACTAGGCGATATTATCGGACGAGTACCGATACTACCACTTGGTATCGGGTATCGGCTCCGATCCGATATTATCGGACGAGTGTGATGCGAAGCCGGGGCTCGAACTAATAACCCTCGGAACTTGCGTCTGTATAAACTCAAATTCTTGAAAGTGATGTTTTATTTTTTCAGAATACCAGGAGGAGTTTTGGGTCGGCGATGAAGACAACTACTTGGACGAGAACGTAAGACAATCGCCTTGATTATGACGTCACTGTTATTGCTTCTAAACGATAATATTCACTATCGGGGCGGTGTTTCATAGCATTATTTACACAACAGGCAATAATTTGAGTTATTTTATTAAATATATAAGAAGCTGCCGCAAAAGCTTCTTTTTAGTTTTTTCTTATTTTTGTTGATAAATTAAAAAAAAAAACCAAAAAAAACCATAGGGAGCAGTTTTTAATTAATTTGATTTTGCAATTAAAATAAAATTTAGTAAAAAGATTGAATTTAACGACATCTAAACGTTCTATTCAACATATAAGAATAACAAAAAAGAAACAATAATATCAATACCATTGAATGATATTCACAATTGGGTCAGAGTTCAATAAAGAGACACTGATCAGTTAATTCTTGTTTCTGTTGATAAATTTAAAAATTAAATTGAATTAAAAAAAAAAACTCTCGGGAGCAGTTTTCAATTAACTTTATTTACCAATTAAAATATAATTTAATAAAAAAATGAAATTAACCAGACCTAAACGTTATACAAATATATAAAAATTAAGAAAAACTTGACAAAAAACAACCAACATAAAACTATTCGGATAATTATCAAATTATAAACGTGTACGAGCAGTTTTGCTGATAATAACACGAAATTTCAAGGTATTTTCTCAAAACATACCACGTTTATCAACTACAATTACATCTGTAAATAATTCTATTATTGTTACGTCTATTTAAGTTGTGTTAAACTAAATTTTTAACGCTTTTTTTGACAATATCACAATTTTATCAACTTCTTTTTTTTACAGGGGACCTACATTTATGCAGGTAAATAAGAAATTGTGATTATTCGGGTAAATATCATTCGGACTTTAGCTTGTTTCATCTTATGTTTGTTAGTTAACGCAGTGTTGTAGGTGTCTTGACCTTTTTCCGCAAAAAAAAATCATTTTTTTTCGTGACCCAAACACCAAGTGTAAGCATATCATCGAAAACCAGTTTCTTTCCACTAAAATGTTGTAAAACAGTGGTTCTCAAACTTTTTTGAGCGCGATCCGAATCTGAGTTTTATGAGCATCTCACGACCCAAGCCTTAAACACCAAAAAAATGTACTTTTTCTGATATGCATGAAATAGAAAAAGACACAGAAAACCAGATGTAGTACACAGTTCTATGAAACAATGATTGATTTCTTTTAGTGTGATTGGTGAAACTGAATTTTTCCCTTTATAATATCAGCGTGGCTTGTTTGGTGACTAAAAGCTTACACCAGTCTTAGCAGCTACTGTAGCTGACTGCCATCAAAATATTCATAAAACCACTTATGATGCAAGATTTAAAGTCGCTTTAAAAGCTTATCATGCAATAATTCAGTTATGATTGAATTGAAAATATTTAAAAAATGTAATAAAAAAAGTTCGTTTGCGCAGGATTGAATGACCATCGACCCATTTTTGGGTCGCGACCCATGTTTGAGAACCACTGTTGTAAACGAACAGCAAAACATAGGGAATTAGCTTTGATATCATTACAGTGCAAATCTAATCGATGTAAGCCATGTCTCTCTTTGAAGTACTTCGGTCACCCAAACCAAATTAAACATTGACTAAGTTGTGAGTCGTGACCCACGTACCACTGTATTCTTGAGCAAATGGTAAAAAATGAAATTTTGAGTCCGGTCCTTTGGGTTGAGGAACCCTCAGTTAAAGTTTGGCCGATTAGCTTAGCTACCTAAAGGGCCAAATTTTTGTTGTAAAATCCGCGCTAAATACTGAAGATTATTTGTTCGTTTGTTTTCAGATGGAAATACTCCAGAAGACATGGTAAGATTGTTACGTCATAGTCCATTATTATTAAGCATCATAGAAAGAGCAGATTAATTAATATTAATCTCCATTTATGTGGAAATATCCAGGGGAGGCGACACGCGGCTCTTTGCCCAGTTATAGCGGATCTTACGCTTATGTTGCACTTGTGATTTTTTAGAATGTTTCGATTTCGTTTGGTTAAGTTTTGAATTATTGCCGGTTCCAACTCAGACTGTTTGCCTTAAGGTCATTGTATTGTTGTAACACTTTCGAAGCCAGATAAACGCAAAACTTTTTGCACTTCGCTAAAGCATTTATTGGATTTATGTGCAGCCATAAAGCTATGGATCAATGACCCCACAAGTTGTTGGCCAAAATGTGTCGCGTCTTCTTTTAATTTAAATTTTTGTCTATTTAACGAAACAGCGGCACTTTTTCCTCGCTTCGTGCCATCGCTTTGTGGGAGTAAGTAAGAAGTGGAGCCAATCATTTCGTTCCATTTGTGTAAGGTGTGGCTTTTTGCGGTCAACCAAGTAACAAATGAGGTCCTTGGTATCCTTATTATTGCATTTTACCGGGCTATATAAGGATAAGAAAGAGCCATTCAAAAAATCCAAATAAGTCAAAAGACTTTAAATATTTTTTCAAGATAATCCTCTGATAAGGATGTAGGTCATTACTATGATTAATTAGCCCAAATAAACGAAATTAAAAAGCCCTTAAGTATTTTTTTTTCAGTTTTTTGCCCAAAAATTTGCTTTGTTTTAGAAATTTAGTTTGTTTAGTTTTTGAGCCAAGATGATTGATAAATTTAATTTTTAAATGCTATAGACTACAACAGAAGCTTAAATCAATTTAGTATGGGATCGGCGCCGATACCACCAAAGTATCGGACGTGTATCGATACTATCATTATCGGACATGGCTTGCTTCCTAATAACACATCCCTAACCTTATTTGGTAAACAAATTTTTTTAGGCTTCATGTCACAGCCACAACTACCAGTCGTACGTGATCTGGGTCTACAGCAACTTTACCATCGGCTTTATAATCCCTGTGGCAATCATGTCTGTGTGTTACAGGTGAGTGGGGGGCAGCACGCCAGGGGATAAGTGATTGTCGTTGATGTAAATACATGTTTTTTATATTTTGCGCGAATTTTCAAAGAAAATGTTCGTTTAAGAAAATCTATTTCGCTCGAAATGCCGTACATACTTGGGCGCGCCAAACCTCTTTCCTGTTAAATTGGAAATGACGATATTTCAAGAAGTATTAGATTTCCGCTTATGTTTATTTTTTGTGGAGAAAAAAAAATAATAATAATAAATAAAATAATATAAATATGAATAAAAAAAACATTTAAATGACGATATTTCATGAAGTATGATAATTTCGGAGCATAATGGTTGGAGGTTGTAGTAAGACGTAATAAGAATATCAAAGCCCATACAGAAGTAGGTAGCATTTTGAACGTTTCGAATAACTCTTTATTCATTTTCAACATCAATAATATTATCAATGATGTTAAATATGAATAAAGAGTTATTCGAAACGTTCAAGATGATACCTACTTCTATAAAGGTTTTGATATTCTTATTATATGATAATTTCGTTCATGTTTGTAATGCGCCACTTATAATTTCAAAGCGGAAACTTTCCAAAGTATACAGAATAAACGCACGGAGCCGATATCCGCTGTAAAGTAATGGTATCGATACTCCGATCCGATAATAAGGTAAAAGAATAATTTCAGCCACGATAACGCAGTGATTTCTATTTTGAAATGTTGGTTTATTTTAAAATATTACGATAACAACTGAAGTTAACAAAACTTCTTCACACAAGCACAAGTATATCTTCAAAAACAATTGATTGTTGGCAAATATCCTAAAAAAATGATTTAGACATTTGATGATTGCTGGATTTTAAAATGTTGTGTTAACATTTCCATATCTGGGATGTCCGATAAATATCGGATCAGGACCGATACCCGATACCGAGTTAATTTGTGCATTTTTGATCCACCGCAATGATTTTACCTTAAGAAATAAATTTGACTTAAAAATATTAAATTAACAGCTGAAGGTAACTCAACTTTCAACGCTTCAGCAAGTTTCGGCCAAATAATTGGGAAAAAATTATAAATTTGTTTGTTGAGCGTAGTAATGACGTCACTCGGTATCGGTTCTGCGATATTTTTGGTAAAACGATCTGTTATCGGAATAAAAGTATCGGAAATCAAAGAACAGCAATTTGTAAAAAAAAATTCCAGCTTTATTCTCTGGAGGATTTTACCGCCTAAATACTTCGCGCGATTCCATTGTCATGCTCGCTGCAGCAATCACCTTATTGTGAATGACGTTTTTTCGCTAAATAACGTCTAGCCATAATATTCGAATGTCGTTCTTTGACCTTTGATGGTGATATTTGACCTTCAACATCACATTTGACCTTCAACATCCACATTTAACATTCACCGTCGATATTTTTTTTAGTTTTATTCTCTGGAGGGTTTTGCATCCCGCCATAAAATCATCGAACCGTAACGCCGGCCGACGTAAGAGCTCGGACGCGCCACCACGCGGTAGAAGCTCGATCCTGAGCAGCCTGAGACTCTCTTCCACCAGTTCATCCGGGTCCACAGGGAAGCCGCCAAAAGCTCTCAGTCAGAAGCAGAGAGTCACAAGTATCGTGGTGAGGTTCACGATAAACGATACTTTGGTTCCGATAAACGATATTTATTCCAAAAAAACGATATTTTATTTAGATAAGCGATACTTCTGTACGATACCCGATTAATATTCCGATACCGATATTTTCATCTCGATATTTATTCTACTAGTGGACGCTTCATTCCGAGACCGGTTTTCGATATTTTAGAAAAAAACTATCGCGATTTGACCAAAAACCAACAAAACTGCTGGTAATTTCAAGTTATGAAGAGGTTCAGCCACCTCCAGTTGTTAAACTAGTGTTTTGATAAATGTGGCTTTTAACGTTGATATCGTGTTTGATCGCAATTTAATCATTATCACTCAAAGTCTTATTTAAAATATTGCTTAAACAAGGTAAATTCGGCGGCTTTTTGCACCAATATCAAATAACTTTCATTTGAAAGTTTCAAAATCAAAACTTAATCTACTTTGATATTCGCGGAAGCAGCACGATCACTGCTATTTCCGCGCGTTGATGACGTAATTGCTGCAGATCTCGCTGGTGGTGATGTTCATCACTTGCTGGCTTCCGTTTCACGCAACTCTGCTCGCAAAACTTCGGGGAATCCCCTACGGGATGCACACGTGCAACGTCATCACTGACGTCACTTCGCTGCTCGCTTACTCCAACTCCATGCTCAACCCGATATTCTACACCTTTCTTGGTGAGTGTGACGTAATAGTAACAACAACCCGTGCACTTTTGGGTTTCTGACGACACAAATCATTTGTTTATATTTCAACAATGGCAAACAAACAACAATTATAAATGACCATTAACAATAATATTTGTCCTTAATCATCCATATTTGACCTTCACCGTCCACGTTTGACCTTTACCTGCCATATTTGACCTTCACCGTCCATATTTGACCTTCACCGTCCACATTTGACCTTGACCTGCCATATTTAACCTTCACCGTCCATATTTGACCTTCACCGTCCACGTTTGACCTTGACCTGCCATATTTGACCTTCACCTTCCATATTTGATTTTCACCGTCCACGTTTGACCTTGACCTTCCACATTTGACCTTCAGGATCGCGTTTCTACCGACGTCTAAGCACAGCGGCGAGCTCGTTCAGGCGTAACAGGAGGTCACGCTTCAATGGTTTCAACTACACCGGAAACACGCGCACCAGAGCGCCCACTAGCGGAAAGAGCTACACCGCGAATGGAACAAAGGTGTGTGACGTCATGATCCACTTTGTTTCCACTTTTGGTGAAATTATGTTTTTTTGTCGAACGATAATTTATTTACCCTCACGTTAATATAATATGAAGTTCTTGGGAAAAAAAATTACATTCGCTTTATATGACGTCACATACGTCGCTACCAAAATCCTGCTTCTTAATTCGTCAACTGAAATACATTTAGCAAGGTTTTAAATTGCACATTCGCGCGAGATTTTGGCTTGACGTCACGCTGTGACGTATTTATGACGTCATACTTAAATGACCGGAAAAAATTGCAATATCTGGTGCCAGTTTGAAAGACTTAGGCCCCAAAGATATGAAATTGTTAACAAAAAAAACACAAAAACAAAAAAACACTGAAAATGCAATAATTTCAAGTAATTGGGAGGTTACTTTTCTCTCACCTCCATTTTTTTTCCCTTAATACATTTTTTTTAATTTGTTTAGTTCTCTGACGCCTCAAGCGGCCACCACACTGTTCACTCAAGCGTGAAGCTCTTCCACGCCAGCAATGACCTTCAGGCGCAGCGCGGTGACCTTCAAACGCCACGAGGTCGACTCCTGGCCAACTTCGACAGCGAGGACCACCAGAGGGCGCAAAACATCGAGCTCAAGCAGATGACGCACATCTAGTGACGTCATTGTCAATCGTGACGTCATTCAAAAACAAAATTACGTCACAACGAACATCAACTTTTGTATTATATGGGAATTTTTACTCATTTTTTAAGTGCTTTGAAAGCAAGGCGTCACAAAGTAACTACAACTAAAGAAAATTCATTTAATTAATTTTACCGCTCGCCCAAAAGTTCTCGTCTCATCGCAAAAAATAGAAATTTTTGGTAAATTTAACAAAAAATAGAAGTTTATTTTTCGATAAAAAAACTAATCGATAAAATCTTTGTTATTTAGCTTTTATAGCTTTTCCAAATGCCTACCAAAGTTAACTGTAGTTATTTTTAGATTTCATCTTTATCACGTCACGTTTAGACGAACATTCGTGACGTTACGTTATGACGTAGCTTGGGACGTCATCATTAAAAACAATCACCCCAATTCCATTAGGCTCACAGCAGGTTTTGTTAAAAGTTTTTATTTTTCTCACTTTTAACGGTAATAACTCGGGACAAGAATTGTTCCACGATATTTTGGACTTTTGTGAAAAAGTTCTTGGGCCCTGAAAATGAAATGTAAAAGCATTTTATGCTTTGATCGCTAATTAGGATCAAACCGGGAAAAACGTAAATCAGTTTGCTATTTTTTGAATATATTTCACTTATATGAGCATCTTCAGTACATAAAATACAACAAATTATAAAGCAAGAAGTGCGTAAGTAGAAAGCCTAAACTTTTAACCGCTGTTCTGAAAAAAAGTGTTTTCGCTGTTTATAGAAAAAATGCTGCCATTAACACAAACTGATATTTGTTCTTTTTTCGATATTTCAAACCGCTGTATCAAAATATTGCTTTATTTCTCTTGTACCTTTACTTTGGTCTGGTTGAAATTAAACAACTTTTGCCTTTTTGTAATAATTGCAGAATTTCTTCGAAAACTGAAATGTTATTTTTTATTTTTTTTGTTACAAAGCAATGTCCGATACTCGATATTTTATTCCGATATTCCGCAAAAAAAGTATCGCGGTCTGATTCTAAACTGACGTCATTGCGATGGTTTATAATCGCAACCGCAATGTAAATGATTTCAAGGTTACTAGGCCAATATTTGGTTTTGTGTTATTTAATTTTTAATAAAATATATTTTCTCAGAAGTAAAAAGTTAAAACCGCCACGTTTGATCTCATACCTGCGGCGGAATATGTCAACTGGCATCGTATCGGCACCAATGCCACCCTAGTATCGGACGAGTACCGATACTATCGGACGAGTACCGATACTATCGGACGAGCACCGATACTATCGGACGAGTACCGATACTATCGGACGAGTACCGATACTATCGGACGAGTACCGATACTATCGGACGAGTACCGATACTATCGGACGAGTACCGATACTATCGGACGAGTACCGATACTACCACTTGGATCGTGTATCGGCTCCGATATTATCGGACTAGTACCGATACTACCACTTGGTATCGTGTATCGGCTCCGATATTATCGGACGAGTACCGATACTACCACTTGGTATCGTGTATCGGCTCCGATATTATCGGACGAGTACCGATACTACCACTTGGTATCGTGCATCGGCTCCGATATTATCAGACATCCCTAATGACGTAATTTACTATTTTTTTTTTGATCAATAATTTGCACAAACTGGGTTTAAACAACTTTTACTGAGTCCGTAAAGTTACCCAAGATTTTTCGCGTGTTTTTAAATCCTTGCATTGTTTTGTAAATAACCTCGCTTGTGACGGAATAAAAGCAAATGTGAGACTGGCGTTCGGTTCCCTGTGACGTCACGCAGGATTATTGAGACGTTTATTACGCGAGAGACGCTGTGTAACGTCATAACAGGAAGTGGGACGTGATTAATGAGCGGTTTACTTGAGAAGTTACAAAGCAGCTTTAAGCTTTGCTTAACGGTTGCAGCTGCTTGGGCAAACCTGAACATAACTTTTTATACTCATAACTCATCACCGTAGAACTACAGATCAGGTATTTTCAAATATTCCCTTCTTCTAAAATCCTCGCTGACAGGGTTTTTTGCTTAAAATGTTCTTTTTTTTCCGATTCTCGTCAAATGAAAAACAAACGAATTAAAACTGTTGTTAAGCTTCGATTGGAATCAAAAACTTATTAAATTGAAAATTCTGATCGCCTGCAAACATAATTGTTTGAATAATTTGCTTAAATGTGGCGATTTATCAAGTTAGGTGATTTCTCTAGCACCATCTACCGGTTACTTTTAATCCACCGATTAAAACTCAATTTTTTCTGTTGCTTTAAATCTGTGGTTTGCTGAAATTTTACTCTATCTGAGCAGGTTTGTGTGACAAAAACACACTTAAGGTATTTACCCTCAGGATCAATTAAATTTGCGTGATTGAGTATTTCCGCATCGATGAGAGGCTTCAAGTAAAATGTTTGGTTTTTAAATCTAACGCTCTTTGACACTAAAAGCTAGCCAACACACAGGGGTCAGCGCACAAATGTCACGCCAAATTAAACATATTTATCGTAAATATTTAGGAAAAAAATTTTCACTCTAACTATAAGAATGTCCTATATTTTCTAAATTGAAAAAAAGAAACCTTCGGTCAAAAGATAATAACGTTGCAATTACAAACCAGCAGTTCAAAATATCGCAACAAACTATTCTTGCCAAAAGCTAAAATATTGGGAATTAACGGTGACAAAGAATTAGATGTTTAGAGCCACGCAGATAAGTCACAAAATTAAACACGCCATCCCGCTTTCACACATGCTGTGGTGGTGTCATTAGTTTTTGGACACACGATATGACATGATTTGAAACACATCACATGATTTGAAATTTCAATTTAGTGACACGCAGTGCTAACGTTTAGTCATAAGCAAATTTGATACGATATTTACAAAAATATGTTTGCATTAATTATGCCTCTTACGAAGATCTCACGACAGAAATAGGGACGAGCAGTTTCTTTTACAGTGCAGGCCTAACGCCTTTCGATCACCGCGTGAAGCACAAAAGCACATTAAATGATTTGAAATTTCAATTTAGTGACACGTAGCCTTGTGCAAACGTTTAAGCAAAAGTAAAATGCCATTTAAATAAGTATATTTTTAGCATTTATGGCTCGGACGAAGATCTCACGCAATCCGTAACTTTTCTGGGGGTATGTTGATTGCCACATTCAATTTTTATAATCATGTGCTATAGCAGGGGTGGCCAACCAATCAGATACCAAGAGCCTCATTTTGTTACTTGGTTACCCGCTAATAATCACACTGTTCACCAGTGTTTCAACCTTATAAGGCTAACGGCATCCCTCAGGAATAATTAATAGATTGCGGCACCCCTACAAGATTTTTCCGTAGGTAAATCACTATAGTGCATTGGGTTAAAAAGAGTGAACTGTGTGAAAAAAGTGAAATTGTGCGGGAAAGTAAAATAAAAAATATGTTGAAAAGTGTGGAAAAGTGACAAGAGTGTATTTTTGGGGAAAAAATGTTTTTATGACTAACCGGAGGTGAGGGTGGAAGTGTGCTAAGGTAAGCTCAGACAATACAATATGTTGCAATGTTTCTGTAAGACCAAAAAAATTGTGAATTTTGAAACTTTTTAGAATTGTCAAAAAGCATCGTATGACGCGAATTGTGTTTTCACGTTAACTTTATTTGTAACGACTAAAAAGCTTTAATTGTTGAACCATCTTGAAACAGTAGGAAATAGTAAAACTTAATTTAAGAAAATGTTGGGTGTTAAGCAATATTTATACCACAATTGTAAGAAAGTTGTGCGGCAAAAACGCAAGCAACCACTGACAAGCCGTTTCGGGTAAATTCGTATTTAAAGTTCCAAATGATTTTTCCATCTTTAGCGGCGGATTCTGTCACGTGATCACATTTTTATTCTACTTATTTCCAGGACATTTCTAACGACCCGGACGTGATCGAAAATCTCACGGCTCTCTTCCCGATAAATCCCGGCATCGCTGTGCCGCCGGGTGGCGACAAAGCGCGCAACGAGTTTCTACAAATTTTAAAATTAACCACCGGACCACCGGATAGAAAAGGTGGTGACGCGCATGA
This sequence comes from Ascidiella aspersa, assembly GCF_963924565.1. Taxonomy (NCBI): domain Eukaryota; kingdom Metazoa; phylum Chordata; class Ascidiacea; order Phlebobranchia; family Ascidiidae; genus Ascidiella; species Ascidiella aspersa. Next base: position 417,793 of record NC_139451.1, read on the forward strand.
TTTATTTCAACAGGTAGATATAGCTTTTTACATATTTAACACGAACCACACTAGTGTTGTAGTGGCTTGGGCTACTATTTTTAACATACTTGACTTTGAATTTTTTTTTAAAATAGCGTTTGATTTTTACCGATTCTATTTGTAAAACAGTTTCCTTTCAAAATCTTATGCTTTGTTTGTTATGCTAATCAAATTATCACTCAGAATTTCGAAAGTTTACATAAAAAACAGTTTACATAAACACGAGTTTTAACTGAAAACAAAAAGTATTGTTATTTGAAATGCGAACAAACAATTGTTATTACGCCACAAATTTCTAGACGTAATTGATGACGTTGCAGGACGTTCACGACTGATGACGTCACATTTTTTTCGCTGAATAACCACGTGTCGCTGGTGGGAAAGCCCCTCGAGTGCAACTCGAACAAAAACCTAAAGGTGACGTCATGGCGGGGTAAGCTGTCCACCACAAAGCTGTCCCCAACAAAGCTGTCCACCACAAAGCTGTCCCCCGCAAAGCTGTCCCCCACAAAGCTGTCCCCCACAAAGCTCACAAACCTGTCCCCCACAAAGCTGTCCACCACAAAGCTGTCCCCCGCAAAGCTGTCCCCCACAAAGCTGTCCCCCACAAAGCTCACAAAGCTGTCCCCCGCAAAGCTGTCCCCCACAAAGCTCACAAAGCTGTCCCCCACAAAGCTGTCCCCCACAAAGCTGTCCACAACAAAGCTGTCCACCACAAAGCTGTCCCCCACAAAGCTCTCCACCACAAAGCTGTCCCCCACAAAGCTGTCCCCCGCAAAGCTGTCCCCCGCAAAGCTGTCCCCCACAAAACTCACAAAGCTGTCCCCCACAAAGCTCAAAAAGCTGTCCCCCACAAAGCTGCCCCCTCAAAGCTGTCCCCCACAAAGCTGTCCCCCACAAAGCTGTCCCCCGCAAAGCTGTCCCCCACAAAGCTGTCCCCACAAAGCTCACAAAGCTGTCCCCCGCAAAGCTGTCCCCCACAAAGCTGTCCCTCACAAAGCTGACCCCAACAAAGCTGTCCCCCACAAAGCTGTCCCCCACAAAGCTGTCCCCCACAAAGCTGTCCCCCACAAAGCTGTCCCCCACAAAGCTGTCCCCAACAAAGCTATCCCCCACAAAGCTGTCCCCCACAAAGCTGTCCACAACAAAGCTGTCCCCCACAAATCTCACAAAGCTGTCCCCCGCAAAGCTGCCCCCACAAAGCTGTCCCCCACAAAGCTGTCCCCCACAAAGCTGTCCCCCGCAAAGCTGTCCCCCACAAAGCTGTCCCCCACAAAGCTGTCCCCCACAAAGCTGTCCCCCGCAAAGCTGTCCCCCACAAAGCTGTCCCCCACAAAGCTCACAAAGCTGTCCCACGCAAAGCTGTCCCCCACAAAGCTGTCCCCCGCAAAGCTGTCCCCCACAAAGCTGTCCCCCACAAAGCTCACAAAGCTGTCCCCCACAAAGCTGTCCCCCACAAAGCTGTCTAATGAATGTTAGAATTTACAGTCGGCGTAATTAGCAACCGGTGATAATTTTGTAGTGCTAATTAAGCACGTAAAACTGTCCCCCGCAAAGCTGTCCCCCACAAAGCTGTCCCCCACAAAGCTGTCCCCAACAAAGCTGTCCCCCACAAAGCTGTCCCCCACAAAGCTGTCCCCCACAAAGCTGTCCCCCACAAAGCTCACAAAGCTGTCCCCCACAAAGCTGTCCCACACAAAGCTGTCCCCCACAAAGCTCACAAAGCTGTCCCCCACAAAGCTGTCCACCACAAAGCTGTCCACCACAAAGCTGCCCCCACAAAGCTGTCCCCCTAAAAGCTCACAAAGCTGTCCCCCACAAAGCTGTCCACCACAAAGCTGTCCACCACAAAGCTGCCCCCACAAAGCTGTCCCCCACAAAGCTGTCCCCCACAAAGCTGTCCCCCACAAAGCTCAAAAAGCTGTCCCCCACAAAGCTGTCCCACACAAAGCTGTCCCACGCAAAGCTGTCCCCCACAAAGCTGTCCCCCACAATGCTGTCCCCCACAAAGCTGTCCCCCCTCACAAAGCTGTCCCCCACAAAGCTGTCCACCACAAAGCTGTCCCCCACAAAGCTGTCCCCCACAAAGCTGTCCCCCACAAAGCTGTACCACACAAAGCTGTCCCCCACAAAGCTGTCCCCCACAAAGCTGTCCCCCGCAAAGCTGTCCCCCACAAAGCTGTCCCCCACAAAGCTGTCCCCCCTCACAAAGCTGTCCCCCACAAAGCTGCCCCCACAAAACTGTCCCCCACAAAGCTGTCCCCCACAAAGCTGTCCCCCACAAAGCTGTCCCCCACAAAGCTGTCCCCCGCAAAGCTGTCCCCCGCAAAGCTGTCCCCCACAAAACTCACAAAGCTGTCCCCCACAAAGCTCACAAAGCTATCCCCCACAAAGCTGCCCCCACAAAGCTGTCCCCCACAAAGCTGTCCCCCACAAAGCTCACAAAGCTGTCCCCCGCAAAGCTGTCCCCCACAAAGCTGTCCCCCACAAAGCTGTCCCCCACAAAGCTGTCCCCCACAAAGCTGTCCCCCACAAAGCTGTCCCCAACAAAGCTATCCCCCACAAAGCTGTCCCGCACAAAGCTGTCCACAACAAAGCTGTCCCCCACAAAGCTGTCCCCCACAAAGCTGTCCCCCACAAAGCTGTCCCCAACAAAGCTATCCCCCACAAAGCTGTCCCGCACAAAGCTGTCCACAACAAAGCTGTCCCCCACAAAGCTCACAAAGCTGTCCCCCGCAAAGCTGCCCCCACAAAGCTGTCCCCCACAAAGCTGTCCCCCACAAAGCTGTCCCCCGCAAAGCTGTCCCCCACAAAGCTGTCCCCCACAAAGCTGTCCCCCACAAAGCTGTCCCCCGCAAAGCTGTCCCCCACAAAGCTGTCCCCCACAAAGCTCACAAAGCTGTCCCACGCAAAGCTGTCCCCCACAAAGCTGTCCCCCGCAAAGCTGTCCCCCACAAAGCTGTCCCCCACAAAGCTCACAATGCTGTCCCCCACAAAGCTGTCCCCCACAAAGCTGTCTAATGAATGTTAGAATTTACAGTCGGCGTAATTAGCAACCGGTGATAATTTTGTTGTGCTAATTAAGCACGTAACACTGTCCCCCGCAAAGCTGTCCCCCACAAAGCTGTCCCCCACAAAGCTGTCCCCAACAAAGCTGTCCCCCACAAAGCTGTCCCCCACAAAGCTGTCCCCCACAAAGCTGTCCCCCACAAAGCTCACAAAGCTGTCCCCCACAAAGCTGTCCCACACAAAGCTGTCCCCCACAAAGCTCACAAAGCTGTCCCCCACAAAGCTGTCCACCACAAAGCTGTCCACCACAAAGCTGCCCCCACAAAGCTGTCCCCCACAAAGCTGTCCCCCACAAAGCTGTCCCCCGCAAAGCTGTCCCCCACAAAGCTGTCCCCCACAAAGCTCACAAAGCTGTCCCCCACAAAGCTGTCCCCCACAAAGCTGTCCCCCCTCACAAAGCTGTCCCCCACAAAGCTGCCCCCACAAAGCTGTCCCCCACAAAGCTGTCCCCCACAAAGCTGTCCCCCACAAAGCTGTCCCCACTCACAAAGCTATCCCCCACAAAGCTGTCCCCACTCACAAAGCTATCCCCCACAAAGCTGCCCCCACAAAGTTGTCCCCCACAAAGCTGTCCCCCACAAAGCTGTCCCCCGCAAAGCTGTCCCCCACAAAGCTGTCCCCCGCAAAGCTGTCCCCCACAAAGCTGTCCCCCACAAAGCTGTCCCCCACAAAGCTGTCCCCCGCAAAGCTGTCCCCCACAAAGCTGTCCCCCACAAAGCTCACAAAGCTGTCCCACGCAAAGCTGTCCCCCACAAAGCTGTCCCCCGCAAAGCTGTCCCCCACAAAGCTGTCCCCCACAAAGCTCACAAAGCTGTCCCCCACAAAGCTGTCTAATGAATGTTAGAATTTACAGTCGGCGTAATTAGCAACCGGTGATAATTTTGTAGTGCTAATTAAGCACGTAAAACTGTCCCCCGCAAAGCTGTCCCCCACAAAGCTGTCCCCCACAAAGCTGTCCCCAACAAAGCTGTCCCCCACAAAGCTGTCCCCCACAAAGCTGTCCCCCACAAAGCTGTCCCCCACAAAGCTCACAAAGCTGTCCCCCACAAAGCTGTCCCACACAAAGCTGTCCCCCACAAAGCTGTCCACCACAAAGCTGTCCACCACAAAGCTGCCCCCACAAAGCTGTCCCCCACAAAGCTCACAAAGCTGTCCCCCACAAAGCTGTCCACCACAAAGCTGTCCACCACAAATCTGCCCCCACAAAGCTGTCCCCCACAAAGCTGTCCCCCACAAAGCTGTCCCCCACAAAGCTCAAAAAGCTGTCCCCCACAAAGCTGTCTCACACAAAGCTGTCCCCCGCAAAGCTGTCCCCCACAAAGCTGTCCCCCACAATGCTGTCCCCCACAAAGCTGTCCCCCCTCACAAAGCTGTCCCCCACAAAGCTGTCCACCACAAAGCTGTCCCCCACAAAGCTGTCCCCCACAAAGCTGTCCCCCACAAAGCTGTACCACACAAAGCTGTCCCCCACAAAGCTGTCCCCCACAAAGCTGTCCCCCGCAAAGCTGTCCCCCACAAAGCTGTCCCCCACAAAGCTGTCCCCCACAAAGCTGTCCCCCCTCACAAAGCTGTCCCCCACAAAGCTGCCCCCACAAAACTGTCCCCCACAAAGCTGTCCCCCACAAAGCTGTCCCCCACAAAGCTGTCCCCCACAAAGCTGTCCCCCGCAAAGCTGTCCCCCGCAAAGCTGTCCCCCACAAAACTCACAAAACTGTCCCCCACAAAGCTCACAAAGCTATCCCCCACAAAGCTGCCCCCACAAAGCTGTCCCCCACAAAGCTGTCCCCCACAAAGCTGTCCCCCGCAAAGCTGTCCCCAACAAAGCTGTCCCCCGCAAAGCTGTCCCCCACAAAGCTGTCCCCCGCAAAGCTGTCCCCCACAAAGCTCACAAAGCTATCCCCCACAAAGCTGCCCCCACAAAGCTGTCCCCCACAAAGCTGTCCCCCACAAAGCTGTCCCCCGCAAAGCTGCCCCCACAAAGCTGTCCCCCACAAAGCTGTCCCCCACAAAGCTGTCCCCCGCAAAGCTGTCCCCCACAAAGCTGTCCCCCACAAAGCTCACAAAGCTGTCCCCCACAAAGCTGTCCCCCACAAAGCTGTCCCCCCTCACAAAGCTGTCCCCCACAAAGCTGCCCCCACAAAGCTGTCCCCCACAAAGCTGTCCCCCACAAAGCTGTCCCCCACAAAGCTGTCCCCACTCACAAAGCTATCCCCCACAAAGCTGCCCCCACAAAGTTGTCCCCCACAAAGCTGTCCCCCACAAAGCTGTCCCCCGCAAAGCTGTCCCCCACAAAGCTGTCCCCCGCAAAGCTGTCCCCCACAAAGCTGTCCCCCACAAAGCTGTCCCCCACAAAGCTGTCCCCCGCAAAGCTGTCCCCCACAAAGCTGTCCCCCACAAAGCTCACAAAGCTGTCCCACGCAAAGCTGTCCCCCACAAAGCTGTCCCCCGCAAAGCTGTCCCCCACAAAGCTGTCCCCCACAAAGCTCACAAAGCTGTCCCCCACAAAGCTGTCTAATGAATGTTAGAATTTACAGTCGGCGTAATTAGCAACCGGTGATAATTTTGTAGTGCTAATTAAGCACGTAAAACTGTCCCCCGCAAAGCTGTCCCCCACAAAGCTGTCCCCCACAAAGCTGTCCCCAACAAAGCTGTCCCCCACAAAGCTGTCCCCCACAAAGCTGTCCCCCACAAAGCTGTCCCCCACAAAGCTCACAAAGCTGTCCCCCACAAAGCTGTCCCACACAAAGCTGTCCCCCACAAAGCTGTCCACCACAAAGCTGTCCACCACAAAGCTGCCCCCACAAAGCTGTCCCCCACAAAGCTCACAAAGCTGTCCCCCACAAAGCTGTCCACCACAAAGCTGTCCACCACAAAGCTGCCCCCACAAAGCTGTCCCCCACAAAGCTGTCCCCCACAAAGCTGTCCCCCACAAAGCTCAAAAAGCTGTCCCCCACAAAGCTGTCTCACACAAAGCTGTCCCCCGCAAAGCTGTCCCCCACAAAGCTGTCCCCCACAATGCTGTCCCCCACAAAGCTGTCCCCCCTCACAAAGCTGTCCCCCACAAAGCTGTCCACCACAAAGCTGTCCCCCACAAAGCTGTCCCCCACAAAGCTGTCCCCCACAAAGCTGTACCACACAAAGCTGTCCCCCACAAAGCTGTCCCCCACAAAGCTGTCCCCCGCAAAGCTGTCCCCCACAAAGCTGTCCCCCACAAAGCTGTCCCCCACAAAGCTGTCCCCCCTCACAAAGCTGTCCCCCACAAAGCTGCCCCCACAAAACTGTCCCCCACAAAGCTGTCCCCCACAAAGCTGTCCCCCACAAAGCTGTCCCCCACAAAGCTGTCCCCGCAAAGCTGTCCCCCGCAAAGCTGTCCCCCACAAAACTCACAAAGCTGTCCCCCACAAAGCTCACAAAGCTATCCCCCACAAAGCTGCCCCCACAAAGCTGTCCACCACAAAGCTGTCCCCCACAAAGCTGTCCCCCGCAAAGCTGTCCCCAACAAAGCTGTCCCCCACAAAGCTCAAAAAGCTGTCCCTCCCCCGCAAAGCTGTCCCCCACAAAGCTGTCCCCCACAAAGCTGTCCCCCACAAAGCTGTCCCCCACAAAGCTGTCCCCCACAAAGCTGTCCCCCACAAAGCTGTCCCCCACAAAGCTGTCCCCAACAAAGCTATCCCCCACAAAGCTGTCCCGCACAAAGCTGTCCACAACAAAGCTGTCCCCCACAAAGCTCACAAAGCTGTCCCCCGCAAAGCTGTCCCCAACAAAGCTGTCCCCCACAAAGCTCACAAAGCTGTCCCCCGCAAAGCTGTCCCCCACAAAGCTGTCCCCCACAAAGCTGTCCCCCACAAAGCTGTCCCCCACAAAGCTGTCCCCCACAAAGCTGTCCCCCACAAAGCTGTCCCCCGCAAAGCTGTCCCCCACAAAGCTGTCCCCCACAAAGCTGTCCCCCACAAAGCTGTCCCCCGCAAAGCTGTCCCCCACAAAGCTGTCCCCCACAAAGCTCACAAAGCTGTCCCACGCAAAGCTGTCCCCCACAAAGCTGTCCCCCGCAAAGCTGTCCCCCACAAAGCTGTCCCCCACAAAGCTCACAATGCTGTCCCCCACAAAGCTGTCTAATG